>NC_052086.1:50373925-50715592 GCF_015852505.1 Tachyglossus aculeatus | reverse complement strand
GCTGTTGAGAAGCAGCATGGTCTGGGGGTCGGAGGACCTAGGTTCTAACCCCGGCTTTGCCACTTTTTTGGAATGTGACCTCTGGCAAGTCACATAGCTCCTCTAAACCTTATTTACCTCATCTGTAAAATGGGAATTAAAGCTGTGATCCCACGCTCCTCCCCCTCTTGTTGGATATGGAGTAGGTCCAACCTGTTTAGCTTGTATCTATCCCTCGCTTAGTACGGTGGCTAGCACATAGCAAGCGTTTAACAGATAACTACAAAAAAATTCAAAATGCAGAATCACCAGAATAAAAGCAATGGAGGGTAATCATGATCTAGTTTACCGGGGAAAAATGATGCTCTTTCGCTGTTTTGTCTTCTCTCCAGCTTGAGTGATTGATTCTCTTTAGAGAAAAGTTGCTAAAGAAATGGAATAGAATTAGGAAGGACGTAGGTTTCATTTTTTAAAATGAGACAGTATGCATATTACTATTGGAAAGGTTTGCTTTGAATGCCGTTTGGAAAAATGAGATTTATAGGTAAACTTAAATTTCAGTGCAGAAATCTGCAAGCATTGCTCTTTTGCTACCTATGCATTTCAGTAGCATGTTAAATTTGTCTTTTTTGAAAATTACATCTGGGTTTTAATGATTATCTGGTATCTACATTACATTTAGCACAGCGCTGGCCCCTTATAAGCACATAACCAGTACCACAGTTAGTATTACTAACAGTGCTCATCAATACTCACCTAATTGACAGTTGGGAGTTGGGGGGAAAAAAAACCCCTCCTCATCCTGTGTGCAAATGAGCAAAAATAGTAATGAGCTAGCTCTGTATTGAGAAATGTGAAATGGATAAGCACGTGCCCCGGAGTGCCATTTGGCCAGTGGTAATTTTAACAGTTGAACAACATTGGTTGAGCCCATCTCATCACATATTCTTAAGTACCCTTCTCACAAATACATGCCTGGAACATTTTCCATGTCAGACAGTCATTTCATCCTTTGCAGGGCTGTTGTCTAAATAATGAATCTTGACAGTATATTCCTGTCAGTATATTCATGAGTATATTCCCCAGCATGTGGGATTCCGAAGAAGGATATCTGTAAAAACAGTTGTCACGTATTTATGGAGAGTGGACGGTGTACAGTGTACTAGGACTGTATACAGTCCAACAGAAGCAGAAGCAGCATGGTGTAGTATATAGAGCACGAGCCTAGGATTCAGAAGGTCGTGGGTTCTAATTCTGGCTCTGCCACTTGTCTGCTGTGTGATTTTGGGCAGGTCACTTTGCTTCTGTGTCTCAGTCCCTCACCTGTAAAATGGGAATTGAGACTGTGAGCCCCACGTGGGGCAGGGACTCTGTCCAACTCGATTTGCTCGTATCCACCCCACTGCTTAGTACAGTCCCTAGCACATAGTAAGCGCTTCACAAATACTGTCATTATTATTATTGGTATTATTATTATTATTATTAACAGAGTTGGTAGAGAAGCAACGTAACTTAATGGAAAGAGCCCGGACTCGGAAGTCAGAGGTCGTGGGTTCTAATCCTGGCGGCTCCGCTGCTTGTCAGCAGTGTGACTTTGGGCAAGTCACTTAACTATGCCTCAGTTACCTCATCTGTAAAATGGATATTAAGACTGTGAGTCCCACCTAGGACAACCTGATAACCCTAGCGCTTAGAACAGTGCTTGGCACATAGTAAACAATTAACAAATACCGTTATTATCACTATCATTATTATCATCGTTATTAGTCTCTGCCCAAAAGGAGCTTACAGTCTATTAAGGCAATTTTTGAGCATCCTGTATTTAAAATAAATTAATTTCATTTTAAAAATTAGCATTTTTGAGAAGTATTCTGTGCGGTGTGTAAACGGTGACCCCTTTTATGAATGCAGTCAAGCATAGATTATTTAAACTGATGCATTGTTCCTGACAAGTAGGTTTTTCACTTAATAAATGAAAACAAAAAGACAATTATCTAAACAAATTGGTATCCTGTACCTATCAAAAGAATCAAAGTTGTATTATACGGAATTAGGTTAGGCTGATTGTGTTCGTCTAGGGTGCTTGTTCAATGTTCACCATGTTATTTTAGTCCTTTGTTAAAAAAAATAAAATTAAGTATTTGTGAAAAGTACTATTCGATTTAGCCTAATCATAAAATCGATCAGTGTGATCCTTAAAATTTAGCGATTGAGTTTTCTCAGGCTTTCTATTCCTGTTTTATGATGTTTACATGCCGTTGAATTCATAGACTTGCTAGGTTGCTAGCTCAACTTGTCAGGCCATGGTAAATGAGTTGATGAGGGCAAATGAATCACAGTGAGATTCGTTTAAGGACATATAATTTAGCCCATCTTTGAAGCTTTTATTAGTATGAACACCATCAGGTATCTGAGAACCATTCAAGGAGCTTCCTTTTGAGGGTTCTGGTGTTTGAAATGAAGTGTGTCTTTCTCTGAGGGTGCCCTGGGTAACGTTCTGCCCCTCGGAAATCCGAGTTTATGACTGCCACAGGAAATGTTAACAGCCGCACCACAATAAAACAAGAAATGGGTTTTCTTTAAATCCCCTCATTGAGCCTGAGAAGACAAGCAGCAGTGACATTGCTTATCAGCCCTTTTGACCTCTGCTAGGGCATTAGCTCAAAGAAGAGGAAGTAAGACAGCAGAGATTTAAGGTTAGGAAGGAATAAAAAGGAGAGCATAAGTTGAAGTTGAAATTTCACTTCTTCGTTGCAAGGTGGGTGAAACATTTGAACTCAGTTTTTCTCTTTGAAAGCGATAGCTAAGAGGACTTTCTCCTTTTTAGAAATGTGGCTCTACTTGTTGACACTGTACTTAGTGGATATAAACCCCAGTGGATCTTGATACAGAACTGATGAGAATTTCAGTTTATTGTCTCTGTCCTTCCCCAAGTGTTCCGGATTGAAAGACCCAGTACTCCACCTTAATGTTTTAGAAGAAAGACGTAGTTAATGTTTTAACTAAATTTCCTATAACTGGGTTTAATTTGTGGCGGCAGTGGTGGCTGGTCACTAATTCATTCATTCAATCACATTTATTGAGCGCTTACTGTGTGCAGAGCACTGTACTAAGCGCTTAGGGAGTACAAGTTGGCAACATATTATAGAGACGGTCCCTACACAACAATGGGCTCACTCCAGATTTGCCTGTGGCTGTCAGTGCCGTGCTGTTGACTTTTTCTTCAATCCATCGATAGTATTTATTGAAGGCCTTCTGAGAGCTAGGCCTTGCACTGATTTTACTGAGATTTTACTGATTGCTCAAAATCATCTGATTAATAATGATGGTACTTGTTAAGCACTTACTATGTGCCAAGCACTGTTCTCAGCCCTGGGGTAGATACAAAGTAATCAGGTTGCCCCACGCCCACGTGGCTCACAGTCTTAATCCCCATTTTAAAGATGAAGTAATTGAGGCACAGAGAAATTAAGTAATTTTCCCAAAATCACACAGCAGACAAGTGGCAGAGCAGGGATTAGAACCCACAACTTTTGACTCCCAAGCCCGTGCTCTTTTTACTAAGCCACGCTGCTTCTCTATTTGTGTTGCCATTTATGCTGCTACTCTGTTTGTGATTGGAGTACATTGTGAAGCCACGGAAACATTTCAGAAATCAGAGGAAGCATTTTTATTGCCTTTTTTTCTGGCTGAACTACTTTTCGCTTAACAATTTAACTTCCAACCTAAGTATTAAGTTTTTAACCAGTCAGTGGTATTTATTGAGCACTTATGGTGTGCAGAGCACTGCTAAATTCAGGAATGCTATCTTGACTGAATTTTCATTGTGTTAATATTTAGTCATTTTTAGTGTAATCCTTTAGGGTTTTGTTGTTAGTTTTCCCCCCCTCGACTCTTCAGGTCATGTTGCAGGATATTTACTTCAAAGTCTGTTTTTTTCTGTACTGAAAAAGCTTTTCTCAGTCAGTGAACCCCAAGCAGCCTTCTAGCTTTCCTGCCAACCAGATAAGAAAGATTAATGTTAACTGAAAGGTGCCCTTAAAAGGGAATTACATAAAGTGACACTTTGAGCTAATGTTAGTGTGCTAGGGAATCTAGGTACTGGAATTTCTGAACCGTTGTTTTCCAGATCCATCTGGTAAAAAGTAAAACTCAGAGGAAGGAGAAAGGTCAGTTGGCATTGAGGCAGCCCAAGAGTACTTTGGGATTGTCAGCCTTCTGGCAATTCTTGTGTATTTTTGAAATTTTGCAGGACTGGCTCTGTACATAATAGTTTGACACTGTTACTTTTGCTAGTGTATTCGCTTAAACCCATGGGCTTTGAAATGTTGATGTTACAATTTCCTGTTATAATTAGTACGGTTTTTGTAAAGTTGCTCTCACTGATTCAGTTTTACATGCATATATTTATGAAGAATCAGTCCAACTCATTTTTCTGTTTAGGTTTCAGAATCCTGTTTTGACAGGGTTACTGTGGAAACTTTCAGTATAAAGTAGTCTGGGTTTAGGGTCACATTCTGCAGATGATTTTTTTAAGGTTGGATTTAAACCCAAAGCCTTTCACAAGGTGTGAGTGTTTCTTGCTTGGAAGAAGAGGTACATGTTACATGTAAAATGATGCTTTTCATAACACAGATACGTGCCAAAATGCTGTATTCATTATGTTTATAACTATACCTGAAGTTAAGGTTGATTTTTGCATTAGGTTTTTTTTTTTACATTCTTTCATTCTATCATACTGTGAACTTGCTGTGTGTAGAGCACGGTACTAAGTACTTGGGAAAGTGCAGTGCAACAATAAACAGTGACATTCCCTGCCCGCAACGAGTTCACAGTCTAGAATGGGGAAGACAAACTGTTAGACAAAATAAATAAAATGACAGATATGTACGTAAGTGCTTTGGGGCTGGGGGAGAAGAGCAAAGGGTTAAATAAAATTACAGATATGAACATAAGTGCCAAATAGCCCGATACCTACACTATCTATGAAATAGGTATGGCAGGATTGTTGAAAGGGAAATTTTATCACTAAGTAGCCCATTTACGTGACCATTGGATGTTGTGAAGTTAACTTGCCCCACTGCCCACAGTAATGTTGGGTAAAAGGTGAACTCATCTCTGCTTCTACTTGAAGAGAATTTAAGCATCGTTGCAAAGTGAGATCTGTATCTTTACTGGGAAATTAATATCTCTTTTACCCCGGGCTTACTATATGTGTGTGAAAATGCTGAAAATCTCAACGCTTTAGATCCTAAACTTGTCTCCCTCACATTAGCCAAGTCATTTTAAGGACTGAATAATTTTCCTGCGTTTTCTGATGTATTTTTAGTATCAGTATCCTGGTCAGCAAGGGGCATATTTCATCTTGAATGAAGCTAAAAATGAATTATAAAGAATCAATTAATTGTGGCAGCTTTTTTGGCGCGTGTCTTAATGTTGAATACTTAAAACATTTGAGTCCTGAAAACAAACTGGATCTTGAACACTAGAAAATTCCCTGAATTTTGGATGCTTCAAAATTGTGTCTTTTGTGGTGTTCAAGTTCTACTTTGTGTTGATACTTCAAATGCATTGTAGGTTGCTAAACAGTTTTGAACAGAGTATCAATGTACATGTAATTCATCCACTGTTTTTAGTGATAGACTGTAGACTACCGGAAGGCGTAGCTTGCATATTCTCTAAATCTCAAGTAATCTAGAATGATGCTCCATATACAGTGAACATTGTAGTGTTTGTTTTGGATCAAGATTGTTCAACATTATGGAATGGCATCTTTAATGTTGTGGAAATACCAAAAAAGCTGATTTGATATGTATTAATGATTCTTTTTGTGTTTACCTTCCTGTTTTGTTTGGTCTTTTGGATTGGTTGGCCACCTCTAATTTCTTTGCAGTAAGGTTCATTATGGTCAGCGGATAGGTTTATATATCTTAATGGGTGGGTCCACACAAACCCAGATAAAGTGGACAGTTGAGCAATTATTCATGTATCTTGCATCATGAAGGCAACCAACCAGGTAATTCACACTCAAAATGGATTTTTTTTTCAACCAAAATATCAGTTTGATTGTCAATGTAGAACAAATCAACTGGATAGTCATTCGATCTTCTGGGCTGGGGAGACAGAGCCTAACCCAGTAAAAATATCCTTTTCATCTCATTTTAAAAATTAGTTACTCCCCTTAAATCTTAAGCTTTGTATTTAAAATTAATATTAAAGCTCTAGTAACAATTCCTTTGTAGTTAGAAGGTTAGAGAGACTTGCTGAAGGTTTTGAAAAATCTACTGGCGCCATCTTGTGGAGTTGTACGACCTTGGGTCAGGTGACTTTCCACCTGATTATTTAAAAAAAGTCATTTAAAATGACTTCATACCTCGATAAGTCCTATCTTGGAGATGTGAAAAATATTCAGCTTTTGCAGTTATTTACAGGCCTGCTTTTGAATCCACTTTCGAACTTTATCTTTTTCCTTTCTATTGTTTAGAGTTATAAATATGTCTGGATATGTTTGGGTTTTGTGATAATGCATTGGTATTCATAACCTCAAATATATGGAGAGTTTCCTATGTTCAGTGTGCACTATATGCCAGGTTGTCTCATTGAACTGTGTTAGACCAAATTTTACCAGACTTCCATTGAAACCCATATGAAACTGTAAATCAAAGCTGACTTAATGAAAGGTACCCCACAAATAGCACACACATTGAAAATGTGAAACTTCTACACACCTCTTTGTATACCCACATTTTTGATATAACAATAAAGAAGCTTAATTATTGAAAGCGAGTGTTGCATTTTAGAAGAAGCCTAATTAAGACCTTTGGTGGTAAAACAGAAGCAGCATGGCCTAGTGGATAGAGCACAGGCTTGGAAGTCAGATGGACCCGGGTTCTAATCCCAGCTCTGCCACTTGTCTGCAGATCGCTTCTCTGTGCTTCAGTTATCTCATCTGTAAAATGGGGATTAAGACTATGAGCCTCATGTGGGACAGGGACTGTGTCCATCCTGATTAGCTTGTATGTGCTGCCGTGATTACTACAATGCCTGATTCGGAATAAGCACTTAACAAATACCATGAAAAAGGCATACTCTGTGTCAAGTGCTGTTCTAAGATGGGGGAGACACAGGTTAATTAGGTTGGACCCAGTCCCTGTCCCATTTGGGGTTCACGCTTTACGTAGGAAGGGGAATAGACTATCTGAACCCCCATTTTACAGATGAAGGAACTCGGCCTTAGAGAAGTTAAGTGACTTGCCCAAGGTCACAGAGCAGGTTGGTAGCAGAGCTGGGATTAAAACCCAGGTTCTCTGGCCTCGCGGCCCATGGTCTTTCTACCAGGCCACCTTCCCGAGTCTGAAGGTGCTGGCCAGAAGCAGGTGTAAAATGCAGTATCCCCGCAGGTCTCCCTGGGCTGCAAAAGCTGCTGCTTAGAACAAACAGCACTCCGTCTAAACTATTCTTCATGACCTTGGCCAGAGCCCCAACTGGAAATCCAGACCCTGGCCTCCCTACCTGCCCAGCCTCTTGCCCAGGCTGATTTACCTGGGAGTAGCCTTGGCAGAGAGGTTTAAGACGCACTGGAAGTGGTCTCTGGTCAAACTAGAAATGTCTTGTGTACATTTCTGAGGTGTTGCAAAAGGGGCACAGTTGAATATTGGGCTTCCGCCTCTGGGACAGGTGTTGGATGCATGGGAGTGAGTGTCCCGGTTCAGCGGACCCCAGTCTCTTCGGGTGCGATTCTCCACAGGCTGCACCGGGACCCCAATCTGAAACGAAGGGCTGCAGGGCCACCGGGGAACCATGGGAACTTGATCCCAACCTGCCTGTCCTGCTTTAGCTTACCTGGCCCTAGGGACCAGGGCTTTGAGTGGCCCATGAAGGACTCCACCATGTTGGCATTCTCCATATCCCCTCCCCACCTCCCTCCCTCCCCCTTCAGTATGCAGAAATATGCATCACATTTGGTGAAATTCAGCTTCTGTGTAGGATGAGACTTTAGTTTTGAAAGTGTTGGGAATGGAAGGTTGCCATATGACACTGAAACATTTCCCTAAATGTTTGCCCTGTTTAGCGGCTTTACGAGCAACATTTTAGACCCCATTTGATTCATTTCACCGTGATGTGGTAAAATTAGACTTGTAACAAAAGTGAGGTTGAAATAGCTTTCCCTCTTGGTATTCACCCCTGTGTTCTGGTTGGCAAGTGGTTAAACCCTGCCCTTCCCATGGCGCTTCGAAATTTCCATTTCCCCAAGCCGGACTTGCCTGACATGGCTGTTATTCGTAAAAATAAAAGGAAAACCTTATTTTACAGCCTGTCCTATCCCTTGTTCGCAGCCCTGCATCTCCTGGGCCACGGCCATCGTCATGGAAGTGAAACAACATAAAGACCTGTGGGTCCAGCTAATGGGCCTAGGCTCAGCATGGTGGAGGAGGAGAAGGGTCATTTGGAGTGACAGGTTCAAGGGCATGGAGTTGGGGGCAGGCAGAGATGTAGAAAACAAGCTTAGACAGAGGTTGGGGGTTGGGGTGGGCAGGAGTTGGGGCTCCCCTGGGTGCCAGATGGTCTGTGGGGGGTGGGGGGGTTAATGTTATGTTCAATCCAGCTCTGCCCCAATATCAAATTTGCCTTGTCATACACTTCTTCAGTCTCCCAAAATAAACAGATTGTGTGGCATATCAACTTAGTTTTCAAATAAACATGTTTCTCCGAAGGATGAAGACTTAATTTAATCACAAGAAGGTGAATTGAAAGGAAAACTTGGTCACAAATTGTTTTTCGATCCATTTTTGAAAATGGATTTATCTGTTTCGGCAGCGTTTGAGAAGCAAAATGCCTAAAAGCTTATTAACAGAAGGGTGCAGAGTAGAGTTTGTAGATTAAAAGTGATGGGATCGTCAGGTGGAATGTTCAAGTTGGTTTTCTTCTGTGATTTGGGGTGTGCTTCTAGTAATAATAATAATGATGGTATTTGTTAAGCGCTTACTATGTGCAAAGCACTGTTCTAAGCGCTGGGGGGGGGGGGGCTACAAAGTGATCAGGTTGTCCCATGTGGGGCTCACAGTCTTAATCCCCCATTTTACGGATGAGGTAACTGAGGCACAGAGAAGTTAAGCAACTTGCCCAAAGTCACACAGCCAATAAACGGCAGTGCTGGGATTAGAACCCATGACCTCTGACTCCCAAGGCCGGCTCTTTCCACTGAGCCACGCTGCTTCTCTATCAGGAATCAGGTGCTTGGGCTCATAGCAATAATATCCAGTCTGCTGCTCAAATTATGATCCAAATAGGAAGATCATGGTACTATGGAGAGTACAGGCAGGTTGATGAGAGACCCGAATGAGGTCAGGTTGGGTGACATTTTACATGAGATGTGTTAGAGTTTAAAAGACTCGTGTTTTCATCTTGTTGAATCACACTGAGTCAGATTGGGGAAAAGTGAGTAGTGTGCTTTCTAAGATTATTTCTCACTGAAATTCATTCTTCATCCCTTGAGATATTTCATTTGGCCCCAAGTGCAGATGCTGATTTTCTCTAATGTTTTCAGTACAAGGAAGACAGATTTGTCTTCCTGCTCAGTTTGACTAGTTTATTGACACTAAGGAGAGAAACAAATTTCAGTAGAATTGAGTTCATTTCCAAGTGAATTTGACCCTTATAACAAAAGGGTGATTTAAAAAATATTTTTCTAAGAAATTAAATTTATTTTGATTTTTGGAAATACCGGTTGAGCTTTTTTTCGTGCTATTTCTGAAAGATATAATTCATTTACTTGTCTTGGAAAGTTATCCACATTTTCAGAAATTAATATTAAGTAATGAAAACATCAGTCAGGTGTGCTGTTAGATCAGTTAATCATTAAACCTACTGTTTAATCATTAAACTGCCTCTAGAGTATAAGCTCTTTATAGGCAGGGAATGTGCCTGCAAACTCTGTTATATAGTAATTGAGGCCCTGCTGAGAGCTCACCTCCTCCAGGAGGCCTTCCCAGACTGAGCCCCTTCCTTCCTGTCCCCCTCGTCCCCCTCTCCATCCCCCCCATCTTACCTCCTTCCCTTCCCCACAGCACCTGTATATATGTATATATGTTTGTACATATTTATTACTCTATTTATTTTGTTTGTTTGTTTGTACATATCTATTCTATTTATTTTATTCTGTTAGTATGTTTGGTTTTGTTCTCTGTCTCCCCCTTTTAGACTGTGAGCCCACTGTTGGGTAGGGACTGTCTCTATATGTTGCCAATTTGTACTTCCCAAGCGCTTAGTACAGTGCTCTGCACATAGTAAGCGCTCAATAAATACGATTGATGATGATGATGATGATGATGAATAATGATGGCATTTATTAAGCGCTTACTCTGTGCAGTGCACTGTTCTAAGTACTGGGGAGGTTACAAGGTGATCAGGTTGTCCCACGGGGGCTTACAGTCTTAATCCCCATTTTGCAGATGAAGGAACTGAGGCACAGAAAAGTGAAGTGACTTGTCCAAAGTCACACAGCTGACAATTGGCAGAGGCGGGATTTGAACCCATGACCTCTAACTCCAAAGCCCAGGCTCTTTCCACTGAGCCACGCTGCCTCTCTCCCAACTGCTTAGTGCAGTGCTTTGCACACAGTAAGGACTCAGTAAATGTGATTGATTGAGAAAAAAAACAATATGAGGGGATTTTCTTCCTTTTCATTTTAAAAATACGTGATTGTCCAAATTTTAAATGGATAATCATACTTGGTATTTAAGCACTATGTACCCAGCCCTGTAGTAAGTGATGAGAGAAATGCAACATAGGTCAGAAGGCAATCTTTGCTATCATCAATATCAATGGTATTTATTGAACACTTTCTGTGTGCAGAGAACTGTACTTATCACTTAGGAGAGTACAGTACAACAGAGTTGGTAGGAATGTTTCCTGACCACAGGGAGCTTACAGTCTAGGGGGTGGGGGGGCATATGGTGTGCATAGTTTAAGTAGGAGGGGGAAAATGAATGGAACCCCAATTTTGCTGATAAGGAGACTGAGGCCCAGAGAAGTTACTACTTGCCCACGGTCACACAGCAGACAAATAGCAGTGCCAGAATCAGAGCCCGGGTCCTCTGACCCCTAGGCCTGTACCATTTCTACTGGTCCATGCTGCTTCCGTAATTGTTTTGTGAAGTGAGCTCTCGTGTGAATTTGAAATCTACCACTGTCAGGTTAGATGCAATATTTTCTGTAGGCGATTGTTTGGGATTCTAATTTGTAACTTCTAATACTTGCCACTGATGTTGTCTCCTGATGTTGTTCTTCAACCGATTTTATCTTTTTCCATAGTGGAGGTAGGTATAAGTTGTCTGCATGTGTTACATTTAAAAATATTTTATATGAAATGCCGTTCATTTGTCTTAGTTGGTTCTCACTTTGTTCGTGGGATTTATTCCTAGTCCCCTTTTGCTGTGGTTCAGAAGAGTAGAGATGAAAAGTATTTGGTTGGGGTTGTGTTTAAAGGGGTATTTTTTTTTTCTTAGATTGTGTTCTGAGTACATGCATTTGGGTGGATGGGACACCTGATTGTGTCCACTGTTGCCTGGGGTTTGGATACCTCTGTGCACTGGGGTCCAAGAGGATCAGAAGCCGAGTGGTCGAAAAACCTGAAATCCACTTAGATATGGAAGCAGGAACCAGGACTCCAAAATTGTTCCTTCTGTATTGCCTGGCATTACCCATGTTTAAGTCAGTGTTTGTCCCAGGCAGAGTTAGCTCTAAAGTGGATTTTTTTTCTCTTTCCTGTACAGAGATGGTCTTGGGGCAAACCCATGGAAGTTGGGAGAAACGCTCTTTCTCCCCCCCCCCCCCCCACAACCTTTTTCCACGTTGTTATCTTTTTTCAACCTTCTCACTCATTGCTAGTTAAATATAAAATGAGCCTCATATTTTTATATTTATAGAATATATACTTTGTGGGTGCCTGCAAAAAATTTTCATGGGACTCCTCTCTCCCTGTTTTCCAATTTTGCATCTCCCCTCCCCCTTTAGATCTCAGCTTTCTTACCTCCCCCAGGCTCCCGGATTGGTCTGGCCGGGGTCAGCAAGGCTGGGCAGCTGGACTGCACAGACCCAGGGGACCCAGGGCTCCCAGCCTCCTAGGGGCTCAGGCCCCATGCGTCTTTTCTCCTGCCCTCCGCTGGGAATGGGATTTCTGCTTGCCATGAACCTGGCAAGGAGGCAAGCGAAGCTTGTCCAGGAGTCATACAGCTGTACATTCGCTTGCTTTTCCTCCTCCCTCCCCCAACAGTCATCACAAAGGTATTTGTTTAGTACTTATCTTGTGTATGCTAAGCACATCTAGACAAGTACAACACTTGTCTAGATTTGCTTACTACAAAGCTGAACAGCTACTAGAGTATAGGACTAGGTGACACTTGTGGTATTTTAACATTTCTGGGGTTTTTTATTTTTTAATTTGTCTCTTCCATACAATTTTATCCCTTCTTGTCATTTTTCTCGTAATCCCAGTGACACCTCTTAATTTCTTGCCCTCTTTACCCTCCCATTTCTATAACCAACCCTCTTCATTTTCTCCTCTGAAGTAACTCACCCTCCCACTCCATGCCCATGGATTTGGTCTCTCTTCTCCATCATCCCTACTTCCTTCCTTTGTGCTGCTTAATTGCTTTGAGTTGGTTATGGTCATTCTCACATCTCCTGGGTTTCCTCTCTGCACTGGTGGTGTTGGTGCTCATTAATGGCTCCAGGCGCCTCCATTTCCAGCTGGTGACCTTTGAGGTCACTGGGCCCTTAGGATGTCTCATTGCACATTTTCTCTGGTCCTAGATCTGCCACTTGTCTGCTGCATGACCTCAGTCAAGTCATTTCACAGTGCCTCCGTTCCCTCATCTGTAAAATGAGGGTTAAGACTGTGAGGCCCATGTGGGAGCTGGGCTGTATCCAACCTGAATAGCTTGTATCTACCTCAGTGCTTAGTACAGTGCCTGCCATATAGTAAGCACTTAGTAACTTTTTTTAAAAGCAAAGACCTTGAGGAATCAATGGAATATTTTCCAGAAGGGCTTACTATAGAGTGTTTGAAGTGTGAGCAGGATAGAGATCGTGGAAGTGAGATTGCAGGGTGATCAAGATCAAAGGCGTGCTCCCGGTGATGGCTTTGTGGAGGAACAGGTGGTGGAAACTGAGAGAAAATAAGAGGGAGGGTAAGCCAGAGGTGGTGGAGTTACTGAGGTCATCCACAAGGTTGGGAAAGCTTCCTTGAAGGGTAGTGAATTGGTCCTTAAGTATGTAAACAGGGCATCCAAGTCCATTCTCCTTACAAAGGGTGGGCTGGGGGCCGTGGGCAGCAATAAACAACTGAAATTTGGAAGGAAAACAAGTCCAAAAAGACAGGTAGCCCAAAGCTCCATGACACATGTGAGCAAGCATTGGGGAAACCCTGTGTGGGAACCCCAAACTGATCAATGGTGGCTTATTTGTAAAGAGGCTTTACTATAGAAGGGTCACTTGGGTCATATTTAGATATAATGGAAAGGATCGATTTATCTTCCATGAATTCTTGTTTTGTTTCATGCTTAAAATTAAAATGCACATTCATTAAAATTAATCGCCTTGTAAATGAAGAGTGGTCATCTGGCATTATGGCAAATAATGTGTGCACTGATAGCTGTCTACATTTGTAGACAGTCATTTGAGCACTTACTTTGTGCAGAACACTGTACTACAATACAAGTCACATTCTCTGCCCCCAACGAGCTTACCTTGTAAGAGAGGAGCTCTTCTCTCAAGATGAATGTATTAATTTTGATGGTTCAGTTCAGCACTGCGTTAAAAAATTAGCATGTCCATTTATGGTTTAGCGAACAGTGAAATAAGTGCATGGTAATTTAGGTTGAATGCAATTGTCCCTGGTTTGCAGTTAACAAAGGGAGAGGTTATCCTTTTTAGACATGCTGTTGCTCGTAAAATGGGTCTAAATGAATATGTTTCTAATGTATGTGAGACACACTTTGGGAAAGTTAATTACAACCTGTGTTGTTCAGGGATTTAGTGCAAGAAGAGGAAGAACAGTTGATGGAAGAAAGGAAAAAGAGAAAAGACGACAAGAAGAAGAAGGAAGCTGCTCAAAAGAAGGTACTGTGCATATGAAATTTGCAGTATTGTAAAATATTGGTATTTTTATCGGTTGACTCGAGCGACTTAGCTAGGCATGGGTTGAATTTGAAAAATTGCTTCAGTTGTTTGGCTTGATTCTTGGTTTTTTAAAATTGTTTCATGGCCATAGATTAACCAGATCCTATTAGGGTGCACCCCTGCATTATGTTCATGATATAGCAGTCTTACAAGGTGTATAAAAATTTTTTAAAAGCCTTAAATATTTAATATCTCCATTACTCGAAAGGTAAGTTTGTCTCTTCACTTCTATAGTTTGGAGCCATAAATGTATAGATCTTTAAGTACCTTAGCTGGTCATTTTTACAATGATTTATATTTGACCTTCAGTCTTAAAACTAGCTTAATCTGAAAGCTTTCATCCTTTTTAGTGCACCTAGGCTTTTTGTGCATTTCTTGCATCAAACTTCATTGAAGGGTAGGCTTGTTCAAGTGAACTTAACTTCAGAGTGATTTAGCGAGAGTGAAAATGATGAGCCAGAAAAACCCAAAACTAACCTTTACCTCCCTAGCTCTTAGATTGTGAGTTCCATGTGGGAAAGGAAATGTATCTAATCTGAAGCCAACACGTTTAGCATTGCTTTTGCCCAATCATATTTATTGAGTGCTTACTATGTGCAGAGCACTGTACTAAGCTCATGGGAGAGAGCAATGTAACAGACACATTCCCTGCCCACAATTAGCGTACAGTCTGTGGAGGGATAGAAGCACGTATGCATCATTCTTTTTAAAAATATCCACTTGTTTTTCACCTCTGCCTTTCAAGCAGTGGTATTTATTCATCATCATCAACGGTATTTATTGAGCTCTTACTATGTGCCGAGCACTGTACGAAGCATATGGGAGAGTATAGTACAACAGTTGGCAGACATGTTCCCTGCCCACAACGAGCTTATAGTCTAGAGGTTAACCATTTGAAGTTTATTGTTAACCTATAAGTTAAAGTAATTCATAGTCATTGGAATGTCCTCTTCTTGAGTGTGTGTTCCAGAGCTCAGTTAACCACAGAGCCAACTAAGACAGTATCTGTCCAGTCTCCCTATATTTGGATACTTAACCTTTCTCAGCCTCTTTGTCCCATTTACTAACTAATGTCGCCTTTGGATAATTGTCTTCAGGACTTTTAGTGATGCTTGTAATCTTTTTAATATTTCTTAATGGAATTTAACTGCTTACTGTGTGCCAGACATGGAATTAAGCACTGGGGTAGATACCAGTTGAGGTTGGACACAGTCCATGTCCCACTTGGGGCTCGCAGATGAGGTAAATGAGGTCCAGAAACGTGAAGTGACTTGCCCAAGGGCGCACAGCAGACAGGTGGCGGAGCTTGAATTAGAACCCAGGTCTCCTGACTCCGAGGCCTGTGCTCTTTCCACTAAGCCAAGCTGCTTCTGTAACCTTTACACCTGTTATTTAAAGATTCCCTCGGTGTTCCAAGCACGTACTTTATCACTGCTTCCCAGGTCCCTACTTTATTATTGTTTGTAATAAAATAGGTAGAGTAAAACTGGATCATGAACAGGATCCTGTTTCATTCCATTGTTGGTGGGGAGAAGGGGTCATGTTCTGTTGCAACCAGCCTGAGGTCCTAAGCCTTCACATCTCGGTGAACTTCATCATCACCTGTGGTGTTTATTTAATGTTTACTGCGTGCGGAGCACTGTAAGAAGCACATAGCACATATAAGCTTACTGTTTATAAAAGCAGGAGGGGCCATGGTGGTGTATGTTGCCCTTTTCCTGAATTGTCATATTGCAGTTTAAAGTCATATTATGATTCAGTGAGTGTTGCTAAGTCAACAAGATGGTGTTGAGTGGCTCCAGAAGGCTCTTGCCATCAGTGGAGACCAGTGAGAAGCAACATTTCCAGTTCTCTTACCATTCTTCTTGAAAATGCCAATTGTCTTCTATCTACCCCAGTGCGTAATACGGCACCTGGCACGTAGGAACCGTTTAACAAATACCATAAAAAATTGCTGATGATGCTAGTGCTTTGGAAAGCCCTTGGCATTTCTTCCGTGTTCCTTATACTAAGAAAAAGTCCGTTCTGACATCTGAGCCATGCACGACCTCCCTGCTTGCAGATTTCAGCAGGAATGTCATTATGTCTGGGTGTATTCCAATTTATGGCATTGACTGCAGTTTTCTAGTTGGGTCACAGGAATACTTCCCCTGGTTGGATATGTGACCCCCGGATGGTGACAGACAGAGTTAAGATGCATCATTTTAGATCTAGAACTCGTCCTCTTCTGACTGAATGGAGGTCCCCAGTAGCTGGATTTTCCTCTCTCAATCTCAGTCCACCCAGCCCTGGATTCTGAGTCTGGCTTGGGACCAGTTGGAAACAGGAGGGGGTCTGGGCCATGCTGATTTAGCAGTGAGTTCATGTTTCCCTCTTTCCTCTGATTCACAGTGGCAGGGAAAGACTTTTTGTGCAAACTCACCTCACATGTGCAGTCATTCATTCAGTCAGTTATATTTATTGAGTGCTTACTGTGTGCAGAGCACTGTACTAAGCACTTCGTATCCTCCCAGACACGAGGGATACCCGAGCCTCCTTGGTTTCATTCAATAGTAGTGGCCCTAGGATTGAATGGATTGACAAGAGCATATGTCTACAGTGGCCGTGTTCCCCAGATGCCATATGTTCAATTGGTATCTCCAAATGGCTTAAATAACCTCATGGGAGTGATCAGCAGAGTCCTGGCGTACATATCTTCTTATTTCATATCCATGATAACCCCAGATCTCTGCCCTAAGGTGGAAGGCTTTAGCCCCAACTGTGTGGGGGTAGAACAGGGATTGCCCTTTCTCCTCCCCGCCTCCTCCCCATGGGCCTCTCGAGCCACCAAAAAGCCCCTCTGTATCATTGGTGAGTTGTGTTCCCAGTTCCTTTTGGGACTCAATTAGGGTTTTTTATGGTGTTTAAGGGCTTTCTATGTGCCAGGCACTGTACTAAGCACTCCTTTACAGTCCCTGTCCCACACGGGGGCTCACAGTCTCAATCCCCATTTTAAAGATGAAGAAACCGAGGCACAGAGAAGTTGTGTGACTTGGCCAAGGTTACAAAGCAGACAGGTGGCAGAGCCAGGATTAGAATGCAGGTCCTCTGACTCCCAGGCTGATGTTCTTTCCACCAGGCCATGCTGCTTCTCCTGTATGTAACGTTTTGTAACGTCCATCTCCCCTGTCAGACTGTAGGGCTCATTGCGGGATGCGGGATGTGCTCGCCTTGAGTTTGGCCAAGCAGAACGGAGCCCAGGCCTGAGAGGTCCGTCACAACCCCGTCCCTTAGTGTTCTACCACTCTTCGGGACTCTAGTCACCAGAGTTAACTCTTGTCCACTTATACAAGATGGCTGTGAGCCAGTCAAATGGATCTAAAGGCAAAACAGCTCAGAGAGGACGGTCTCAAGAAAAGGGGCAAATGCAGGGCCCTGATCACCGCGCTTCCACACCCGAAAAGCTGAAGCAGAGGATGGGAAGCAGAACCGCCTCATGGCTTGACAAACTCCCTGCATTCAACTATTTCTTCCTATACAGAACCTACGTGGTCAACTTGTCTTAATGTAACCAGACTGACGTTATGCTGTGGGAAGAACACAACCTAAATTTTACTGCAAAATTGACTTAATCCTACCAGGAACGCTCATTGAAACTTGACTGACATTTTCCTCTTAGATGAGTTTTCTTTTGATACAGTAACTTTTTTCTTTGAGTTCAATCCTTGATATCATGCTTTTCTTAAATCCATTCTGTTAAGTCAATGGAGAAATGCCAATGGTCATAAAGGGAATTTTAATAGTCATTTCTTGGTTGTATCTGGAATTTCTGTGACTAATGGCAAGTATACATGCATTTCCTTTCTAATTATTGCTAGTTTTCAATTATCTAAGGAATGAAGGTTATAGAAGTCATCCCCAAACCCATTTTCACCATTAGGTTTAACTGTGTCCTGCCTCAAAATTGTTTTTTAAAGCAAACTGATTTTGATTATGATCTCTGTTGGATCCAGTTGAATAGTGAAACGATCAAGAGGGGAAAGGAGGAAGAGAAACCAAAGTGTGCGTAGAAAATCCACGAGGGGGATAAGTCCGCTGTTGGGTAGGGACTGTCTCTATATGTTGCCAACTTGTACTTCCCAAGCGCTTAGTACAGTGCTGTGCACACAGTAAGCGCTCAATAAATGCGATTGAATGAATGAATGAATAAGCATTTCTGAATAATTGCATGTTGGCAATATGTTATTTGCTGCTTTGATTTTTTTAATGCAAACATGCATAATAGTGCAGGTAATGGATTACACTTATGGTAAAGTGTCATTCGCTATGGTAAAGAGCAGTGAAATTATTTTTGGGGGATCGTTAGCAATTTAATAAGTGATTTATGTCTAGCAAATTAGAAATACAATTTAATGGTTTTGGTTCGCTGCACATGAAAACTTATGGGTGGCCCATTAGAGATTTTGAGTCGTCGTGGATTTTTCTTATTTTCATTTTCCAGTATAAAGTACTGCATTTACATCTAAACGTGTGATTTTAGAAAATAAAGCCTAAGAAAGACTTTTACTGTTGGGTATAGTGCCTAGAACATTAAGCCATTTTATGTGATTCTTGTGCTTTTCAGCACAAGATTTATTTAATTAATCTTCCTTTAATTTTCTTGGGAATAATAAAGGACTACTCCATTGTTTGCCGTATAGTTTGCTCATTCCAGCTAATTACCAGCCACTGTAATTGGACATGTTTATGTTTCCATCTCCAGCCAACTCTTGATTATTCACACCCCTTGTTTCCTCCTCTTCCTGCCTTTTGTATATTTTTGATCCTCAATTAGCATATAATAGGCAAGAAGGAAGGAAAGTGAAACACCTCCAACATTTGCCACAACCTGATCATTTCAGGTACAGGTTGCTAGCAGAAGAGAATTAAATTAATGGGTAAAATAAATTTGGAAAGTTATTCTTGCTGTCATTTTGTCACGCTTCTTGTCCTTCATTCGAGTGAATATTTTAGTTCCTGGACTTAAGGCAGCCTAACACTTCAAAGGTAAAACAAATAAACTTAGGTTCCTTGTATTCTCTTTGTGCCAGTTGTAAAATTGTCTAAAAGCGCATCTGTAGACTTCATTTACTCCTGAATTTTTTCACTGCTTTTAAGAAAACAATGACTTTTTTGCAACTGCCAATACTGATTCAGTAGTTACCTAAATGTAATGATCTTAGTTATGTAAAATAAATAGAACTCCTTAATCAGCTCTAATTGGATTTTAGTGATAATGCATAAGCATGGCATATTTCTGCTCAGTTTAATGTTTCATTTAAATGGCTTTCAAGCTTTATTTGTGGGGGGTGAAGGGAATGAGGGAGGAAAATGGTTACTCAGTTCCAATTCCTAATATTTTTAAAAGTTGAATGATTTAAAATAGAATGTGAATATTATGCGTGGAAAATAAATTTTAATAACTCTGAATTTACACTTGTTTTTTTTTTGTTTTTTAGGCCTCTGAACAAAAAATCAAAGGTATGTTACTGTAAACTAATTTTGCATTTTAAAGCCAAGATTTAAGAATACCTAAATTGGTGTTGTAGAAACCTGGAATGTTGAGTTGTTGAATAACAAAATATTATGACTAAAGAGAAAGATCAAAGGATTGTACATTTTTGTTCTTTTTCATATACTTGTTACATTAACAGCAAAACATTTTGTCATGTTTATCCCACCATAATTCTATGGGCAGTGCAAATTAATATAAAGGGAAGTACTTAAAATGTTTTATTTTTGTTGGAGTAAGCAAAATCATGCTTTGAGATGTTTTTCTCTAATGTTGAGAAGTACGAAAAAGACTCTGAAAAGCCTCATGTAGTTGATTTTAAGCTTTTTTCTTACGTGCAAAAGCATGGTTTGCATTTCAAGTTTGGAGCCTGTTGAAGGGGTATTTCACGCTTTTTTTTGAGGATTTTTTTGTGGGGGGATTGGGTTTTTTGTTGGGGTTGGTTTGTTTTGTTCATACTCTCTCTGGGTCAAAGACCTAAATATATGGGAAAGACTGGTTATTAAAGACAGAGGGATTAAAAGTGGTTGTATGAAAGAGGGGGGTAAAAAAAAAAAAGTAGGGCAAGGAATAATGAACCCTTCCTTCCAAGATGAGACATTTTTCCTTTTCACCTCTATGTTTTTTCTTCCTCCCCCAGCCACAAATCTTTTTGGAACAAAACATTCCTTAAGGCAAAAGCAGTTTTTGGGTACCCTTGGAGACCATTAACCTTTGATTAAAGTGTTAATGCAGTTTACTTCTGTCCTGTATGAAATAATCCCAGATGTTATTTCATGTATAGAGTTTGGGAGTAGGTGAGGAAAGTGGCTCTGCAGGGGAAAGCACAGCCCTGCCTGCCAGACAGTTGCCTTAAAATATGGAAGCTGGTTCCATGGAATTGCAGAGGGTCCTCAAAGTGTTAAGGGAACTTGGATTATGTTCCTAGATATATTCGAAGAATCCTGCCAGGAGACCGCTTTAGGAGATTGTCACATTTTGACATAGCATATTGACTGTGAGTCAGTCTTTGGAACAGATGACATTTGGATTCAGAGAAAGTCATTTTGTTGGATAGATAATAATGGTAATTATTTTTGTTAAGCACTTAGGAGGTGCCAAGCACTGAACTAAGTGCTGGGATAGATAATAGATAATTGGATTGTTCACTTTCAGGGCTCCTTTCATTCAGTGGCTCTGTGTTCCCTCCAGATCCTCAGTTTTTCCCTTTCCTTCCTACCTGATTTCCAATGGCTATTCAGGGTGGAATGGATATCCAGGAAGAGAGAGAGACAGATTCACCCAACCCCATCACCATTAATCCAGCAAACCTAGTCAGTTAACCGTATTTATTGAGCACATACTGTGTGCAAAGCACTGTATTAAGTGCTTGGGAGAATATAATAACAATAAACAGACACATTTCCCTGCACACAACAACCTTACCCACAGGGAGGGCCTGCCTCTTCCCCGTCAGAACATATTCTCGATGGAAAGAGGGAGGGTGAGAAAGAGAAAGGGGGGGAGAAGGAGAAGAAGGCGGGGGAGGGAGAGGAGGAAAAAGAGAGATTCCTTCCTTCCAAAGCAGGAATCCCTCACACTTTGCTGACTTTGTGAACTTCTATTCTCTATCATTCACCCTCTACATTCTGGGATAAAACTCCAAGATCCACCCCACCATTGTACCTTATCATGTCCTTGAATTCAGAGATGTTCCTTAGAAACTCACCTGTCCAAGGGCTCTCAATCCCTGCAGCACTTAATTGCTGAGTTTCCTTCTCTATTTTATTTACCTCCCCACTCTCCATTAACGGTCAGTGAGCAATAGTTAGATGCAGTATATTGCAAGCCTCACTTATTTATGTTTGTTGTCTTTTCCAAGATTCTGTCCCCTTTTTCCATTTTGTTTCTAGCTCCCTCTTGACCCCTTTCTTGACTTTAGAAAGAAGATTCACTCATGTAGAAACTCACACCATGCTGTTTTAGTACTAATTTTCTTTCCTTTGTCATTGTATCTGTGCATGTGATGTATTTTTGGTGTTTGTACATGGGTTGTTCTGGAATAATGCATTAATTCAGATTAACGTATCGTTAAATGTTTAACTTTGAGAAGTCTTGAAATTTGGAAGTGAATTTTTCAGGCTTCTTAGTGCATAAGAAAGGTAGGTACTTAATAGACTAGGTTCCATTCCATTTTTTCCACGCAAAGTGAGTCATATTTGTGATGTTAAACTTTAAAAATTGTGAGACATGGGGCAAATGAAAAAATACTTGAGAAACCTTAAGGTGTATAAATGGCAAAGATAATGCAGGTGAATCATGATTAAAAATGCTTAGGACATTTAACAAGAACATCATTATGAGGAAAGCAATGTTACCATACACAGAAATAGATTTGCGAGCGTTGTTTTTTGGGTGTTTTTTGTTGTTGTTGTTAGTATAGCGCTCTGCACATAGTAAGTGCTAAAGAAATACTATTGTTACTACTACTACTAAGAGGACCTGCCTGCTTCTCTCTGTTGATTCTCACAGGGGAGCTGAATGATCACAAACAAGGAAAAGAAATAATTCCCAGAGGAAAAAAAGCAGGTAAAGCTAGATATTAAAAAAAAAAAAAAGGGAGTGAAGTGACAGCAAAACGAAGGGTTACCATTCACTAAGATTACAAAAAGGGAGAGTGTTGAAAACAAAGACGTTTTCCCACGAGGAAAAGCCCCAAGATCCAAGGAACATCTCACAGAGTAAGCCCCCTTCTCACACCCTACCACATCAGAACAAAAGATCAATTTATTCACTTTTCTGATTGGTTTGGGTTGGGGCTACTTATTTCGAGGCTTTAATAACCTAGTTTGTAATGCCATGTTACAGTTACTCCTTATAGTGAGAATTTTATGGATTATATTTCCGAATTTTATGCCTCCTCAGCCAACCCCAGCTGTAGAGTAATTTCATGCATGGTTCTTTAAGGGAGTAATTCCAGTTTTCCAACTGTTGGTAGCAAAGAAATCAGATGATCAAATATGTTACTATAGTAATCATGAATAATAATTGTGGTATTATGCTTTCCAATCATTTTGCCTTAGCATTGGAGTAGATAGATAATCAGGTTGAACACAGGTCATGTCCCACATGCAGCTTGCAAGTCTGGGCCCGGGAAGGGTTGGAGGGGGAGTGGAGAGAAGAGACGTTTACTCCGTATTTTACAGATGGGGAAACTGAGGCATCAAGAAGTTAGGTGACTTGCCCAAAGTATGCACAGCAGACAAGTGGCAGCGTCAAGGTTAGAACCTAGGCCCCCTGATTCCCAGCCCTGTGCTCTTTCTACTAAGCCACGCTGCTTCCCAAAGGGGATCATTTTAAGCCCCTCCAGTGATTGGTGTGTCGGGGTAAAGTCTTCAATATAAATTCGGAGACAAGATGAGCCTTTATATTTAAAAATGAATGGCTGTTTGGGGTCTAAATAACTGCACGCTTTCCATGGCTGATAGTGTGTAGTGAATCAAGTTTTATTAAAATTTTAGTGTGCCATTTAAAAAAATGAATTGTTATGACTCAACGCCAGTGATGAAAATGGTGCTTAGTGATAAGTCTTGGGAATACTACGGCATTAATGTGGTTTTAATCTGCAATCAGTTTTACAGTTGGCGTCCATGTCCAAAGTTGTTTCATAACTGCGTGGAACTACATTTTGGTTTTGCTAAAATCCACAACTACTGAACTTGGTCAGAAAATTTGTTTTGACAGTTCTCGAGGTCGGGGGTGGTGGTGGCATGGAGGAGGGTTATATGAATGGTAGAAGTATTTAGAATTGTTTTTCCTTGGGGTGTCTTTGTGTTTTTAAGGAAATAAGCCTGTGCATAAGATAGGAGGGGAGGAAGACACCCATCCACCTTGAAACTTTTATCCCTGTCTTGTCATTTTCATATTTTTTTTCCTGACTGTTCTTTAGAATCAGAAAAACTGAGCTGAAGCCATAACCAAATCTCTGTACTTTCATCTGTGAAAATGGATATATTCCCAAGAGATATTTTTAGTAAATTCTACTTTTTGAGTGGGTGGAAAGGAAATACAATGCATCAGAATACCAGCTAAATTTTACTGTTTCTCCCTCCCTCGGGTTCCTCCCCTCACCATGTGGAATTCGAGTTTTACTATGAAGAGAGGTTAGGCGAGAAACACGAAGAGTAAAGTTACCTGTTCTGCCAAGTATTTCTCCATTTCTACACCACTCATAGACTTTACAAATACCAGTACAAATTTTAATGCAAAATGTACATTCAGAGATGTATATTGTTGATTGGAGAGGTGGAGGTTTGCCTTTCATGGTACTTTATCCTGAGCATTCAGCAATTACACCCGGACACTTTATAGCACCGAGCGACACATTCTTGCCCAAATTTCTGGACTCAAGAAGTTCAACTTCTTGAGGAGTACCTAGTTCCTCGTCATTTTCAGTTACTCTTCAGGTTAGCATTTTGTGGTTTTGATCAAGAAAACATAGCCAGTATCATCAGAGGGACTACCCATTTAAAAGAACATGTCTTTCTATTTGGCAACAGTATGTTGGGATTTAAGCGCTTCCTGGATTGCTTTCGGTTATAAGACCCATAGTGTGTTCTCTTCTACGTGACCCAGAAGAAAGGAGTAATCTCTCATTTCCGAAATAGCATCTTAGGGTTAATACCCCGCCACTCAAGCTGCCACTTAACTAATGGGAAAGAACACTACTAGTAATATGGTAATTAAGCTATTAACGTTTTTTTGAATGGCCGTTGTATATTTGGCACCGCATTACCCCCTTGTTGGAGTTTTGGGCCATGCGCAGGAGGTGTGCCAACTTTTCACTTGGAGCGGGAGGGGTGACCAAATGGGTAGAAAAGAGGGGGCATCCAAAGCTATAGGCATACAGACAGAGCTCCCCAGAGGCCCATTTAGAGATGTAGCTAAATGAGAGAGAAGCAAAGGGAGAGAGGGAGGGTGTGTAGCCACAAGTGAACACAAAGAGAGGGGAGTAAAGCAGACTTTACAGTAGTTGACGTACAGTGCTTGAGCCAAGTACCACTTGGTGTTCTGTGAAGTGGCACCACGTGAGCCTCTGATTCTAAGGTAACGTTAGAAACCGGCCTCTCGGTTACTACTGATACTGTTCACTTTCTCGGTGCCTAACGCAAGTCCGTGAATAGTGTCAGCTTTATAAAAGCATGCAAATGTCATTACCATTATTATCCACTTTGGTAATACAAATGATTGTGGTATTTAAGGACGCATAGTACTGGAGTAGATGATATAGAAGCAGATCACCCACTGTAAGGAGGGAGGGAGAACAGATATTTTCATCCCCATTTTTACAAATAAAGAAACTGCCACATGCCTCCTGTGTTACCTTGGGAAAGTTAGAGCCGGGATTAAAATCCAGCTGTCCTGTTTCACAGGTCTGGGCTATTTCCCACTAGGCCATGAGACCTCTATGTTTGTCATTCTTTCTGACCTCCACTTCAGGGACATTGAACTTTTGTGATTCATTTTATACTTCTTTGCTCCTTTGTCTGCTTCTACACTGACCCCTCTCTTTGCTTCCACACTGACTCCTCTCCTTCTCTCTCAACTGGAAATGTCCCAAAGCCCTAGAACTGTGTTCTTTTCTCCCTGTATACCCATTAGCATTTGGAGTTCATCAATCAATCAATGGTGTTTTTTGAGCGCTTATTCTGTGCAGAACACTGTACTAAGCGCTTGGGAAAGTACAGTACGAAGAATTAGCAGACATGTTCCCTGCACATAACGAGCCTCCAGTCTAGAGGTCCATTTTTGTTGTTTGTTAACACCTATGGGTACACAGATTCTTGCAAAATCTTCATCTCTAGTTCTAGCAAATTGCCGAACTTCTTGCTGCTTGGAGCCTGAAGTTCCTTGAAAGCTCTGTTGACACCCACAGCAAATAAAAATATGATACAGTTTATTCCCTTTTCCTCTGCATCATGTGTGTAATCACTTTGGCCATACCATTTTGAGTTCTTTCCCCTTTGCCCTCCTCACATCCCATTGCTCACAGTCCTGCTTGTTGTTGTTCTGTGGGGTTTTTATTTTGTTTTTTGGGGTTTTTTTTTTTGCATACCCCCTATCCTCTCTTGCCATACTCATAGTCCAGGGAGTAGCCATCTTACAGTTGGAATACCTCCACAAGATCCCTTGCCATCAGTGTTTTCTGTCTTAACCTCCCATTTCAGACTTCCAGTCGCCTTACACCAAGTTGAAGTCCTCGATCGTGAACTTGAAGGATCTCAAAAAATTGGCAATGAATTATCCTCCGTCCTTATGTAACTGCCCTCACCCGCCCTTTTTCTGCACCCCAGCTTTCACTCTGGGGAGCCTCAGAAAATGTGTCATACCTGAAGGCAGTTGGGAGCAACAACAGCTGAGCAGACTAGTGTACAGCTCCAAGACCGAGGTGATTTAAAGCAGAAGATAGTGATTCCAGGAGGGAGAACAGCATACCGTTCTATAAGGGGCAATTGTAAAATAAATAATAGTAATTAAATAATTACAGTATTTGTTAAGCGCTTACTATGTGCCAAGAATTGTTGTAAGCGCTGGGGAGAGACACAAGGCAATCAGATTGTTCCATGTGGGGCTCATGGTCTTAATCCCCATTTTACAGATGAGATAACTGAGGCACTGAGAAGTTGAGTGATTTGCCTAAGGTCACACAGAAGACAAGTGGTGGAGGCAGGATAAGCGTGGTATGGCATAGTTTTTACGTGCCAGTGGGACGGAAGTGACCATCAGTCACACGTTGGTCTTTCCAGCCACTTGGTTACAGCATCACAGGAAGTGGCATCTTTTAACCAAAATTATTAAATGCTCAAGTGTCTGTTTTTTGTTTGTGGTAATTTGAGTGTGTCCCGTCTTTCCCATTCCAAGGATCAAAACTCTTCTGCTTCTGGAATCTGCTACAGTGTTCTGCTTATTTTGGGTGCTGAATGACTGAGAGTGACTTCGACAGCATTTCTCAGCTTTTTGTTCTTTAGTTCATACGGCTGAATTTGGAATCATTTTGCATTCATTGCTGGATTCTGATCTATGCCCAGTAAGGAGATTTACTGAGATGAGATAGAGATGACTAAGAAGCAGCGTGGCCTATTAGAGTCCAGGGAAAAGCAAGGTTCTTACTTACTGCATGACCTTGTGCAAGTCACTTACCTTCTCAGTTTCCTCATCCATAAAATATGGATTCAATACCTGTTCTCCCTCCTATTTGGCCTCTGAACCTCACATGGGCTAGGCAGTCTGATTATCTTGTGTGTGCCCCAGTGCTTAATACAGTGTTTGGCCCATAGTAAGGGCTTAACCAAAGCCTTTATTATTGTTAAGACTGTATATTTGGCTTCCCAGGGCAGGATCTGAATTGTTTAGAGGATAGAGGGAGGAGGGTCCTAATGGACGGTACTTTATGGCGGGTACGTTTACATCCCTAGAATATAAACTCCCTGCAAACAGAAACCATGTCTCTTGATTTTGTTGTTACTCGTCCAAATGCTTATGCAGTACTCTTGCACATAGGTGCTCAATAAATACTGTTGCATGATCAATCAGTAGTGAGAGTTTTTCTCATCAATAATGTCCACATTGGATCCAAGCCCCAGGAGGGCGGTAAGCCATTTCTTTTTCTTAGGTGGTGTTCCAATGGCCTGAATCAGAAAGGTGGGCTTTGGGAGAAGCAAGGTTCCCCTGCTTCCAACTTCCAGGCAAGCAGGACAAAGGAAGAGTCTTGTCATTAAGCTTGATTTGAGGCTTTTTCAACTCTTTTGACCCCATTCCATCATTCAACAGCTGCCATTTCCACATCCTACCCTTTCTGACCAGGCTGCTGCCTTTCCACTGGGTTTTGGAAAAACAAGGAGAAGATTCCCTTCCCTCCCCCTCTCCCCCCAACCCTTAATTAACCTGTTAACTATTAGAATAGTTAAAGATGGCTTACAAAGCCAGTGAAGGCTGAGTGGTGGCCTCTGTTGAAGTCTCAGAGATAATCTATTCCGTGAAATCAATCCATGGTATTTGAGCACTTACTATGTGCAGAGCACTGTACTGAGCACGTGGGCAAGTACATTACAACAGAGCCGACAGGTTCCCTGTCCCTGACAAGCTTACAGGCCGCAGGGCAGTTTGTCCCCATTCTCCCTCCCAGCCACCTTGCAGGGCACACTGCTGGGCAGAGGGGACCCGGCATTAGATCATGGATGGCTTAGCTCAAGTGATCACTATTCCAGAAGCCAATTAAGTGTCTGCCCTGCTGGCTGTGGGATAGCCTTTTCCTCTCTGAAGCATTGGTTTCTGAGCAGTTTTCACCCAGAATGACAGAAGGGCAGAAAAGGGGCACTGTTATATTTTCATGGACACCGCAGACAAGTTTGCACCAGATTCTCAGGGTGACACGACACCTGCCACAATCTCAGGGTCAGCGGTGCTGTCTTCTAACTGAAGGAGAATTCTGTACTTGGGGGAAGTAATTCAGTTGGGATCTGGACAAGTTCAGTTAAAGGTGTAATGGCCATTTGGATCTTACTCTCCATGTTTGAACTCTTGAATGAAAGAAATCCTACCCCATGCATTAAGGACTCTGAGCCATCCTACTGCTTCCTCCCATTGTTACTCATCTTCCTCCTCTTTCCCCTCTTCCTTCCTTCTCCTCCTCTCCACCAACAGTCAGTCAAAAATTGGGGATGTCCCCTTCCTTTCCCATCTAGGGGGATGAATCTCTGGAACCTAATCCAGAATCAGAAATGAGAATTTGCCGTTCCTTTTTCTGCCCACACCTTGGACTCCGGGTTGGGGGTAGTCTAAAAATAGGTCCCATCCCAATCTTTGGATCAGAGACCAAAGCTATAGACAAGGTAGAAAATAGGCTACCATTTCTGATCTAGGGCAGGGCTCAGGTTCAGAAATGAATCCCAGGTGTCCCTCCCTATCCCTGCAGACCTGGATTCAGGAAAGGAAAGGAAAGGATTCAGAAACAATAAACTCTCCTGGAGTGCCTGGGAAAATTCAGTAGTGAGAAAAAACACATTCATTCATTCAATCGTATTTATTGAGCGCTTACTGTGTGCAGAGCACTGTACTAAGCGCTTGGGAAGTACAAGTCTCATCATCGAGGTTAAGCGCTTAACAAATACCATCACTATTATTATCATCATCATCGAGGTTAAGCGCTTAACAAATACCATCACTAGTATCATCATCATCAAACACACAATCCAAGCCCTCAAGAAGCATATGATTTCATGCGGGAAGCAGACATAACTCATTACACATAAATACAACTGGGAAAAGCAGGACTAGGGAAAACTTGAATAAATGAGGTGAGTTGTTAGCTCAATAAAAGCTAAGAAATAAGCTGCCCGAGGGAGTAAGTGATTATTGAAGAGGAAAGGGGACCCAAAATGTACCTCTAAGGTGCCCACAATTGAAGGGTGTGAGGGAGAAGAGGAACCAGCAAAGAAGTCTTAACAGGAAAGGAGAACCATTTGATTGCCATGCTGGCAAAAACAAGGTCAGGGAGTATTTCAGCGGAGACGGTTCGTCAGCACTGTGAAAGGAAGCAAGATCCAGCGGGATTAGGACAGAGTAGAGCCTATTTTACTTGGTTCACAGGAGGTGAGCATGGTCTTGACGTAAAGAGGCAAAAGCCAGGTCACTGGGTCAAAGAAAACCATTGGTGGAGCAGGGAAGGCAACCCTCAAGGAGTTTGTACAGAAATGGCAAGAGGGAGAGGGGATGAGAATTGGAGGGGGCAGTGAGATCCAAAGAAGGACCTTTAGTGTGGGAGAGCTTGGAGTATGTGTGGGAACAGAAGGGAGGGAAACAGTGGACAGCGATAGGTTTGAAGGTGGCAGCAAGGAAGGAAATGAAGGGAGTAACAAATGTGTGGGAAATTAGAGAGGGGACAGGTAGCAGGGATCGATTTTAAAGCAGGTGGGAGACCTTTTTTGAGATACACCTGGAAGGAGGAGAATGGTTAATATGTAAAACAGATTAAGACTGTGAGCCCCATGTAAGACAGGGACTGTGTCCAACCCAACTAGCTTGTATCTACCTCGGTGCTTAGTACAGTGCCTGGCATCCAGTAAGTGCTCAAGAAACACCACAATTACTATTTTGAGTTCCAGGCAAGGGGAAGGGCCTGAAAATCAGTCAGTGGTATTTACCGAGCACTTATTGTGTGGTGAGCACTTCAGTAAGCGCTTGGGAGAATATACTACAACAGGGTTGGTAGGCGCAGTGCCTGCCCACAAGGAGGTTATGGTCTACAGGAATGGCAGCAGAACCAAGGCGATCAAAAGCAAGGGGAGGCACGGATTGGAAATGGGGAGGAGTTGAGACACATGCAAGAGTTTGGCTGGGGAATGATGCTGAACCCGAGAAACAGTGGGGGAGTGTTTAGAAATAATTTGGGGAGGAGGGTGATTCAGCTGATAGCTTTTACTGTGTGTAGAGCACTGTACTAACCACTTGGGGAGAACAGTACGACAGAACAATCACAGTCTACATGGGGAGACAGGGAACTGATACTCAGATGCAGGGGAATTCATTGTAACTTTTTGGAGCTGGCTGGAACTGTGCAGTGTGGCTCAGTGGAAAGAGCATGGGGCTGGTAATCAGAAGATCTGGGTTCTAGTTCTGGCTCCTCCACTCGCCTGCTGCTTGACCTTTGGTAAATTACTTGTCTGTGCCTCTATTCTTGCACCTGAAAAATGGGGATAAAATACCAATTCTTCCCCTTAAACTGTGAGCCTGTTGTGGGACAGGGACTAGATGACCAATCTAACAATGTTAGAGTGTGTGATCCATAGTAAGCACTTCATAAATATTCATTCATTCACTCAACCGTATTTATTGAGCGCTTACTGTGTGCAGAGCACTGTACTAAGCGCTTGGGAAGTACAAGTTGGCAACATATAGAGATGGTCCGTACCCAACAACGGGCTTACAGTCTAGAAAGGGGAGACAGAAAGCAAAACAAAACATTTGGACAGGTGTCAAGTCATCAGAACAAATAGAATTAAAGCTAAATGCACATCATTAACGAAATAAATAGAATAGTAAATATGTACAAGTAAAATAAATAGAGTAAGGAATCCGTACAAACATATATACAGGTGCTGTGGGGAGGGGCAGGAGGTAGGGCGGGGTGGATGGGGAGGAGGAGAGGAAAAAGGGGGTTCAGTCTGGGAAGGGCTCCTGGAGGAGGTGAGCTCTCAGTAGGGCTTTGAAGGGAGGAAGAGAGCTAGCTTGGCGGATGTGTGGAGGGAGGGCATTCCAGGCCGGGGGGAGGACATGGGCTGGGGTCGATTATTATTATGCAATTATTATGCATTCCAGGGTAGGAATGGTTTTGTTTCCATGCACAGACCTGGCCTTAGTTACAGAAGGACCTTAGTTACCGAAGGACCTCATTTCCCTGATTGGCTGAGCATCTAGAGCAGTGCAGAGCAGTAATCCAGTCTGAATCACCCAGGACCATGTCATCATGTGCAGACCCAGGGAACTGTGTTTCAAATCAAGATAGCCCCCATCACCCCTGCCCCCCCCCCCCCCTTTATTTTTAATGGTACTCGTTGAGCACTTGCTATGTGCCAGGCATGGTACTAAGCACTGGGTAGATACAGGGTAATCAGGTTGGAAATAGTCCCACACAGAGCTCACAGTCTTAATTTGCATTTTGTGATAAGGGAACGGAGTCACAGAGAAGTTATGTGACTTGGCCAAGGTCACACAGCAGACAAGTGGCAGAGCCAGGATTGGAACCCAAGTCTTTTCTGACTCCCGTGCCCATGCTCTATTCAGTAAGCCATACTGCTTCTCTTTTCCCGGGCTAACTCTGGCAGCCAAGCCATACATGTATTTGCTAACCCCCTTGGGTGGGCTTCCATTGCAATCTATGGAGATGGCCCTGGCAGGTGAAAGAACTGGGGTCAGAGATGCCTGGGTTGGCAGCATGAGTTCCCAGGTTCTTTTGCCATTCTTTGGCATTTATCCCAGGATTACTTCCTGATCCGTGGCTTTGCAGGAATCCCCAACTACTGATTTACCCTCAAGCACCCTACCTGTACAACCTCCTTGGGCAGTCGGGACATTAGGAAACGTGGCTTGTCTTCTGGAGCTTTGTCAGCCCTACAAACCATTTCCTTCAAGTCCCAGTTTAGTTTTGGGCTGGAGTGCATGTAAATCCATATTGCTGGACAGTCATGCTCTTTGAATAGCAGCCTGCGGTGGTGGTAATTAAATGGACTAGGGTTTACAATTAATTTTTTCTCTACTCTGGTAAAAGGCGAAAACTAGGAAATCACGATCATGAGAGCAAGCCCACTTGTTACTATAATAGTAGTGTATTGTTAAAAGATTACTATGTGTTACGCTCTGGGGTAGATATAAAACAGCCCTATCAGACACAGTCTCTGGCCCACATGGGGCTTACAGTCGAAGGGGGAGAAAGAACACATATTGAGTCCCCGTCTTATTGATGAGGAAACTGAAGTGCAGAGAAGTTAAGTGACTTGCTCAAGGTCCCACAGGAGCCACGCGGTGGAATCAGGGTTAGAGCCCGGATCCTATGATTCCCAGTCCTGTGCTCTTTTTCACTAGCCCACACCGTTTCTCTTTTAAAGACCGTAATCTTGGCTCAGGGGAAAGAGCCCGGGCTTTGGAGTCAGAGGTCATGGGCTCAAATCCTGGCTCTGCCAACTGTCAGCCGTGTGACTTTGGGCAATTCGCTTCACTTCTCTGGGCCTCAGTTCCCTCATCTGTAAAATGCGGATTAAAACTGTGAACCCCCCGTGGGACAACCTGATCACCTTGTAACCTCCTCAGCGCTTAGAGCAGTGCTTTGCACGTAGTAAGCGCTTAACAAATAACATCATTATTATTATTAATAGTAATAATTGTGGTATTTAAGTGCTTACTATGTGCCAAGCACTGTACTAAGCACTGGGGTGGATACAAGCAAATCAGGTTGGACACAGTCCCTGCCCCACTGTAAAATCCCCATTTTACAGATAAGGTAACTGAGGCACAGAGAATAAAGTGACTTGCCCAAGGTCACACCACAGACAAGTGGCAGAGCTGCGATTAGAACTCATGATCTTCTCACTCCCAGGCCCGTGCTGTAGCCACTGCACCAGGCTGCCTCTTTTCTGCAAGTTCCCTAACAGAAGACAAGAGTGTAACTTTCTTGAAAGGAAAAATTATCTGTTGGGATTTTCCATTTCTTATAGTTTTAGTTTTTGTTGGACAATTATTCATAACATTTTTCTTAATATAAAATGGCCAACTCCAGACAGATCTAAAGGGGAAATTGTCCTTAACTGAATCCAGAGTCCAATTCCTTGACTTAATTTTCCAGGCTTGAAGCATTTTCCTTATGAAACCCTGTAACTCTTAAGGGACTCCACTTTGATTAAGTTTGGAAAATCTGCTGCGGTTAAACTTGCTGTTGAATAATTTATCCACCCGACTCAGCCTTATTGTGCACCAATCAATTAATAATTTGTATTTCCAAGTAGTCAAAAGCAGCGGTTCTAGGCAGCCTGCCTTGCGCCGGATCCGCAGGGGTTAATGAATTGGCAAACAGTTTAGATATTTTCCAGATCAGCTAGCTGAGCTTACAGCTGCGGCCATTTTTCCACAACGAAAATTCTAGCACTGCATCTTACGTGTGTCAGCTTGAAAGCAGACTTCCTCTGTTTGCCCTTCAGCATTCCAGACCTGACAAATCTTAGGGGCATGACATGCCATGAAAGTGTATTACAGTGCACCGACTGCGTATTTAGGAACAAGGAAGGTGTTTGATTTTTTGTTTTTTTGTTTTTTGTTTTTTAAATGATAACACTGGGCTGCTGTTTCGATTTAGTGGATTTGATTTATAAAGTGATTTTGGTTCAGCAATACCGCTCAGTGCATAATTCAAGCAGCTGCCATTTTTTTTTTTATTGGAGGGGGAATTCAAATCACTGGGCCCCTACTCCAGGAGGAGTTGGCAAGCTCTACCCTTGTAGCAGTAAAATGACACCATGCTTCTCCTCCATTTTCTAATGAAATCTGCAGAGTGGGAAAGCAACAGAAGTTGGAAACGTCCTTCTTTGGAATCTCTCGGTGTAAAGTCGTTTTTAACTCGCGACGTTGTGGGTTTTCATCAGGTTTGTTCCTTTTGAAATATGTGTTCTGTTTTATGGCGTTACTGCTATTTGTCAAGTAAGCCGGGAGTCGCACTCACAAATTGGTTCACACAGATTTGTCTAGCCTGAGGCACTCAGAGAAAATGCTTTAATTTTTTTAATGGAGTAGCGTAATTATAACTGATTTGAGGACTTTAAGAGTGCATATGGGAAATGTTAACCTCAGAAAATAAAATGAAAGTTTAGAACTAGATTGTCGGAGGAATGCTTGATAAGCGGTTGATTATAAAATCTGCCCCGATGGAAGGATTAAGTGGTTCGGAACATATTTCTTTTGTTGGTAGCGAACTGATTTTTATAAAGCCTAAAGTCATGTGCTTTATATTAGATTAATTTGATAATCTAATATTTTGTAGAAAATCCTTGCTTTTCAACCTCAGGTAATATAGATCCATTTGAAAATGGCTTATTTAAAGATCAGTTGCGATTTATCTTTTTGGGTTGTACTAGAAGGGTAAAATTTCATTTCATTTTGAATTAACTTTTTCGGCTAGTAAATATCATTTCCAATAATATACTAACTTTTTAAACCTGGTTTGCTCAGTATTTTAACCATGATTACTATTTGTGCGTACTTGAATCATGCTTTACCAAGGAAATTTCTTTTTACAGCCTGCAATTTGGCATTCAAATAAAATCAGTAGACATACCTTATCCATTATCTTTCACCTTTTTTCCAAGGATGTGCTGTGAAAGTTATGTATGTTACCGTTGATGTGACTTCCTGCTTATCGGATTGTTATATTTCTATTTAACTGTCCTGTTCACGTCTTAAAAGTTTTCTTTTCCATGGGTAATTAGTGTAGCACTTAGGTATATCAAGCTGCAATCTTTGTTGAAATCAAATTTGTAAACCCAAGGCCTTAAATCGTTTCTAATTTGTCTGTGAAATTTTTAGGTTTTGTTCCGTGGGGCATCATTTTAAGTTTTCCTGTGTACTTGCATATACACATGTGATTATCTGTCTTATGCTCAAATACTACCATTTCACTTTGTAAAGTTCAGTACGGAGCAGCACTAGAATTTTAAGTGACTTCAACTGATTTAAAATAAGAGTTTCTTTGCAGACAGCATCTCAGCAAATTTTTAATTCTGATTTTTAGTGGTTTTCAAGTCTGTGCACGTAGTTAGAAAACTGACAGGAAAATAAAAGTAATAAAAATAGTAGTATTTAATTGCTTACTGTGTACCAAGCACATGGGGTTCAGAGTCTGAACAGAAGTGAGAACAGGTATTGAATACCCATTTTACAGCTGAGGGAGCTGAGGCACTGCGAAGTTAAGGGACTGACTTGCCCAAGGTCACATAAGCAGATAAGTGGCAGAGAATCCAAGATCTCTAACACCCAGGCCCATGTTCTTCAATCAGAGAGAATGAATGGGTCTTCTGTATTTGGGAGTAGACACTGCCATTTTCTGAAGTGGGTAGAGGATGATCCTAGTATTCATACATTTTTAATTGTTTTCATATTCAAGAAACTCCTCTCTTGATTTGCTAAACAAAGCTTAATATACACTGCTTTGAGATTTCCAAAAGGGAAGACAGGGGCTGAACTATTTGATCTCTTTGTGTGACCTGTATATTTATTGAGAATTTTGAAGATGCAGTCATTTGTAACCAGATTCGAATGGTTTGACCTTAGGACAATTGATGATTGTTGAATGTACACACCTGAAATGAATGGTCAAAGGCTCTGAAGTTAATAGCTAATGAAAATAGGCAACAGTATAAAGTTCTTGCATCAACAAAATCTAATTATGGCCATAGCCATTGTATCCATTTTATCAGTTTGTCTAATTATTTTTGAACACCCTTCCCTATGATACTTCTCTGCATTGAAGTGACTTATGTCGGAGCCATCCATCTACCCAATTTATCCGTCTCCATTCAGCTGTGAAATAGAGTGGAATTGGATCGCAGTTGTGGCAGAAGAGTAAGATAGTAGTGTTGGGGTGGGTAGCTGTTTGTAATTGGCAGAAATAAATACCTTGCTCTTTTCTTGTCCTTGAAACTGATCCTGGTCTAATATCTCTTTTAACCACTACTAAAGAGGCAATGTATAAGGTTTCTGATCTCCCTTTTATATTCTGTTCTTTTCCCCTCCCCCACCTGCCCCCCACTGTAGCCTGTTTTTAACCATTTTATTTGCTTGGAGACAAATAACTCTATATATGTGTGAAGTAGTCAGAGAATTAAAGTACATCATAGATAAAATGTAGTTGCTTACTATAGGACTAGATTCTTACCCCAAAATGAGACGACTAAGTATGTTTTAGGCCTGGAACCAGGGCAGTGCTTTCATTTGAATTTGTGTAAAAATGATTGATATGAAAAACATGCTTGACATTTTCCTTGTGGTCATTTTGTCGTCAGTGGACTACAGGGTTATTTTGATAAATTATGCCAGGATTCTTACATAGGACAATCCGTCAAATCTGATACGAAGAAGAGTTAGATGTGTCTGAGTTGTATAGCAAGAATGTCGAGCTTATTTATGAAGTATTTTTAAGAACTCCAAATGAGCAAGAAATATTATTCTTTGAAAACTAAATGTTTGGTGCTATACAGAGCCCTGGAAACTGGTCCTGGTCAACTAAGTGTCATTTTAATCCACAGTAGTATGAGCCTTATTGATCATGATCTTTGAATCAAACACTCAACTACCAAATGGTGTTTTTAGTTAGATATGTCACATGATGCTGTGAGGAGCACTAGATAGTAAAATACATCACCTCTGTTTTCAGGGGGCTTGCATTTTAAAATTAATAATAAACATACAGAAAATATGTTAAGGGAAAGATACCAATGTTCAAAACACCAAAAAATTTGGGGTCAGTGATTGTAGCTGATAAACAAAGAAATACTCTAGCTTCATTAGAGTGGAGGAAATTATTCTGGCAGTAGCTATAAAATGAGTGGAAGTATTTTAGAGAACAGATTCTGGAGAATTGGATAGCATAGGAGCAGTAGCTTATAACAAATGTGAAGGACAACTAGAATTATTGTCTTGTTCTCAAAGAGGGAAAGGAGATTCATATACTATGACTGAAGCGTTGTGCAGGAAAGTTAGGATCTGATATGTGTCAATAGACTGTCCTTGAGCAGTTCCTGGGAACCAGAGAATTGCCCTTCCCAAAACTACAGTTCTTTACAAGAAGATCAAGGATGTGTTAGGTCTCAAAGGGGGATATTTTTGTTGCTGTTTTTGTCTTTTTTGGAATTTGTTAAACACTTATTATGTGCCAGGCTCTGTACTAAGTGCGGGGATCATTCATTCATTCATTCAATTTTATTTATTGAGCGCTTACTGTGTGCAGAGCACTGTACTAAGCGCTTGGGAAGTACAAGTTGGCAACATATAGAGATGGTCCCTACCCAACAATGGGCTCACGGTGTAGAAGGCTGGAGGGGGATCGATACTGATTAGGTTGGACACATTCCCTGCCCCACTTGGGGCTCACAATATTAATCCTCATTTTACAGGTGAGGTAACTAAGACACAGAGAAGTTAAACTGACTGCCCAGGGTCACGCAGTGGACAGCGTGGCTCAGTGGAAAGAGCACGGGCTTGGGAGTCAGAGGTCATGGGTTCAAATCCCGGCTCCGCCAATTGTCAGCTGTGTGACCTTGGGCAAGTCACTTAACTTCTCTGTGCCTCAGTTACCTCATCTGTAAAATGGAGATGAAGACTGTGAGCCCCACATGGGACAATCTGATCATCTTATATCCTACCCAGCGCTTAGAACAGTGCTTTGCACATAGTAAGCGCCTAACAAATGCCGTCATCATTATTATTATTACGTGGCAGAGCTGGAAATAGAACTCAGGTCCTCTACCAAAGCTGAATTCTATGGAATTAAAAAAATAATAATTCCAAGCTTATTTCAAGCTCTTCCTCTTGTTTCTCATTTGTGCCTACATTAATTCCTGACTGTGTTGTCATCTCTCTTGTTTTTGGGCCTAGCTCTTCTTTCTTCCTGCCTCCTGATCCTGATTCTCCCTACTTCAAACTGAGATGTCAGCTCATTGTGGGCAAAGAATATGTCTACCAACTCTGTTACATTGTACTTTCCAAAGCACTTAGTATAGTGCTGTGCACATAGTAAGCGCTGAAAAAATGCCATTGATTGATATCTTGATAACAGATTTATCTCAAGCGTACAGGCCATGTGATATTTTCCCAGGTTGTCCCATCATTAACCTTGCCTGAACGTACAGCCAGGTGACATGGTTCAATCCTGGTGTAGCTAGGCATTGAGCATCTGGCTTTGAGCCTTAATTTGAGAATCTGCCTTTACCAAGGAGTTTTGGTATTATCCTACTACAAACCTCAAAGGAATTGTACAGTATTCTAAGCAAGACTTGACCAGAGTTTAAAGGAAAGAGGTGATAGTGGGAAGAGAGAGGAAGGGATAAATGTATGCAATCTTCTATTTTAAAAAATCAGTCTACCAATTGAATATATCAGGGGTGATAGGACAAATTAGTGTTCTTCACTAATTCTTCCTATCTCAACTTCTGCCTTTTTCAAGTAATACTTCAGGAAAAGATTTGTTCTTTACAAACAATATTTCTCCTGGAGTATACACTCCTTCACTTTGTAGAGCAAAAATAAGCACAACTGTAGTTCCAATTGTTATGTTTATTCTGTGAAAGACAGGCTTGTGGGTGGGTGTCAAACCACATTTATAATCTCCTTTAAGAGATGCAAAATTTTAAGGTTGCAGCAGAAGCTTCAATTTTTCAATTGTGGCAGCATCTTCGATAGCTGTAGATTTAAGGGAGAAAAGTGGGCCGGATTTTTATTTTTCCTCATAAACTGCTGGTTCTGTTTCGGGGTCACTGCTAAACAGCCATGTTATCCAACCTGACTCCCTAGTCCTGAGATGAATTCATTCATTCATTCAGTCGTATTTATTGAGCGCTTACTGTGTGCAGAGCACTGTACTAAGCGCTTGGGAAGTACAAGTGAATGAACAAAAGTGACTAAAGCCATAAATGTAGTTTAGGACCGGTGCGGGAAGGGGCTTGTGGGAAGACGGGAGAGCAGAAAACCACCACCTCCACCCGTTTAATTCCCCTTGCAAGCAGTCCCCAAGTTGGCCTGCCAGCAACAGTCTCTCCAGTAAAAAGCTTACCCGGGGTCTTGAATATTGAAATCCCAGCCCACCTACCGCCTATCTTCTTGCAGTAGTTTCTCCTAGTTCTTTTCTCTCTGGAGTGTACTGTATTGGCTTACCTTTTGTATTTGTTTGTTTGTTTTTTTGGTGGGGTTAGTGCCAGAACAAATAAAGCCCAGTGTCAGCCAGCCTCAGCCTGCCATCTCTAATAACGGCACTTCCACAGCAACCAGCACTAATAATAATGCCAAGCGGGCCACAGCCAACAGTCAACAACAACAACAACAACAGCAGCAGCAGCAACAGCAACAGCAGGCCTTGTCTCGTTATCCTCCTCGTGAAGTACCACCACGATTTCGACACCAGGAACAGAAACAGCTTCTAAAGCGGGGTCAGCAGTTGCCTGTTATAGCTGCAAACCTGGGATCTGCTACTAAAGTATTAAACAGCCAACCAGGAGGCAACCCTGTAGCAAGTCAACAGCCAGTGACCAACGGAGAGGTGCAGAACAGCAAAAAGCAGTCAGGTGAGAAAGGGGCATGTTCAGTATTACAATCGGGGATGTTTAACATTTGAAATAAAGCTTTTTTCCCTACCTGTATTTGACAGGGGGAGCGAGAAGACGAAATTATGGAGGAAATAGTCGTAGTGATGGTTTTATTGATTTTTTAAAAAATATGTATATTCATTCATTCAATTGTATTTATTGAGCACTTACTGTGTGCAGAGCACTGTACTAAGCACTTGATATATATGCAAATATGAGCCGAGACGGTTAGTCTCTAAAGCTTTTATCTTTTTTTGGTCATATGATACTGGCATTTATCAGAAAAATTAGTGGGCAGGTATTTTAACCTGATCAAGTAGATAATTATATGTAGCCTTGGAAAGTTGCAAGTAATTTGTACCCAGCCATGTACTGTAAGGCACAATGTCCCAATAAATTGTAGTTCACTAAAAGAATGAATAACTAGCTGTGTGTCCACAGTTTGCAGGCCTCTGAAATTCACAGTCTGACAGAAAGCTGTGGTTTTGCATATAAGACACATTTCCCTAGGTTGTTTCCTGAGCGTCTGGGTTCAGAACTGTGTCTACATATCGAGGTTCAGAGGAAGCATATCTTGACATAGTAGAGTAAGCCCCTGTAATTTGCTGCAACAGTAAGATGGGGAGCGAAAAATATCCAAAGGGTGTGCATAAATTCCGGGATGAGTGGTCTAAAATAACTTCCTCAAAAGAAAGGTAGGAATGTAGAGGGGAAGTGTTGTGTTTGTTAGCTGATACATCGCTAATTATTAGGGTCTAGTTCCTTTAAGCATCCTGTTCGCTACTGTCAGAGGCAGAAGACTGGACTGGATGGACCAATCCGACCCACTAATGCCATTTATGTAATTATTATTGGATGAACCCCATGCCGTAATTTGGAATTGGTGATCGTTTGGACTGATGTTCCAAAATAAAAATGTCACTTGAAAAATCAGCCCGGGAAAAGGATTGCTTTAGGGGAATTAAAAGCAGGGAGAAGGGAATGGAGAAATCTACAGGGCAAAGCAGAAAGGAGGAGGAGGAGTATGGGCAGAAAATGGTTGGTTTGGTCAGAGTTTCAAATTTCAGTCAATTCTATGTTTCCATGTTGAGGGCTGGGGAAGGGGGAGAGATGTAGAGAAGATTGTGATAGATCAGAATCCCACATTAAAAAAAAAACTACCTTGTAATATCAATTGAGGCTGGTTTTGCTCTCCTAATTTAAATTGGAGAGTTTTTAATGTATTACAACAGGTGACAGTACCTGCTTTAAGGATTATAAAACACTCAAGATTATGGAGTGGTGTGAAATCTATGTACCTAAATTTCACAAGAATCCACATCATGTGTGATCTCAGGACTGTGGGGTTTTGATCCCCACCACCCTCTTTTCAGTATAATAATAATAGAGTGTCACAGTAACTGAGGCAGATTATGTTAGACAAGTATACTGTGTCATTTGCCAAGCTATCTTTACCCAGCTCTATATTGTCTGCATGGCCAAAAGGAGATGGAAGCAGGAAGCAAAAATATTTTTAACGTGGATGTAGTTGACTCCAGGGCCAAACTGGTTTGGATGAGGTCCATTAGCAGGAGTGCACCCAGAAGCAGGTCAGTAGCTTTGAACCCTGGGTATTGTCAGTAAACAGAAAGATTATCAGGGCGGGGGCCAATGGGTTTGGGGCGGGACGGGTGTATTAGGTAGACAAAGGTGGAAGGATCTAGGTGGAAATTTCTGCTTCCGTTTCAGTCAGCTGAACCAGAAAAGTTCCCAAAGATCCAAGGCAACTCTGATATTTGCCGGTGATTGATTTCTCAGGGCATCTCTACTCCACTCCCTCTTCCTTCGCTCTTCCCCTGCCATTTTCTTGAATTGAAATCCCTCAACCAGGCTCTCGTCCCCCATCCCACCCCTGTCCCCTCGACTCTGTAGCAAATCTTGGAAATTAAAAAGGTGTGGACAAGTTTCAAAGCACCAGAGCTTTAGTTCTGTGAGGAAGCATCTATCCACTTTTCCTTATTACTCTCAACACTTTGGCTGCAACACCATTCCCCCCTCCTCGGGTCTTGTAGATTTTCACAGTGAGAAGCACGAGTCCTGGGCTCTTCCCGTGATTGACAGCTCCTGATATGCACACACCTCCCCCTCTGGTCTCAGGAAGCCAAGGAAATTGGCAGGACAGAAAGCTGAGGAGAAACTGGCCAAGACAACAGATGAACAGAAAAGTTGAAAGTCTTGAATGTTTATTTTTATCCACCCTTTTGCTTAAATAGGTCCCCCTTCCCCATGGACATATTATTTTTTGCCTGAGGTGAGTTGTAATTTCCAATACTCTATATCTGCATACGCTGTGTCATGAGTAAGGGAGATGGGATTCCTGTTTCTGAAACTAATGACGTCCACCTGAATTTCATACCTACACTTGATTACATGAATTTAAAATTTGACTGAAATTGGGAAAGCTAGTCATTCGACTTGGCGTCTTTATTTTTTTTTTCTCCGAAACGCGAGGGAAAGCGTTTATTCCAGAGACTTATTTTGAAAAAATGTACTGTTGATACAGCGTCGGGGTTCGTGGCATGACTTTGATGCTTCACGTTCTAAAATTCGAATAATTTGAAAGATTCATAAATCCTTTTTTCTGCCAGCACCGTCCTCCCAAAGGAGTCTAAATTTCTTGGAGTTAGGTTTGAAGTTTTATGCAGGAAGTAAATGCAGCTAGTAGAACTTTATGGCCAGTGACTTGCTTCAGGAGAGAGAGGTGCTTCTGGTCCGGGCTCAGTATCCCCATCATCTTTGCTGTCCAATCACTTGATCAATTTGCTGGCCTCAATTGCCTAATCTTGTAATGAGGAGTCCACCAATGGCTAAATGGTAGTCACAGTCAGCTAATGAAGATTGTGCCCCTTACCTTTTTTTCTTCTATCTAACATGAAATTTTCATTCTTCAGTAGCAAACTAACCAAAGAGAAGTTCAAGTTCTAACTTCAGACGTAGCTTGCATAACATATTTTGTTGATATAATCTGAAACACTTTCTCATTGTACTTTCCAAATGTTCATTGATATAAGGTACATGATCTAAAACTAGACGTAATTATGTAGGAAGGGAATGGAACTGCTATTGAGTAACAAATGATTGCCTCAGTGTTAGGGTGGGGTGCGGGGAGGTGCTCTTGCCCTCCGAAAAGGCTGTTGACTGACACCTCTGGAGAATAAGGCCAGAAGTGACAGAATTGATAGAGAAGCATCGTGGACTTGTGGTTAAAGCATGAGCCTGGGCGTCAGGGGACTTGAGTTCTAATCCTGGCTCTGCCACTGATCTGTTGTGTGACCTTGTGCAAGTCACTTAACTTTTCTGGGCCTCAGTTACCTCATCTGTGAAATAGAGATTAAGACTGTGAGCCCCATGTGGGACAGGGACCATGTCCAGCCTGATTAGCTTGTCCCTACCCCAGCGCTTAGTACAGTGCCTGGCACATAGGTGCTTAACAAATGCCATTTGAAAAAATAGAAAAAAAAAAACTGCTGGTGAGGATGCTGAGAACCAAGATTATGGCTTTACCCCTCCTTCTTGGTCTCATGAGAGAGAAAAGGGAGAGGGGGAGTTCCCCTGCAGAAACAGTGTGGTCTGGAGGTTAGAGTACATGCCTGAGATTCAGAATGACATGGGTTCCAGTCCCTGCTGCTCCACCACTTAAATTCTCTGTGCCTCAGTTACCTCATCTTCAAAATGAGACTGAGAATGTGAACCCCATGTGGGACAAGGACCGTGTTTGGCGTGATTAGTTTAAATATACCCCAGTGCTTAGTTCAGTACCTGGCACATAGCAAGCCCTTAACAAATACCATTTAAAAAAAAAGAAGTATACCCATGATCTGCACCAGGCTAATTCTAGCCTGGGGCAGATTAGTTTTGTAACCCCATGAAATAGTTGAGATTTTGTGGAAAAGAAGATTCATGTGAAGCGTGTTTGAGGATGGACTATTTCATTATTCGGGTACTTAATTATCCCTACACAGTAAAAGTGAGAGAGCTTGTCATTCAAAGACCTGAGCAATGTTGCCCCTTTCCTTAAAAAAAAAAAAGGGAAGATTAAAGAGAGTGATTTAGAAAATGTTCAGGATAATCTTTTATTTGGAGAATATTGGGAAGATTAAATTCTCATTCAGTAGTGAATAATTATTGCTAACAATCTGGATTTTAGTTCGGAATGCCTGTGCTTTGGTTAACGTTTGAGAGCAAAATATCTTCTTGCAAGCAGAGACTTTAAAATTAGTGTCTTGGCCAGTCCTTGTTAAGAGAAACATCTTTCTTAACCCAGAAGTAAAGAAGTAATTGCCAGTCTCTCAGCATTTGAAATTTATGATGATACAAAGTTGAGGTTTATATACTTGTGTGTGTGTGTGTGTGTACACACACACACACACACACACACACACACACACACCCAACCCCCCCCCCCACTATATATTATGTAGTACTGCAATATTGAGTAATGATATGGTCATTTTTATTAGTGTGTTCAGCCACATCATTACATTTGCCTTTGAGTATCGTTGTTCTAATTTGGTGGCATTTGGTACTGAAACCTTTTCCAGTGCTTTGCACATAGTAAGTGCTCAACAAGTACCATTATTATTATTATTATTTTCCCTAAATGCTCCTGTCTGGTGGAGGATCTCCTATGACAGGGTGGCCAAGTCTCACATACCAAAGAGCTGCAAACCCCTACCAAAAAAACTGGCCGAGAAATACTGATAAAAGTTCCTTTAAGTTCCTGAAGGGTGAACAGCTATTTGGGGTAGGGATGACTTAATAATAATAATTATGGTATTTGTTAAGTGCACTGTACTAAGCATTTGGGAGAGTATATAATATAACAGTTGGTAGACATGTTCCTTACCCAAAACAAGCTCACAGTCTGCTCAGTCTTCTCCCTCATACCTATGCCCTGTCTTCCCTGTACACTTCATCTGGCACATTATTTTCCTCCACAGCTCACTTGCACTGTGCCTTGTTCTCCTCTGTACTTCTACTACCTCTTGCTGGAATCTCCCCCCACTTGAAATCCAACAGAGCACAGCTCTTCCAATGTCCAAAGTCTTTCAGAAATCCCATCACCTGCTGGAGACTTCCTTCCTTCATCAATTTTTCTTCTCTTTTTCTTCTAATATCCCCCAGCTACCCCTTCAGCAAACTCCTCTTATACAAACTCATTCATCTGTGGCACTTCTGTACGTGACCTATTTAAACACTTAGATATATGCCCATTTTTCCCACTCTCCTTATCTCTCTGTAAAGTAATGCATCTCTCTCTCTCTCTCTCTCTCTCTCTCTCTCTCTCTCCGATTAGTCTGTAAGCTCTTTAAGGGCAAGGATCATGTGTCCTAACTTTGCTGTAACTCGCCTAAGCTCTTAGTAGTGTTCTGCACAAAGTCATTGCTCACTAAATATTATTGATTGATTCTTGGGGTCCCAGTGGGCCTTTCTCCTTTTCCCTCAAGATGGTAGTTTGCCTCATTTTAAATTTCTGTCCAAATATCTCACTTCCATTTGCCCCAGGTTTGAGGGTCAAGACATCTGAGGGCTGTTATGTTTTCTCTCCTCAACCCCCTCTTTTCTTCCTCTATTTTCAAGATCAGGTTCTCCACACTATTGATCAGTTGAGTAAGATGGTGCAATCTATTTCCAAGTCTTAGAACCAAAGTGATGGCCCTCAGGATTTCTGAGAAATCCAAAGTCATGTGGCGGAGGGGGAGGGGGGGCAGCAGGAGTTCTGAGAGACTTGTGCCCTTGAAGAGTTTGGGTATTTTGTGAGCCACTTCTCACCCAGAAGCTCTGGAAATGACCAGCCTTTCATATTAAGGGGCCACGACCACAGTCCACGGGTAGCTCACGAGGATGGTCCTCTAGCCTTAAAGCCACAAGGTCCAAGAGCATCTGGAACTCGAAGTCTCTCATTTGTTCCCTTGTCCGTTCTTAGGTTTACTGTGATCCTGGGGAAGGAGAAACAGATTAACTTCTTCTGTCTCTTCTGATTGCTCTGTCATTGAAGAAAACTTAATTGGCCTGGCAAAATTTCCAGGCCAAGTAATGCTGATTGCTTCATAGGCATTTGTTCCTTTTTCACTAGTCACAAACTGCGCTTTTGTTCTGATATTTTATTGATATCATCTCTAACAAGCCTAGTCATCCAATTTTTCCTCCCTTTAAGATTTATCCAGCCCCTTTTGTAAGCTTTGTTATGGGCAGGGAATCTGTCTGCCAATTCTTTTGGATTGTACTCTCCCAAGCGCTTAGTACATACTCTGCACATAGTAAGTGCTCAATAAGTACCATTGGTTAATCGGTTCAGTGACTACTACTGTTTTCCATAGTTGTAAAAATTAAGCTAGTTTCTCTGCAGTGACAACCACCAGTTGCATCAGTGTCTCAGAATGCCTGTCATCCAGCGCTTAGAACAGTGCTTTGCACATAGCGCTTAATAAATGCCATCATTATTATTATTAGGCTCTGTGGATCTGAAACGAAGTGCCTTTTAGCTTTCTTATCCTTTTTGGATATTGTACTGTAACTATTTCTAGTTTGACTTTCAAAGCTTTCCTTGCATGTGGAATTTGTCTTGGTCAACTATCTCAATTCATTTGTTTGTAAAGACAAGCAGAAACCCTCCATTAGAAGCCTCTGTCATTTCACAGCAGTCAGTTATCTCCTTTCCCTTAGAGCAACAGTTGCTTTGGTGGTAGTTTTGGGGTTTTTTTTGTTTGCTTCCTTTTTGTTTTTGAACTCATTTCATTTTTAGTCGTAGTCTTCTCATCCTGTCTCCCATAATTATGTTCTTTATGCTCATTTGTCATTTGACCGAATTTATACTTTTTAAAATTTTCTTATTTCCCCACTGTATCTTTCATTACTGCTGGGTTGTGCCTACTTGGTATTTTGTTATCCTTCTTATCCCTCCTAGGCATTGGTATATTTTATTACTGTGCCCGAAGAAGAACAGTTGTATTAGACTCCCTGGCCTTTTAGCTTTTAGGTTCCTATCTAGTAGTGTCTTCCAATAGTTTCCCCAAAGTAGGTTTTCTTAATCCTGTTCTCGCCTCCCTTTCCTTAGGATTTTGAGTATGTTTGTCTTGTGATCAGTTCCATGTTGGTAATCGTTTACCTTTAATTCTTAACTAATCCTTCCCTGTTTTAGTAAGACTCTGCTTCAGAAATCTGGCCTCGATATAATCCAGAAACCTTTTGGTGCCCTCGCATATTGAATTATTTTTACAAAAAGAATACCCGGGTCTTTAAAGTACACCAACACTTCCTAATCCTGACCCAGAGCCACTCCAGATTGTCCAAAGAAGGTGTGATCTCCCATCCGCTTTGGAATATAGATTCCGAGCATATTGTCTCTCGTATTCATTTCACAGTTCACCTTCACCTAGGCAGATTCTGCCTGCTTCTTGGGTTTTTGGTGAATACAGAATCTTGATGTACAAGAATATAAGGTAACATGGCCTCTCCAAAACCACATATCATTCTAGATTGTAATCCAGACATAAGTGCTACTCCACGGTGTTTCGTTGCTTCTGGTTTCATTCTGAATCTAGTCTCCAGTTAAGACTACCTGTTTTCTGCTTGTTTCTTATACTCCTTGCGCTGATTACAAACATTTCAGATTAAAGCCCTCCTCTTGAGGTTACCCAGTCGGCTCCTGAAGGTACTCCTCCATTTGGTCTATGTTTAATCCTTAAACCCTAAATCTCATTACTGTTTTCCAAGGAAGTGGAAATCTCCAAACCACAGTAATTGAGAAAAGAAAAACAGCTGATTTTGAAAGGAGTGAGTCTGTATTGTTGGAAAAGTGATTTGTTCTCTGAGCTGTATCTGCCCTAAAAAGCTACAAAGTCAGATGGACTTTTCATTTCTGCACTCAGTTTTACATTTTATGGCAAGAGATTTGCCTTGCCTTGCCATTCAGAGGAGTAATGGGTGAACTGTGTCCAACCCAGTTAACTTGTATCTACTCCAGTGCTTAGGACAGTGCCTGGCACACAGTAAGTGCTTAACAACTACCTTTAAAAAAATTTTTTTTTAAGGAGGTTAGTAATATATCACTTTGAGAGCAACAGCCCTCTGCTCCCACTGACACCTGTCTACCACCTCTAAGGTCACTGCTTCTGGTTCCTGTATGTCGCATCCTTCCCCTGCCCACCGTGCCTTGAGAATGGAGGAACATGTGGTGGACAGGGAAGAATATCAACGGGTACGAGCTGAAAACAGAGACCTAGAAGTAGTAGTATGCAGGCAGTGATAGAACCAAATGAACCTCCCCTCCTCCCCCCGCCCACAAAACAAAACAAAACAAAAAACATGACGGGGAGAGCAGCACCCCAAACACATCCAAATTGAGGGTGATAGACCCAACTGTGTTATCGGGCCTGCTGCCTCTCATTCATCTGCCACGGATTGCTGATGCTGCTGTTCAATAACCCCCCAAACTTAATAGGAAAAGTCGTAGGTATTTAAATTGTAGTCATCATTGGGATGTGAGTGATTACTCTGCAGTGCACTGCCCTGTGCACATAAATAATTAAATCTAAATTGGCATAATTTCAATCAAGAACACTCTTAATGGAAATCCAACTTAGATTTGAGAGACCTAAACCTAAAGATTTCAAATGTAATTTTTTTTCTTACTCCTTTAATGTCTTAGTAGGTGTACTTTTATTTTTACCTTGGCAGTTCACTGTCATTGTCTGACAATATGGAAACGTCTTTTGACAAACTTATTCCAGGAGGCTCTGTATTTTGACTTGAATAAGTGATTTAGAAGAATTGTAGATAATATCAAAGGAAAGCTTCAGTTTAGTAACAGTTCTGTAATTTCTCGCTTTTCCATAGGCATGCCTCCCATTCGGGATTTGGCCAGCCACTCCCCTAACCAGTCAGGTGATACATACCTCTTTAAAATTTCATATTTGTTGTGCATTACATGTGTTTTAATTCATGTGTTAAAGGTTGAAATATAGATTTCTGACCTTTTTTTTGCTCTTTGGGTACGTACATAATAACAATTGTACACTCTGCATACACAGACTATTGAAGTATAATTAGATGAGGATACGTAAATGAGCCATTTCATGTCAATTGCCGTTAATCTTTTATAAAATCAGATTCGATTTTAAGGCTAAGTAGGGGAGACTTAGGCCAGTTTATAAAAATGACCCACTACTAAAATTAATCTTAATCTCAAATACGGTGTTCTCTCTCTAGACTTAAAACTGGTCATCTGTTAAATTGAATTTTGTTTACCGTTAAGTGTCAAGGTGTTAAAAATGGTGTTTTGTGGTCTAAATTTGGGAAATGGAAACAATTTTAAGCACAGAAATGAAGAGTTATTGAAAATTTTCAGAGAATATGAAGGGAAATAGTTTAATGAATGAATTAGATGAAAAGGAAATATTATTAAAGGAATATTTGATACTATTTATAGGCTTTTGCTGAAGCGATTGACCAATTACTTTATTTTGAACCACGCTTTCTGGAAGTACAAACTGACCAGCTGAAAAACAGATTGCAAGTACTTCAAAGCCTGTTCTGTAGAACCAGAGTGTGTGTATAACTCATTCCACTGGAATGTGTGACTAGGTAGGTTGAATTTATTTGTGAGGCATTTTGCATTTGGTTTCAAGCTTATTTAAATTATAATTTATCAATATCAACAAATTCAAAAGGATTATGTGTCAACCACAAAAATGGAGTAAAAATTCCTGTACCCAGATTTCCACTGTCCAGAGAACCGTTCCCCAGTCGTGAGAGCTTTACGCTCTGCATTTGATTTTTCACTCCTGGAGGGCAAGATTGGGCTTTCTATTTTGGTCTCCCCACAGTGAAAGCTCAATAAGCATTTCTGACCGATTGATTTAAAGACCAAGTTAAAGACCTGTATCTCAGTTTTGAGAGACCTGTAAGGAAAGGGAAGTTCAAGTAGACAAAAAGATTGACCGGATCATTTCCAGCTAGGATTGGCGGTTCTCCTACTTACCATCTCTGCAAGGCCCCATTTATCTATCATAAATCCTGTCTTTCACGGGAGGGAGGGCATTCCAGGGTCCAAGAAAGATGTGGGTAAGGGGTTAATTAATTAATGATGACATTTGTTAAGCGCTTACTATGTGCAGAGCACCGTTCTAAGCGCTGGGGGGTATAGAAGGTGATCAGGTTGTCCCACGTGGGGCTCACGGTCTTCGTCCCCATTTTACAGATGAGGTAACTGCGGATCAGAGAAGTTAAGTGACTTGCCCAAATCACACAGCAGGCATGTGGCGGAGTTGGGATTAGAACCTATGACCTCTGACTCCCAAGCCCGTGCTCTTTCCACTGAGCCACGGTGGCGGGATAGCTGAGATGAAGGTATAACGAGTTGGTTGGCATTAGAGGAGTCAAGTGTGCACACTGGGTTGTAATAGATGAATGAAGCAAGGTAGGAGGGAGAGCTATGCCTTAAGGCCATTGGTAAGGAGTTTCTATTTGATATGGAAGTGGATGGTCAACTATTGGAGGTTTTTGAGAAGTGGGGAGATGTGGACTACTGAGGTTTCTTCAGAAAAATGATACAGGCAGCAGAGTGAAGGGCTTGGACCAGCGTGTTAGTAGTTTGGACTGCAGTGAGGTGGTGATTTTTGAGGGCAGAGTGTCTGCCCTTTTTTACATCTTTTATCTCCTGCAGTCCTTCAATCCTTTCCCACCCCTCATCTTAGAGTGGAGGCCTGGACTGGGTTAGTTAGTTGATTGGTTAGTTGACCTGTATATATGTATATATGGTTGTACATATTTATTACTCTATTTATTTATTTATTTATTTTACTTGTACATTTCTATCCTACTTATTTTATTTTGTTGGTATGTTTGGTTCTGTTCTCTGTCTCCCCCTTTTAGACTGTGAGCCCACTGTTGGGTAGGGACTGTCTCTATGTGATGCCAATTTGTACTTCCCAAGCGCTTAGTACAGTGCTCTGCACATAGTAAGCGCTCAATAAATACGATTAATTGATTGATTGATTGATTGGGACCTGAAAACCATGGAGAGGATGGAAAAAGATCAGAGACCGGGAGATGCCAACTTGTACTTCCCAAGCGCTTAGTACAGTGCTCTGCACACAGTAAGCGCTCAATAAATACTATTGATGATGATGATGATGATGAAAAGCTGATGGCAGGAAGAGGCAGTTGAAAAAAAACCAAAACCCCCCAAACCCTGATCTTTTCCAGGCCTTTTTTTTTTTTTCTCTTTTACTGGGACAGTTGACATGTATTGAACCCTATATTTGCTTTCTTGCTTCCTCTGTCTTTGATTCTGGACTGGTCTCACAGGGCTAAAAACCAGGGCCGACTTAATGGGTGATAGTCACGAATAGAGTCGACAGCCTTTATAGTAACGTCTTTCCAGTCATTCAAGCAGCAGTCGTCCCCCGAGTGCTTGGTTTCTTGCATTTTACTTAAGGTGGCCAAAACCAAGGTGAGTGTGGGACAAAACAGATGGAGGTAATCAACTCATAAACTCATGGCCAGTGGAGGAGGAGAAGAGCTGGCTAACACAGTACAGCAGGGATAGGGGAGTTGTTCACTGAGGCGATGTCAAGTGATCTGTGACCGTCCTCCCCTTCTCCCCTCTTTTTTTCCATCTGCTCTTCTTACTGTTAGACTGTATTCCCCTAGTAATAGTGTCTCTCTTGGTTTTGGGTTTCAGGGGCCTGGAAGCCAGAGGACCTGAGTTCTAATCTTGCTCCACCAATTGTCTGCCCTCTGACCTTGGGCATATCACAACTTCTCTGTGTCTGTTACCACCTCTGTAAAGTGGGAATTAAGACTGAGCCTTACATGGAACATGAACTGTGTCCAACCTCATTAGCTCTTAGTACAGTGACTGGTACATATTAAGCGTTTAACAAATACCGTAATCATTGTTATCGGCCCTGGCACTTAGTACGGTGGCTGGCACATAGTAAGCGCTTAACTACCATTAAAAGTCCAGACTTGCTGCTAGGTCGTGTTCTGGCTGAGGGGACACATTTGGTCATTATCTCACCTCATTCTCACTGCTGTTCCTTACCTGGGAGTGATAAACGATAGCCCAGTTGGAAAGGGACAAATGTGGGTCACTGCTCCTGCCGTCTCCTTTCCACCCTTCCTACCTGCTGTTTTTCCTGGCCACTGTTGCCCAGTTGGATTAGCAACAGGAAAAAAGCAGTAGGGGAGGGTTTTGCACCGTGAAAAGCACCGTGGCCTAGGGGACAGAACATGGGCCTGGAAGTGAGAGGATCTGGGTTGTAATCCCGGCTCCATCACTTGCCTGCCATGTGACCTTGGGCAAGTCACTTCACTTCTCTGTGCCTGTTACCTCATCTGTTAAATGAGGATTAAATCCTACTCCCTCTTAGACTTCGAGCCCCACGTGGAACAGGGACTGTGTCCAACCTAATTATCTTGTGTCCGATCTAGTGCTTAGAACAGTACATGGCCCATGGAAAGCACTTAACAGGATCCATTGTTATTATGGGCACAGATAAAATCAGGTAGTATAACCTTTTTTGCTAGGAATGGGAAGGGCCCTTCCTTCCCTCTGATTCAGGGGGGTCAGTGAAGTAAAACAACTACCTGTAGAGATTGTCATTACCTATAGAGACAACTCCTTAGACCGAGCAAACAAACTTCAGTTATCTCATTTCCAGTCTCCTATCTATCAGTCGCGTTAATTAAGCACTTACTGTATGCAGAGCACTGTACTGAGAGCTTGTACAGTACAACAGAAGTAGCAGACACATTCCCTGCCCATAATGAGTTTCCAGTCTAGAGGAGGAGACAGTCATATGAATACCTAGGTCATTTGTAATAATTTAATTAACTTCTACTTCTAATAGCACATCCATGGTTTACGTACGCTTTTGGCATTGGCAGCACAAAATGTACCTGCTTACAAGCTACAGAAAACTTCCCAGAATAACAGCAGAGTAATTCAGTATCAAGCCACAGCAGGGGCACCAGTCCCTCAACTAATCTCCAGGCTCCTTCTGTGGCGATGAACAGCCCAATGCTCCCATTGTCCAGGACCTGTGCTATGACACTGGTCTTGCCTGATGCTTTACCTCCCTCTGCCTTCATGGAAAGAGTACGATGGTTAGGGGGATCCACACCCACCTTAAAGTCAGTCAGTCAGTCGTTCATTCATTCAATCGTATTTATTGAGCGCTTACTGTGTGCAGAGCAGTGTACTAAGCGCGGTCGTATTTATTGAGCACTTACTGTGTGCAGAGCACTGTATTAAGCGCTTGAAAAGTACAATTCCGGAAGTCATGATGTGGAAAAGATAAAGAGTCAGCACTATAGAGTAGTGCAGCGGGAGAAGGGAGAGGGGAGTGTCATCTTCCACCATTTTCTTTCACCCCTGGAGAAACCTGTGCAGTGGTGGATGGATGGGTGGGTCGCAACAAGGGGGCGAAAGGACAGGCCCAAGGTTGCAGAGTTGCAGAAAGGTTGTCCCATGCCACCCCAGTTAGTAAACTTTCCTGTCACACTTCTTCTCTGTACTCTGTCTGAACTCCACCCTCTTTTCCCCATTTCTGTTCCCAAACCCAGAGGACAACCACATCCAGGCCTTTAGCACAGTTAAGATTAGTCGAGGTAAGCTCAGCCCAACTGCCTGGTATCGGCCTCAGCTTCCTGAGAGTCTCCCAAATCAGGAGTTAATCCTTAAGAGGAGGTGAATGTAAGGTGGTCCCCGCTGATCGTGGTGATGTGGATAGAGCCCGGGCCTGGAAATCAGAAGTACCTGGGTTCTAATCCTGGCTCCGCCGCTCGTCTGCTGTGGGAACTGGGGCAAGTTGCGTCACTTCTATGGGCCTGTTACCTCATCTGGAAAATGGGGGTTAAGATTGTGAGCCCCTTGTGGGACAGGGAGTGTATCCACCCTGATGACTTTGTATCTCTCCTGGCGCTTAGAACAGTGTCTGGCACATAGTAAGCACATAACAAATACCACAGTTATTATTGTTGTTGACTAGCAGTCAAGGGATAATAATAATAATAATAATTGGCATTTGTTAAGTGCTTACTATGTGCAAAGCACTGTTCTGAGTGCTGGGGAGGACACAGGGTGATCAGGTTGTCCCACGTGGGGCTCACAGTCTTCGTCCCCATTTTACAGATGAGGTAACTGAGGCTCAGAGAAGTTAAGTGACTTGCCCAAGATCACACAGCAGACGTGGCGGAGCCGGGATTCGAACCCATGACCTCTGACTCCAAAGCCCGGGCTCTTTCCACTGAGCCACGCTACTTCTCAGGCCAGCTGGCCTATTTTCATGCTTCCCCCTGCCGGACGCAGCATTCTAGCACTGCCATCTTGGAGAACATTCCACCAGTCACCACCACGTTTCTCGCCTACCAGCTTAGACACATCTCGTGATAATAATAAAATAGTAATAATAATAATAATAATGGTATATGTTAAGCACTTGCTATGTGCCAAGCCCTGGAATAGATACAAGATAACTAGATGGTCCCACGTGGGGATCACAGTCTTTATCCCCATTTTCCAGATGAGGTAACTGAGGCACAGTGAAGTGAAGTGGCTTGCCCCGGGTCACACAGCTGATAAGTGGTGGAGACGGGATTAGAACCCACGACCTCGGATTCCCCAGCCCGGGCTTTGGAGTCAGAGGTCATGGGCTCAAGTCCCAACTCCGCCACTTCATTCGTTGTCGTATTTATTGAGCGCTTACTGTGTGCAGAGCACTGTACTAAGCGCTTGGGAAGTACAAGTTGGCAACATATAGAGACGGTCCCTACCCAGCAACGGGCTCACAGTCTAGTAGGGGGAGACAGACAACAAAACGTGGATAGGTGTGAAGTCACCAGAATAAATAAAAATGAAGCTAGATACACATCATAAACAAAATAGAATAGTAAATATGTACTTGTCAGCTGTGTGACTTTGGGCAAGTCACAACTTCTCTGGGGCTCAGTTACCTCATCTGTAAAATGGGGATGAAGACTGTGAGCCCCATGTGGGACAACCTGATCACCTTGTAACCTCCCCAGCGCTTAGAACAGTGCTTTGCCGATAGTAAGCACGTGATAAATGCCATTATTATTATTATTGTTATTATTATTTATGCTCCAGGCCCCTTGGCCCTGCACTCAGGCACATCAGATTTGAGAAAGAGTGGAATTGAGGATCCAAGGAATTGGGGGAACTATCCCTCACCCCACCCCCTAGGAAACCACAATGGTGCCGGGCTCCAGGTTCCGGGGACCCTTTATTCCTGTCTCCTGGCCCACAATAAATACAATTGAGTGAATCAATGAATTCTTCCCAGTCTGTAGATTTGCCCCTTATGTCCTCAAGATTCTGATTAGGATTGCGCAGAAGGGACTGAAGACAATCTGCATGGTGAGAACTTTTAACTGTAACCTATCTTTAGAAGAGAAGACAGGGGCCAGTGGGAGGACACAGGTCTGCGCATTGCTGTAAAGTGGGGGCGGGGCGGGGGTTTTTTCATTTGTTTTCAATGTTGCTTTGTTTTTTGGTTTGTTATAAATTCTTACCTTAGCCCAGTGGAAGAACATAAAAGTTCTTCATACAGTTCATAGAAGTTCATACAGTTTTGGCTAACTAAAACTAAATAGTAGACTAAATAGTAAGTAATAATGCATAAAATTTCCCAGTGTTTCTAAATACAGAGTGATTTGGTACACAGCATTTTTGTCCGTGTTCTAAATGTATTTGAATTTTGCTCTCCATAGGAAATTTCAGTATGTGTTGGTCCATAGAATTTCCTCATATTTCTAAATATAGCGTGATTTGGTACACACAGCATTTCTGTCCCGGTTTTAAATGTATTCGAATTTTGCTCGCCATAGGAAATTTAAATGTGTGTTGGTACATAGTCCCTCACTTCTGCCCTGCTCGAATCCCCAGAGACCCTAGCAGAGCGCCAACAGTTGCCAAAACGGAATCGGCCAGTTCTCATGTGCCTGGGTGTTCATTTGGTGTTCATCCCTAAAAATCTGAATGCTTGATAGATTTTTTTTTTCTCTCTGTCTCTCTCTGTGTCTCTTGCTCTCTTCTAGATCTGAACCACAGCAGCTTAGGATCCCATTATGAAAATTCTCACTGGAGACCCATCTCTTCTAACAGCGACCCCAGCCCAAACTGGGACAAAGTCATCGTAGACGGCTCTGACAAAGAAGCATGGCCATCGATCACCGGCAGTGACCCAGAGTTGGCTTCAGAATGTATGGACACTGACTCCGCCTCTAGCTCTGGGTCCGAGAAAAACCTCACGATGATGGCTTCGGGGAGCGCGGGTGGCGAGAGCGAGGGAATTCGGAATGGCGTGGGCCACGGTTCTCAGAACAAGTTTGTGGTCGGTAGCAACAGCAATAATGTGGGCAATGGAAGTACTAAGGGGCCGTGGGGCTTTTCCCACGGAGCCATAATAAGCACATGTCAAGTTTCTGTGGATGCTCCCGATAGCAAACCTGAAAGTAGCAACAATAGAATGAATGCTTGGGGCAGCCTAAGTTCTTCATCAAATGGAGGGTTAAATCCAAGCACTTTGAATTCCAATGGCAACCACGGTGCCTGGCCTGTATCGGAGAACAATGGACATGCCCTGAAAGGGTCGGGAGGGAGCGGTAATGTCGGCACAAGTATTCAGTGCAGTACCATAGGTCAGATACCTAACAATCAGAGTAGTAACTCTAAAGTGGGCGGTTCAACCCATGGTTCCTGGGGAAGCCTTCAGGAAAATGGCGATTCTGAAGTCAATGGTACACGGAAGGTTTCATTCAGTGGGCAACCTCAAAACCTTAACACTGAAATGAATGGACCAAATAACACTACTAACTTTATGACCTCTAGTTTACCAAACTCTGTCGGTTCCGTGCAGATGAACGAACTGCCTGCCAACACAGGGCATGGGGCCTGGCGTGTGAGCACAATGAATCATTCTCAGATACAGGCCTCTTCAGTTGCAAACGGCACTTCCATTTCTCACCTCAGCAATGGTGAGTCCAAAAATGGTGGCTCTTGTGGTACTGCGTGGAGTGCCTACGGCCCTGATTACTCCGGAGACAAATGTTCGGGCCCCAACGGCCAAGCTAACGGTGACACTGTGAATGCAACTCTAATGCAGCCTGGCATCAATGGGCCCGTCGGCACTAACTTTCCAATCAGTGGGACTAAAGGAGGCGGAGGAGGAGGAGGCGGCGGCGGCGGCGGCGGCGTGTGGGAGTCAGGGATGGTCAACTCCCAGAACATCCCGTGGGGAGGTGGAAGTAGTTTGAATCCTGGAGGAAACAGAAGAGGATGGGGGAACCCTGCACAAAACACTGGCACTAATGTAGCCAATGGGGAATGGAATAAACTGCCTAGCAATCAGCATTCCAATGAAAGGGTAAACGGAAACAGTAGGAAGTTTACAAATGGATGGAAATCTACTGACGAGGACGACGTCAACGTCAACGATCCGAGTTCCGCTCCGTCTCAGCTCGGTGAGCAGAACAACGTGTGGGCCAAAACGACAGGTACGGGGGAGAGCGAAGGTAGTACGGAAAGCACTGGATGCCACGAGGAAAGAGGGGCGGGGGAAGGACAGAGCAGAGAGAGGAGGAAAGTCGACCAGCACACGTTACTCCAAAGTATCGTGAACAGAACTGACTTAGACCCACGTGTCCTTTCCAACTCGGGTTGGGGACAGACTCCAATCAAACAGAACACCGCCTGGGATACCGAAGCATCGCCGAGAGGTGAGAGGAAGACCGACAATGGGACGGAGGCCTGGGGAGGCTCTGGGACACAGACTTCTAACTCAGGGGGCTGTGTGGAGCGGCCCTGCCCCAACAGCACCGACCCCTCGGCCGTGTCCGGCTGGGGCGATCCCAAGCCGGCTGCCAGGTGGGGAGACCCCAAAGGCTCCGGCGGCCAAGGCGGGTGGGACGACGATTCTGCCGCCGCGGCAACGGTCAAGAGCAGTCGGTCGTGGGGAGGTAGCAAAGACGAAAAACCCACGTGGAGCGACACCCAAAAGATCAAACCGGGGTGGGGGGACGGGCAGAAATCGAACCAGGGCTGGACGGTTTCCGCCGGCGACAGCTGGGGCGAAACCTCAAGGAGCAACCACTGGGGCGAAGTTAAGAAATCGAGCTCGGGAGGCAGCGACAGCGACCGGTCGGCGTCCGGCTGGAACGAACCCAACAAAGCCAGTTCCATGACTTGGGGGACCCCCGGCGCGAACCCCAGTCACTCGTCGGGGTGGGACGACCCTTCGAAACCCGCTCAGCCCCAAGGGTGGGGGGAGCCTGCCAAGTGTAGTCAGCCGCAAGGTTGGGGGGATTCTTCAAAGCGGGTCAATTCCCCAGACTGGAGTAAGCCGCAAGACGGCGGCGGCGGCGGCGGGTCTTGGGGGGCCCCGCCCGCCACAAATAAGCCACCCGGCACCGGGTGGTTGGGTGGACCCATTCCAGCCCCGGCCAAGGAAGAGGAGCCGACGGGATGGGAGGAGCCGTCCCCGGAATCGATTCGCCGCAAAATGGAAATTGATGATGGGACTTCAGCTTGGGGGGATCCAAGCAAATATAACTACAAAAATGTGAACATGTGGAATCAAAACGTCCCCAACGGTGGCAGCCGTTCAGACCAGCAAGCACAGGTCCAGCAGCCGCTTCCACCTTCAAGTGCCATGTCAAGTAAGGAGAACGGTCACGGTTCTGGTAAGTCCTCTACGGGGACCAGTGGTGGGCTGAGTCCGCCTTCTCGTCCTGCTTTGCTTTGGTGGGACACGGTTTTAGCCCGGTCCTGAGAGAACTGGCTTGGAGGCCGGGGGGGAAGGAAGGGTGGGAGGCCACAGTTCTCCTTTCTGAGACGCTTCTGTGAAATGGAAAGGATCTCTCCTCTCTTAGAAATGAATTCCAAATCTGGGGCCAGATGATGATGACGATAATAATGATGACGATGGTATTTGTTAAGCGCCTACTATGTGCCAGGCACTGTTCTACGTGCTGGGGTAGATACAGAGTAATTGGGTTGTCCCACGTGAGCTCGTAGTCTTAATCCCCGTTTTACAGATGAGGTCACAGAGGCACAGAGAAGTGAAGTGAGTTGCCCAAGGTCACAGCTGACAAGCGGCAAAGCCGGGATTAGAACCCGTGACCTCTGACTCCCAAGCCTGGGCTTTTTCCACCAAGCCACGCTGCTTTACAGTTTTCTAGGTGGTGCTTTTATCACCAAAGCATCTTAGATTATTTACTCTTCACAGCACCCCTGCAAGGCAGGATTTAGTTATTATTACCCCCAATTTACAACTGGGGAAACTGAGGCATGGGGAGGTTAAGTGACTTGCCCAAGGCCACACGGGGAGCGCGTGCCAGAGCCGGGACTCGAACCCGGGACCCACGGCTCTTCCATCGCTCCACACTGATCCATGTTGAGTTTTAGTAGATTCGGTTTGGTTTAACTGGAGGGGGAAAAATTATCTATGCCTAGTAGTCCAGAGGGGCAACAACAGGATGCTCGGAGGAGCCTTGTCGTCGTGTCCCAGTTTGATGTTACCCCTGATTTTTAGGACCCTACTCCCTACTATCCCTAACTTTCCCTGTTTTTATCCACTGAACTGTTCATTAATTTACCCAGACTCCTCTTGAAGCTATTAATTCTTTTTATCTGCACAATTCCCCGCAACAGTGAATTCCAAATGTTTATAATGCACTGTGTTTCCTTTTCTTTTGAACACACTAACCCTCAGCTTTCATCGGCTGGCCCCTCATCCTGTTGTTCCGGTATTTATTGAACAGTTTTGTCTGCTGTTGCCACACTTGGTTTTTGTAAGCTTTGTTAAGTCTCTTGCATAATAATGAAAGTCCCAACTCAGTCGATGATATTTACTGAGCACTTATCCTGTGCAAAACACTGTACTGAGCGCTTGGGAGAGTACAACGCAACGGAGTTGGTAGGCACGTCCCCTGCCCACGAGGAGCCTATAGTCTAGAGCCGGAGACGGACTTGAAATTATAATCCCGTAAGTGGGGCCGAGGGTAGGGTGACTATCAAGTGCTTGAAGGATACTGATCTAAGTGCCTAGACAATACAAAAGAGAAAGGAAAGGAAAATCAGGAGTTGGTTGGGAAAGACCTCTTGGATAAGGCTTTGAAGGTGGCGAGAGTGGCGATCTGTGTCCTCACAAGGAAGACTCTCCCCCTGTGATCACCTTGGTTACCCTTCAGTGGTTGGTAACAAAACTATACTTTCTATTTTCCGTCATTTTACTGATGGTTTTTTTCTAAATGGGTTTAACTTACAGTGGGGGTAGTGTAAATGTAGGGGGAGAAAAAAAAAGCAAAAATATGATTTTATCATTTTCAAAACTAAATAGAAGAATCCAGCATTTAGGGTAATGATCAGTAAGTTGCAGTTGGTTCTTCGCTTTGCCTCAAGCTGTATTAATTGGGGGAATAGGGTGGAAGAGGATTGTAAACCATAACTCCAGGCAAGGTTCAACACCCACTGAACAGAAGAGTCTGATGGCCCTTTCTTAATTATAATGGGCTGTTGATCCAGTCTGTGGTTTGTTCATCTCTGTAACTGTTTCTCTTAGGTCCTGCTGTTCACTTTTTGGCCTTTCAGTGTTTCTACTAAAAGGCAGTGGCAGTGTGGCCCAGTGGAAACAGCACAGGTCTGGAGGTCAGAGGACCCAGACTCTAATCCCAGATCTGCCACTTGCCTGCTTTGTGGCCTTGGGCAAGTCACTTCTCTTTGCCTCAGTTTTCTCAACTGTAAATGGGAATTAAATGCCCTTTCTCCCTCCACCTTAGACTGTGAGCCTCATATGGGCCAGGGACTGTGTCCATCCTGATTAACTTGTATCTACCCCAGCACCTGGTACGTAGTGGGCACCTAACAAATACCACAATTGTTACTATTAGATAAATCTCTTTTATACTTAGCAGCTTTGATAAAAAAATATTTCACGCAGGAAAGAAATTTACGCGAGAGACCCAGATGAGCTCAATGGAATATCTATATGCTTCCACCAGCTGGAGTTGTCAGACATTACAAGTTTTTTGTTCTGTTGTATTTTGTTTCGGGCTTTTCCGTAAGGTGGGTAATAGTATCCCACCGCATATCAACACAGTGCTATTTCTCAACTGCCTGGATGCTATAGACCTTAAAGGTTGTCTTTTTAAGAAGGTCCAGAAATCTGGCTCTACTTAAACTCGGACTCCCTCCTCCCGCTCTTTCCTTTCCGCCACATTCTTCACCCCCCAGAAGAACCATCCGAAACAACTGCCCCCATTTCAGTTTCTGAAAGGAAACACGCCTTCCTCCAGGGACTTCCAGGGAAAGCCAACAGTCTTATTTTAAGTGCTTCCTTGGACCCCAAAAATGAAACAGCCAAAGAGTGACAGATCCGTTAAGTCAGGGAACTCCCAAAGTGACCACAGTCACCTGCTCGGGGCTACAGTCACTTTCTCGGGAAGTCTCCCCTTTTCCTGACTCGTCCGGGATCACGCATGAACGTCAAGCCCAACAACTATGCAACTTGGATCAGGTAACACGTTTCTCTGTCATCGGGCCCTGTCGGGCTGTATCTCCTCTTGAGGAGAGGGACAAAAGCAGATACTGAGTCTGTAAGTACTTGAGCACTACATTTGTAAGCCTGCTTGTCCCTGTCAGCTGTCGGCATTAGTAACTATTTAAACCATGGGAACTTCCACAGGGGCTGCTCTTCCCAATCAGTGAACCAGCATTTATCAGTAAACCAGTGTTTATTGAGCGCTTACTCTGTGCAGGTCACTGTAGTAGGTACCTGGGAGAGTACAGCGTTAGTAGGAAAGCAGCCTGGCCTAATGGATAGAGCCCAGGTCTGGGAATCAGAAGGACCCGAGTTCTCATCCCCGCTCTGCCGCTTGTCTGCTGGGTGACTCAGCTTCTCTGTGCCTCAGTTCTCTCATCTGTAAAATGGGAATGAAGACCGTGGAACGGTCTTAATCTCTGTGGAACTGTGAACTGTGGAATGTTTGCATGTGGAACAGGGACTCTGCCCATTCCGATTTGCTTGTATCCATCCTGGTGTTTAGTACAGTGCCTGGAACGTGGTACTTAACAAATACCACAGTTATTGTTAGAGTTCAGCAGAGTCAGAAGACACAGTCACAAGCTAGGGACGTGACACAAGAGGGACCGTTGGTCATCCTGGCCTGAGCCTGGCCTACTTGCCAAGGCCAGAAGGGTGCCCTGAGCCGAGGTCGGCAAGACTGGGTAGCGAGCGGCGGGAGGGAGGGTTGACTGGGAAGCTCAGAGGACATAGGTGAATATGCCCATGGCCTAACAGTGGGAGCTCTGAAGCCGCTGAAGCAGCAGCCTGTCAACTGACCCTGCAAGAGGAACTAGATTTATCACTGTAAATAGAGGCTAAATGGGAATTCCTCTGACCAGCGCCAACTGGACAGGTCCTCCCCAGACCATTACGCTCAGGAAGCCTCTTTTCCTCTCAGGGGACCTGGGCCTGTCACCCCAGCCACATATGGAGAGGTCCTTTAGACCGTAAGCTCAATGAGGGTAGGGAACATGTCCACCAACTCTGTTGAATTATACTCTCCCAAGTACTTAACATAGTGCTGTGCACATTGTAAGTGCTCAATAAACACCACTGATTGATCGATTGGTCACTTCTCCCCTCCTAATAATAATGATAATGGCATTTATTGAGTGCTTACTATGTGCAAAGCACTGTTCTTAAGCGCTGGGGAGGTTACAGGGTGATCATGTCCCGGGGGGGGCTCACAGTCTTAATCCCCATTTTACAGATGAGGGAACTGAGGCCCAGAGAAGTGAAGTGACTTGCCCAGAGTCACACAGCTGACAATTGACAGAGCTGGGATTAGAACCCATGACCTCTGACTCCAAAGCCCGTGCCCTTTCCACTGAGCCACGCTAGCCTGTCTTGTACTGCAGTACTTTAGAAGGAGATGAGAGCTGCCCCTGTTCAGAAGTACAAACTCAGTTCTCTACATTTTTTTTAGAGGAAACAACAAACAAAAGGGAAGGAGTAATTTGGAGGTTTTTTTCCCCTTTTTAACCTGTAGAAGACAGGGTTTACCTAACGAGACTCTTCTAGATGATCTCTTGTGATCCCCTGGGTCCTTTCCTTCAGAGGGTGGCGTTCTCCTTGCTTATCTTCACACTGGAGTCAGAGAAAGGTCCAGCTGTTAGGATAAGCTCCGGTTAACTTTTTATCTCTTGTTAGAGCCATGTGTTTGCTCCTGGGAGAAAGAAGAGACATGAAAGCCAACTAACTCTGTCTTTCCATTCTAGCAAAGCAGTATTTTCAGAGAAAGAGAGAACCAGCCGCCAGGTATACCCATAAGGAAAGACCCGCAGCAGTCAAATAGCTTCTTAAAGCTGGTGCTCTCAGTGGATCTGCTTCTCATATGGGTAGCCAGGAAGCTCTCGCGAGTACTAAAATTAATTCCTCTTTTCCTCTTTGGAGGCCTGTCTGTGAATTGCTGTCTAATGCTTCTAAATATCAGTAGCATCTTTGCCACTCCGTGTAAATTCACCACAGAATTAGTGTTCCGTTGATGGAGGAGCCGGGGGAATAGAAGCGGAGTTCACTTGAGGTCAGGTTTTTGTGTCTTCTAGCAAGCGAGCCTTGAAATGTGTTTTTTAGGAATTTGAGATGGTTACCAGGGATCCGTTTGTGGGGGGCGGGGGAGGGGGGGGGGAGGGGAGTCGTTACATCTCCAGTGAACCAGTGTTACAGTGAGTAGCCCCACTTAGTTGATAACTGGAATTGAAATCCAAAGCATTAAACAGCTAGATTGAGCTTAATATCAGTTGGGCATTGTTTCGTGTTTTAGGGAAGTCTTATAGGAGTATGTTTGCTCTCACAGTAGGCATATATTCAGATGTTCTTCTGCCATAATTTAAGAAAGCTATAGCTGGGAAACCACTTAGTATCACCGAGGATTCAGCGTCTCATTTAAGAAGTATTCCCAAATCAGTAGGAAACAACATTTCTAATGCAATCCTTTCCCCTTTTCCTTTTATAAACCAATCAAAAGAATTTGAGCACTTACTCTATACAAAGAGTATGCCAAGTGCTTGGGAGAATACAACAAGTCTAATAGGTATGCCCCTGTCCCCAAAGAGTATACAGTCTAAATGGGGAGACAGACCTTACAGTAAATTATACATAGGAGGAAACAGGAGAGGGTAGAGAAACCCAAGTTCAGCAGCGGGGTAGTGTGAGTACCTTAGTGCTTAGGTGGCATGGAAGTTATTAGCCGAGGGGAACGATAGGGGAGATGCGATCAATGAGGGAAGACCTGGAGGAGATGCGATTTACGAAGGGCTTTGAACATGGGAGAGCTGTGGTCTGCCAGCGATGAAGGTGGTGGGCATGAGCCAGGAGCAAACAGTGAGAGATGAGAGCTAGACACGGTGAGTTGGTGGGCTTGAGAGGAGTGAATTCAGCCAACCAGCGTGTGGCAAGGAGAGAGCCGATTGAGCGCCCTAAATCACGTAGGTGTTTCTGCCTGATGTGGAGAAGATCGGGCCATAGTTGGGGAGACTTTTTCAGAATAGTGTTTTAGGAAAATCATCTATTTCTATTCTACACTATTCTACCTTATTTTACCTTATAACCTACTAGGTGAAAAACATTCACAGAGGGTTTGTCTACCCTGGTGTCTGTCTCTCCCGTCACCCTATGTCTTCCCTTCCCTGTCTCCCCCTTTCTCCTTAATCCCTTTCCCATTCTACCCAGTCAATCAATCAATCAATCAATCGTATTTATTGAGCGCTTACTGTGTGCAGAGCACTGTACTAAGCGCTTGGGAAGTACAAGTTGGCAACATATAGAGACAGTCCCTACCCAACAGTGGGCTCACCCAGTTGTTTGGAACCACCCTGTTTTCCACCCTGTTTCTTCCTCCTGCCCTCCAGTCCATCCCTGCAGCTGCCTGACCCAGTTATCCCTCTCCCTCTCTCCGTTACCCCCCTCAGACCTTTCGTGGTTCTCTATCACCTTTTCCCCTGCCAGGCCCTCGTAGAAGGCCTGTCTGGGCATCTTCCTGCGACAGTGCACAGTCCTCTGTTTTTGCAGTAGGTCAGTCAAAGCAGGCTGAGAGCTAAAGATGGAGGCCCCTGCTACCGCCTGCCAACGTGAAAGAAATACAAAACTCAGCTCCCCACTCCCCCCACCCCCACAGCCCATCACCACGACTCGCTGTAAATGCTTTCAGCATCTGTAGATGAGAGCTCCCAAGCCACCCCACCCTCCTGGCATCCCAATTTGTGTTTCAGCCCCATCTGGGAGGCGGGCTCACTGAGTTCCCCAGCGCCGAACTCCCAGAGACAAGAATCAGAGGCAGAAGGCGCATTTTGTGTCCACCGTGTATGTCCACACCAGTAGAGCGGAAACCACTGTGATTATAATCGCGCCGATTTTTCTCCCGAGAGGCTTATTTTTGTTTTATTTTATAGCCTAGGTATGCTTTCGGGGGTATAGGATAATAAGAACCTATGGTACATTGGCAAACTTCTGCGATCTTTTGACTTCGTTGAAATCACCGATATCGTTTCTTCTTTTTCTCTAAAGGTTGGGGTGAACCTTGGGGAGAGACTTCTACTCCAGCTCCAACTGTAGATAACGGAACTTCAGCATGGGGTAAACCCATGGATAATGGGACCAGCTGGGGAGAACCTAGTGCAGATTCTGCTGGCACCAACAGCTGGGGTGGTGCTTCTGTAGGTCAACAGACATCAAGTAAAGCGGGTATGTTTTTGTCAGTCTCTTTATTAACTGTATTGGCAATAGTCAGGGACATGGTGTTTAGCTCAGAGTCTGATTAAGACAGACTTTTCAATAAGATAGGTAGTAATGCAAAATGTCTCCGTGTTATTTTGTAAGTGGTTTGACTTTTGACTAGTTTTTTTTTTTTAATGGTATTTTGTCAAGTGCGTACTATGTGCCAGGCACTGAACTAAGTGCTGGGGTAGATGCAAGCCAATTAGGTTGGACACAGTCCCTGTCCCATGTGCAGCTCAACAATCTTTATAATGATGGCATTTAATAATAATAATAATAATGGCATTTGTTAAGCGCTTACTATGTGCAAAGCACTATTCTAAGCGCTGGGGGTAATACAAGGTGATCAGGTTGTCCATGTGGGGCTCACAGTCTTTATCCCCATTTTACAGGTGAGGTAACTGAGGCTCTGAGAAGTTAAGTGACTTGCCTAGAGTCACACAGCAGACATGTGGCGGAGCCGGGATTAGAGCCCATGAATGACCTCTGACTCCCAATCCCGTGCTCTTTCCACTGAGCCACGCTGCTTCCCAATCTTTATCCGCATTTTGCAGATGAGGTAGCCGAGGCACAGAGAAGTTAAGTGACTTGCCCCTGGTCACACAACAGACAAGTCGCAGATCCGGGATTAGAATCCAGGTCCTTCTAACTCCCAGGCTTGACCTCTATCCATGAGGCCATGTTGCTTCTCCTAATTTGATTATATCTTTCCATAATGTAGTTTCCCAAGCGCTTAGAACAATGCTCTGTACATAGTAAGTGCTCCATAGATACCATCGATGATGACGATGATAGCAGACCCCCTTTTAAAAACAGCACCCTTTGCAAGACTTTTCACCAAACTTACCACGATACTGATAATATTGTAGGTGTTACTGAAGCAAATTCCAAATGCCCCCATTAACGTGGCCTTGCACTGAGCTTCCCAAACCCGGAGCCCATTACATTTGCAGCTTGACCCCAGTGCTCAATAAAGAACATTGACTCATAGATAGATTTCCGCTGAAACAAAGGTTGACAACACTGCAAACTTTTTCAAGTAAAAAGTGCCATCATGGAGCAGGCATGCCCAAACAGCCTTTATTAACTCTCTTTGGATGTCAGATTTTTACCTTAGTTCATTTAATTTTGCTTTTCATTTAGAAACTGATCAGAAAGCGTTGGTTATGATTTTAAAATTGCTTACCCCGGAATGCTGTTTTCCTGAGTAACCTTCTCTCAAATTTGCATTCAGGGCCCAAATCTATGCAAGACAGTTGGTGTGGAGATGATATGCCATTGGCGGGGAATCGTCACACTAGCTGGGAGGAGGAAGATGATGTAGAAATTGGAATGTGGAATAGTAATCCATCCCAGGAAGTGAACCCATCTTTAAATTGGCCTCCATACATGAAGAAAATGTCCTCCAAGGTAATGCAAAGTCAGGGGACAGTCTGTAGGAATTGCAGTTGCCCCTAGGAACTCGTCGTTTTATGCTTTGACATTTTGGTATATAACAAATTGAATCGACTCCTAATGATTCTAAGAGTGATTTTGCAGCATATACAATATCCAAGATCTTTGCTCCTTCTCGCCTTTCCTCTTCCCTCCTTCCCCCCAGCTTCTCCACTACTCATTTGCACCTTGGGTGCCTATGGAGAGGTCGGATAATCTATTTAGCTGTGCCCACCATTACCATCAAAATCAAGAGCAGAATTGAGCACCTGTCTACCTTTTTATTTTTTTTTTTAATTTCAGGGATCAATGAAAGGTGGAAATAAACAAGACGAAACGTGGATAAATCCGTTCGTTAAACAGTTCTCAAATATTGGTTTTTCGGTAAGTGCAAATGTTTATTCCACCCAATATACGCAATACGTTTTAAATGGGTGGCGGGGGGTTGCGGTTATTCTGTATGAGTTAAAATTCATTCTGGGGACTTTAGGGGAAGACCTGGAGGCTTGACTCTTTGGGAGCGTTACACCTGCATAGTCCGAGCATTTTTATAAGGACTGTAGATTAAAGTTTCCCCAAATGGAACCGTGTCGTTCTCCTTGAAAAACTTAGATAGATGTTAATGTTTTGAGTGGGCCTGGCAATCATATTTGAATGGCATTTTTATCAAGTTTCTTAATAAATCTTCATATTTGAAGAGTTCTTTTTTTAATCCCTTCAGAGAGAATCGCCTGAGGAAACAATACAGAGCAATAAGATGGACCTGTCTGGAGGTAAGATTGGGAGAAAGTAAACATACATCTCAAAGCTACTTTTCAATGTAGATAACTGATTTTTTTTATATTCTTCAAGATGTAAAATATCATTATCTCCTTTTAATACTGCAAATTTAAAAAAAGATCCAAAATAGTAACCAGACTTCATTTACGTGTCTTTCAAGATGCAAAATCTTTTGTCGCAGCTATATACAGTTGTCATTCCTATTTGAGAAAGACAACACTGGTGGGGAAATTAACCCGTGAGCGAATGTGGCTGAAAAAAAAACAGTAAGGGACCAGTTGTGCCAAAATGACTGTATTATGAAAGGAGTGCGTGTTTTGAAGTAAATCATATTCCCGAATATAATTAGAAGCCCCTTTGACTCAATAGTAAGCTCTTGGTTCGTGTAGAACTGTTCTTTTAACATGACTCTTACATTATTTTTCCATCAGATCATGTCTTAAGATTACATTGAATGAAGAAAGATTGAAATTAGCTCTTGTTTGAAAAATAAATGACAGATACAGGTAAAACCTGGAGAGAAATATGGTTTGTAGAGAGAATCTAATGGCTAGAGGAAATAAGGACTCATGATTCGTTCTCTTTTGTCTCAGTGAGCACTTGTGTTAACATTTTTTTAACTGTATGTTGTTTGAAATGAGGTTTCACCCAGCGAAGGGAAAATTGTGTGGTGATAAGTACATTCTTTTAAAATTTGGGATTTTAAATTTTAAAAATTTAAAAATTTTAAGTTTCGGTATGCTCACTAAAACAGATGCCATATAGCTTGGGCACACTCGGAAGTACTCATGTCAGTAGTCCTCATTTTTGTGAGTAATACCAGGAAACTAACTTTCAAACCCAGATGGTTCTATTCCTTATTTAACATTTAAAAAATGTGTATTTGGCTGTAAGAATTTTTGTCTTTAAACTCCCAAGTATGAGCTGCAGGAGATTACAAACTCCTAGTTTTCATTCAAGATGGACCTATGTAATTACATTATCTATTCAAGTCAAAATATGTGAAAATAAAAATAGCCAATAAGATAGTTGCATTTTTATCGTTAGCAGTATGCCTCTAGAATAGTAGGTTGGGGAATGCCAATTATATAGGTCTGCTTTAGTTTTCCAAAATAACAGCGAATTGAAAACCACTTAAAAATGGGCTCAGTAACTAGGTTGGTGGTATTTAAGTCATTCAATAAATAAAATTAAAAGCAGAGAACTCATTTATCCGCCAGATATTATATTATAAATCCCCAGAGGGTCACATTTGCAGTCCTTTTTTCCTCTTACCCTGGGTAGGAGAATGCCTCCTCTCTTGTGCTAGAGGCTTAAAAACGTATGAAGAGGCCATGTATAAAGTCTTCTGTGCATCATTTGGAAGAGGGACGGTATTCATGCACACCTAGAAGTTTTGCTGGGAGCACAAGAGTTCACTGTCTGAAGCCTCTCAAGCAGAAACAAATACCTCCCATACCTGGGTCTCAGTTCTCCACCGTAATCAGCCCCAGCCCTTGTCGCCACCATTGCCTCTATCACGCATCATGTTTCAGGACTGTTAGGACATAAACATAGCTTGAATAGAGCTGCGGGGCTGAGGAAGCTGTTCTCCCTTGGTCCCTTCAGTCTAAGAGTTCTGGGAGGAGAGTTTGAAAGCATAGCGTCTTAACTGTTGTGCTCACTTTTAATAATAATGAAAATCAGTCATTTGGAAGAGATCAGCAAGCTTTCTTCCTTGCCAAGCCATTTCTGGGAAAAGAGCTCGAAGGAAAGCAGTGAGGCGAGCTCCCAGTCAGCTATTTTTGGCAGCTGCTAGGAAGCTGCTGCTTTCTCCTTCAACTCTGGCACTCTTTGAAATTCCTGCCCCCGGCTCCGTGTCCTGCCATGTTGCCCTTGCCCCCTTACCAGAGGCCAGGGCAAGTAGGGAAGATTGGCATGGGGAGGACAGGAAAGTAATGGGACCCTGCAATTGGCAGGACTGTGGGCTCCAAGGAGCCCCAAAGCTAGAGGATCAGTGGCCCCTGGGCTCTGTGTCAGATGCTGGTGTGTCACTGAAGGTGGCCTTTATGTAGTCTGCCCTTTGGCTCCCAAACGCATCATGATATTAAGGTGAATAAATTCAACACTAGAGGGTGGGGTTCACAATCTAAAGGGGAAAACTCAGGTGTATAGAACATGTAGTGAAATTCAAAATAGCAATAAATTTTAAAAAATCAACCATCCAAAATAAAAAAAAATGCAGCAGCTCAATTTGTTGGAGCGGGGGAGTCCCCATGGGTGAAGGCCAGAAGGAATTGTTTGGAATAGAACTCCAGTTGCAGCTTGAATTCCTTCTGAATTGATCCTTTTTTGTTGTTGTTTTTTTCCCTCTAAGTGGCCTGGACTGGGGACTCCATGGCAGTGGGGGGCACTGGGTTTCCCTCTCACGGGCATGGATGCCAAAGAGCAGGCTTGAAACCGAAATCAATCAATCGTATTTATTGAGCGCTTACTGTGTGCAGAGCACTGTACTAAGCATCAGCCGTCCCCAAGGCCGCAACGCAGGGCTCCAATTGCAGCCTGATGGGCGTTGGCAGCCCTGGTGAAGATCCAGCAGTGAGCGGACTTGGCTTTAGGCAGGGCACAGGGACCACCCTGGGATGGAGCCCACAGACAGCCAGTTCCCACTCTTGCTGGTCCCGCTCTTCTGACTACCAAAACATGGCCTCTGGCTTGGTTTGGGAACTACGGTGGCGACTCCTTTAAACCCCCCAGCCCCACCTCCCCTTTCCCATTTGAGTCATCCGGTGGTATTTGGTGAGCAGTTACTGTGTGCCAAGCGCTGCACTAGGCACTTGGGAGAGGACGATACAGTAGACCTGATAGACATGATCCCTTTCCGCAAGGAGCTCACAGACTAGACCAAGCGACAGACATTAAAATAAATTACATATTGGGGAAATGAATTGGCAGAGTGAAAGGATTTGTACGTTAGCGCTTCAGGGCTGAGGATGGGGCGAATAGCAGTTTTTAAGGGGCCGCAAGCACATAGGTGATGCAGAAGGGAGGACAAATAAGGAGAATTAAGGGCTTTATCGGGGAAGGCCTCTTGGAGGAGATGTGATTTTAGTAGGGCTTTGAAGGTGGGGAGAGCGTTGGTCTTTCAGATTTGAGTGGGGAGGGAGCTCTAGGCCGAAGGGAAGATCTGGGCAAGGGAGTTGTTAAGGGCACGAGATAGGGCAGGTGCAGGGACAGGGCTTGAGGAGGGAATTGTCTGAAATAGCTGGCATGGGCAGTGGGCCGTGACTCCATTTAACTTAATAACAATAATACGAATTATGGCATTTGTTAAGTGCTTACTATATGCCAGGAACTGAGTTAAGTGCTGGGGTGGATACATGCAAATTGTGTTGGACGCGGCCCCGGTCCCATGTGAGGCTCACGATCTCAATCCCCGTTTTACAAATGAGGTAACTGAGACATAGAGGACTTGCCCCAGGTCACACAGCAGACAAGTGGCGGAGCCGGCATTAGAACCTGTGACCTTTGAGTCCCAGGCCTGTATCCCTTATGCCACGCTGCTTTTCCATTTTCAGTCCTGCACCCCATGCCACAGGCAGTCTTCGATAACAGACCGTTGGATCAGGGCTGAAAGTAGTCTCTGTCCCGCAGTACCCTGGCAGGAGACGCTGAGGTTGGATTGGCATTGGGTGGCATTGCCAATCCAGCTTCACTGGATTGGCCAGGAATTGCCCACCGTTGCTCTAAGGTTTACAGTTGGCTCAGTGCTCTGAATTTATTGAAAGTCACCTGGAGCCATTACATCTTTAAATTTTCCAACCTGGCTTTTTTTTTTTTTAACATTACAGGAATGTTACAGGATAAAAGAATGGAGATGGATAAACATAGCCTGAATATTGGCGATTACAATCGGGTAGTAGGGAAAGGGCCTGGTTCTCGTACTCAGATTTCCAAAGAGTCTTCCATGGATCGCAGTCCTTATTTTGATAAGGTATGTGGCTCCTTTACATCAAAGTTAATAACTATATTAAAGTGATTTTGTGAGAGACTAATATCTACTGCTCAAATGTACTCCGTTTTTGTAAAACAACATCTGTGGTCCACGTCTGCTCAAATGCCTGTGGTTAAGGTAGAGATTAAATTAGTGCTTTCCTTTTAATCCGTAAAAGATGTATGTTGGCCTTTTTGCTTGCTGTATAGATCACACTAATCTGATCTCTTCTGTTTTCTGCCTTGTTTCCTGTTGATGCTGGAATGTCATGTGACTTCTCTTCTGTTCCTGGCACTGATTTCTCCCTTCTGCTTGCTTGCTTGGCTGTGGTTGCACATCTTTCTCTCTGTCCAATCAGGATGGCATTGTAGCAGACGAGTCCCAAAACTTGCAGTTTATGTCCAGTCAAAACCTGAAGCTTCCCCCTTCAAATAGTGCACTACCTAACCAGGCCCTTGGCTCCATAGCTGGGCTGGGTATGCAAAACTTGAATTCTGTTAGACAGGTAAGTCCTTACAAATAAATATATGTGGTTTTTATATGTGTGTATGTGTGTGTGTGTGTGTTTGTATGCATATATATGTAAATTGATGTGTAAATATGTATTGATATTTTAGGTTCTGTACCTAATGATTTCAGGGCTCTAAAATATAAATGCAGTTAGGATCTACTTGAGTGCGTCATTTTTCTGCGGTAAGGCAAAGAAATATTGATCTTCAGAGATGAGCTTTCTCTTCACAGAACGGCAATCCCAATATGTTTGGTGTCGGTAACACAGCAGCACAACCCCGGGGCCTGCAGCAGCCTCCCGCACAACCTCTTAATTCATCTCAGCCTAATCTCCGTGCTCAAGTGCCTCCTCCATTACTCTCCCCTCAGGTAACGGCATTCAGTTCTTTTATGGGTGCGCTTTGGACGATGCTGCTGTGTGAGGGCACTCTGCTAGGAGATCGACTCTTCAGGGTGGCATCAAACAACTTTTAAAAGTAGAGCCTTTCTCTTCCCCTCCACTGCCTCTCATGGAAGTACTCACGAACAGAAAATGATCAGTAGGCGAGGAGAGAACAAACCAAAAAAAGCCTCAAAAGTCCACGAGTAACTCCAGGAAGCCTCCCGCACCACATCTCTCCTCTCTCCATCGTATTTCCCTCCTGCTGGGTCATCGATCCGCTTGAATTCTTACCCACTAAGCACTTAGGGTACTCATGCTGTCCCTGCCTCCTACGGCACTTACAAACATGTCCTTACACTCAGTAGCTTCCCCTAAATGTAATTTATTGTAACGTCTGTCTTCTCCAAAGGATAGGGATCACGTCTCCCTACTCTGTTGGGATTTTTTTTTCTTTGGAGGGTGGGGCGTTAACGGCTAAGCACCTACCACGTACCAGGCACTATACTAAGTGCTGGGGTAGATACCAGTTAATCAGGTGCTACGTGGAGCTGACGGTCCAAGTCGGAGAGAGGAGGATTTAATCCCCGTTTTCCAGCTGAAGTAACTGAGGCCCAGGGGGCCGTGACTTGCCCAAGAACAGACCGCAGATAAGCGGCGGAGACTAGGACCCAGGTCCCCAGGCCCCCGTTCTTCCCAAACTTAACGCAGTACTTTGCACAAAGTAAGGGCTTAGTCCGTGCCGTTGTTGGCTTGCTTGATTGATGAACTTTCTTACCCTCTGCTAGGTTCCAGTATCATTACTGAAGTATGCTCCAAACAACGGTGGGCTGAGTCCACTCTTTGGCCCGCAGCAGGTAGCCATGTTGAACCAGCTATCCCAATTAAACCAGCTTTCTCAGATTTCCCAGTTGCAAGTAAGTGAAACCGCCAGCTCCATCCCCGTGCGATTAAGTGGATTTTGGTCATTGGTGATGACTAAAAACCGACATCGACGACTAAAAATCTTGTTTTCGCTCTAGCGACTGTTGGCTCAGCAGCAAAAGGTGCAGAATCAAAGAAGCATGCCTTCCGGTGGCCGCCAGCAGCAAGAACAGCAGGTAGATTTTCTTTTTAAGCCTTTCCCTGTGGGTACTGTTGAGGCATTTAGGACCCCATGAAAGTATCCGTGGTGCTTCTTAAAAATTCCGTGACAGGAGCATAAATGAGCCACAGTTCCTCTGACGCTTCTTCCTCCGGAGATAAAGTCTCCAGTCCGATCGTCAAATATTTAGAAGACGGGAAAAGCAACGCTGATCAGTGAGGATTCCGAGAACTAATCCCCCCCCCCCCCCATTTTGTGTCGTTAAGGGTCGATCTCTTGGTATTCAGCAGCAGATGATGCAACAGTCTCGTCAGCTTGACCCAAACCTGTTAATGAAGCAACAGACCCCACCATCTCAACAGCAGACACTCCATCAGCCTGCCATGAAGTCCTTCCTGGAGAACGTCATGCCCCACACCACGCCTGAGCTGCAGAAAGGGCCATCACCGATCAACGCATTCAGCAATTTCCCTATAGGTGGGTGTTCGCCCACGGTAGCTCAGGACAGGTCCCTCAACTGTGCCCGTCTCCTTTCACCTCTCCGGGCAAGGCACCAGGGGGTCGAGGCAAGGCTCTGCTCGCCTTAAGGTTCCAGGGAGCTTTGTGGTGGATTGCGTTACAGAGCTGTGATGTACAGAGTAGAGACGTGGAGAGTGTGAAAATCTGTTTTGACTCGGAAATAATGTGAGAGAAACAGTGTGAAAAATTTAGTAGTGTTTCCGTGGAATTACACTGCAGCTTTTGTATGTGTTTAACAATGTAATCGTTTTGACTTAGTGTAATCTCAGATGCTAATGGGCAAACCTAGGAAAAAGAAGGGGGAAGATAAGAATGCCAACGTCACTTACAACATCTGTCTTTTTTCTCATTTTGTCTCCTCGGTTTTTTCCTGCATTTCCTAGGCTTTTATCCAATTTCCCCTATGGAAATACCAGGCTTGTATACTTTCTTCTTTCTCAGGCCCCCTTTCTTAATGGCTCCTTTAAAAACAAATTACTCCCACCTCCTTTTTTTTTTTCTTCCTTCTACTTCTTGTCCCTTTTGCTTTCTTGCTGGCCTGGGCTTACTGCTATCCCAACTCTCTTGAAAGATATTTCGTTAGCTGGCATATTCTGTTGGGTGAGTTAAGTCTTTGAGAAAAAAACGATTAAGGAAGACATATAAATGCTTCACCACATGACATGGCCTGACACCCAGTTGTCAACTAACATCCAGTTGTCCTAAAACACAGAGGTGGTAAAACTTGTAAAACTCTATGTTAAGGAGAATGCGCGTTGTCAGAGTCCACCCTTCCGGGGCCTAGCACAGCCAAGTTTTCTGACAACTCATTGATTTGCAGCCAGATGGACTTGTGCTGTTGGAAAGAGCGTTCCCTAATTCCCTAATAATATTCTAGCCAAAACTCTTTGTTAGCCATGCGCCGTCACGAACTGGTAAGTTCCAAACCTGATTCCCTCTATTCAAATGAGTGATGGGTTGGAGAGCTTGCCCCTGAACCTCATTAGAGATCACTCCTGCAGGGAGCATGAAAGGAAAGCCAATCCCTACATTTACATAATAATAATGGCATTTATTAAGCACTTACTATGTGCAAAGCACTGTTCTAAGCCCCTACCTGTGTTTTCAGCACGTCAGTCGACTGTAGTTTCCTCCTCATTATCTGTCCAAATATCATGTTTTGCAGTAGAGGTAGCACCTTCATGGTGTTTGAGAGTGATTTAGGTATAGGATTTAGGTACTGGAGTCCTCTAATTGCTAAATCTTCATTCAGTTATATCAAATCAAGCCATGCAATAATATCCATTTCCCCAAACGAGAATAGTGAGGTGTTTTGGGTCACTGGAACCTCTCAGTCTTCACAGAAAAAAACAAGATTCGAAAGAACTCAGCGGCCCAGTAGAGGTTTGAGGGGAAAATTTACTGCCATAAACTATTTCCCTAGAAATGGAATTTTTTTTTCCGGGGGCTGTCTTTCATGATTCTAATTACGACCTTCTGGGTTCTAGATCCTTTACTTTAATATCTGGCCTTGTTACAAAATACAATGTAAAATAATAATAATAATAGTGGCATTTATTAAGCACTTACTATGTGCAAAGCACTGTTCTTAAGTCCTGGGGAGGTTAACTCCCCAGGTTACGTGTCCCCACGTGGGACAACTTGATCACCTTGTAGCCCCCCCAGCGCTTAGAACAGTGCTGTGCACATAGTAAGCGCTTAACAAATGCCATCATTATTATTACAAGGTGATCAGGTTATCCCACAGGGGGCTCACAGTCTTAATCCCCATTTTACAGTTGAGGTAACTGAGGCACAAGGAAGTTAAGTGACGTGCCCAAAGTCACACAGCTGACAATTGGCAGAGCCAGAATTTGAACCCATGACCTCTGACTCCAAAGCCCGTGCTGCTTCCACTGAGCCACGCTGCTTCTCATTCTTTCATTCAGTCGTATTTATTGAGCGCTTACTGTGTGCAGAGCACTGTACTAAGCACTTGGGAAGTACAAGTTGGCAACATATAGAGACGGTCCCTACCCAACAACGGGCTCACAGTCTAGAAGATAACAGTTAAACAACTGTAGCAGTGGCGAGCCTCTACCTGACTATCCTTAGCTCCTGACAGTGTTTATCGAAGATCCATATGGTCTTGCTATACAAAATCGGTTCCGCCCTACAGGGCCCGGCTCGCTACTAACACGCAGCCTTAAGTAGAACTTATAAAAGGAAATGCAGACCCATATCAAGAAAAGCATCTAACAAGTACCTGAAATAAAGTCTTTACATTATCTGGCAGCAGTAGGAGGAATGGTATTAAGAGCCTATTTGTACTAGGGACCGTGCAGGCCTGTGAATCATAGGTGGCTGTGTATGTGCACCTACTGTCCTGTCTTTTCAAAACATAAGCCGCAACCCTTCGCAAGCAGTCTTCCGTCCGTTTAACAGGACGAAGCGGGTGATGAGAATGACCCGACCTGTCGACCCTCGGCAGCCCACTGCTTCATCAGGAAGCCAGCCTTCCATTTCATAGTCGTACGGTGGGGGAGACACCTCAGTGGCCGTACTACTTTTCCCGACTCTGCGCCCACCCAGAAGTATGCCTTCAGTGTGGTGGAGTGACACCCTGGATCATTTTCCACCTCCTTAGTGGCTCACCAGGCCCCAGGGATTCCCAGCTTCCAGCAGCCAGAGCAGTGTAAGAAATAACACACTTAAGAGTCAGCATCCTCTTCCCTCTCTTTCTCCATACTGGGGAAAGTAAAGGAATCACCCCCCACGTTGTCATTTTTGAAGTGGTCGAAGAAGCAGTGCGATCTAGAGTGTAGCGCAAAGACCTGGGATTCAGGAAGCTGTTTGTCTGCTGTGTGACCCTGGGCAAGTCATTTCTCTATGCCTCAGTTCCCTTATCAGCAAAATGGGGACTAAGACTGTAAGCCCCATGTGGGACATGGACTGCGTCCAACCTGAGTGGCTTGTAGCCACCCCAGCGCATAGTTCAGTCGCTGACACTTACCGTGTAATACCGTGGAGTAGATACCCAATAATCAGAGCCCTACACGGGCTCGTGGTCTAAGAGGGAGCACAGGTATTTGATCCCCATTTTTCAGATGAGGAAACGGAGACTCAGAGAAGTTGAGAGGCAGGCCCAAAGTCGGGAACCCGAGTCTCCTGCTCGCAATAAGTGAGGCGCAGGGGTCAATGCTGAGGTCGTCAGTGGGCTCCAGTTGAACCTCCCCAGCCTCCTGTCACGGAGCCATGCCTGGGCTGTATAAATGTCCAAGCAGCAGTGCTGAACAAAAAACAATCTCTTGCTACCAAGTGAATCCCATTCATTTACAGTTGACTGCCTTCATCAAAATAACTCCCGAAAAGCTAGTGCATAATGGAAGAACATCATAAGGAAATGTGTGTGGCTGACTGTCTTAATACAAGTAACGCTTAAGTAGGGAAACAGTAAGTTCCATTGAAAAACGGTTTCACCTTCTGGCCAAATAATCCAATATCGAAGTTGTTATTTGGGGAGAACAGGGTATCAACTTCAGTACAGTGCTTTGTAAACAGTAAGTGCTCAGTAAATATGATTGAATTGAATTGAGTAAGCTTGTTTAATTGCTACCAGGTTGTTCTCATGGAACAAAACATTTCCCCGAACAAATGTACACCAAAAGGGCGTCCACACTGGGCATTATGGTGAAAGTCAAGAAAATAGTTTACTCTATTTGCAAAACTAAGGAAAAAATAGAAACCTTGAAGATTGTTTGCAAAATTATAAGTGACCTTACACTTTTCAGCCAATTGGTGAGATTTGTGCTAAATTGAAACCCGCGTCCAGGATCGGTTTGCTCTTCCTGTTGTACTTTTTCCTTCTCCCTTCTTGGATAACCTGACCTCCCTCTTGGCTCTTTCCCCTGGCATTTTTGCATGACCTTAGCTAAGAGCTCAGAGTGCGCTGCCTTGCTTCTGTTAGATGTACAGTTGGCTGTGTCATTTTCAGAGCAATGTTTTATTTAAGGAGAAACAAGCAAATTGAAAGCATGAGGAAAGCAGAATAGGGTGCTTGTAGAAAATGTGTTACGGGAGAGACGAGAAGCATTTGTTCTACTACGTTTGTTTCCTTTTTCAGGCTTGAATTCAAACTTGAATGTAAACATGGATATGAGCAGTATTAAAGAGCCACAGTCAAGACTGAGGAAATGGACCACAGTGGACAGCATTTCTGTGAACACCTCATTGGATCAGAATTCCAGCAAACATGGTAGAAAGGACCTCATTTCAAACTGTTTCCCTATTACGATTTCTTGGGCGCTCACGCCATAGATTGCGTCTTCCGCTTTCCCTCTAGTCCACATTGGGTTGGATCCGACCACCAGCCCAGCTCTTCCCCAGCCTTATAAGCTGCCAGAACTCCATATGTCTTTTCTGTGCTTTTAGGGAGACAGCAAAACAAAGCAACTACATAGCTTTGAGGGCTCTGTTACATGTAGTAAGATGGAGGGAGGAGACAACACTGGAGACTGAAGAAGAGACTTAATTTTTCTCCAAGAGGGAAGAATGGCACATCTGTGGAATTATGAGAAGGGGGAAAAGGAGGAGAGAGATGAAGAGGAATAAAGAAATGGGAGTTTTCCCTCTGTTTAGGATGCAGCCCACATCTAATCGAGACAGTTGTCTTTTAGTCATTCAGTCGTATTTATTGAGCGCTTACTGTGTGCCGAGCACTCTGCTAAGCGCTTGCGAAGTACGAGTTGGCAACATATATTGGTTAAGCGCTTACTGTGTGCCAAACACTGTTCTAAGTGTTGGAGTAGGCTCAAGTCATTCAGGTTGGACACAGTCCGTGCCCCATGTGAGGAGTAGGATGTAGGGAATGTGGATGGGGAAACCAGGTTGCCAATCAGTGCTGAAAGTAAAAAGCAAATCTGAACCAGACTGGTGGCAGCCCCCACCACTCCGGCGGCAAGAGGACTTTCGGGGCGGGAGGGCGAAGAATGGTCCTCTGGCCAAGGAAGGCAAGGCGGGGCACGCAGGACCTTGGGGTGAGTACAGTGGGAGAGGCAGGGTTGCTGCAGCTACTGGCCACCAGAGACAAAGCAGAGACATGGGGCCCAGGCTAGGTGGTTCCAAGACCGCCGCTTACCCCCATCTCCCCGAAACACCTCCCCTACTCCCCCGGGACTCCTTCTTCTTCCGTGGCCAAGTTGCAGCTATTTGCCACTAACTTCCAGCGCTGGTACAGGTGCGTCTACTTTCCCAAGGTTTCTTAGAGAGCCAAGAAAAGCACCCAGGTTTCCTGATGAAGTTCCAGTCCAAGATAAGTGTTAGGAAGCCTTCAGCAAATGGGAACCCCATTTAAATGTACACATGAGCTCGGAAAGGAAGCAAAGGGAAAGATTTTTAGAAGCCATCGGGCCATTCTTGAGCTGACACAAATCCATGCCCCGCCTCTAGACTGAACCTAAAGTTAGCATTTCCATTACACTTCTGGCACTTGAAACTTTATCAGGCTGAAACTTGGCACCTTGGCAGATGATCTAGGTGAGAAGCTTTGGCTAAAGATAGCTTCAAAGGTTTGCAAACAAATCTTCTTAGAATTCAGGTCTACAGCTTGGTTGTATTTTTAGAATCGTCAGCTGCAGACTAAAATCTTTTTAGAACACCCAGTAGCGGATCTGCTTCCATAATTATTTGTTTGCAGTTGTATTGGACCCAAGTTTAAATTTTAATTTAATTTTACTCAGGTTATCACACAGTCCACTTAGCTGTTTCCGAGTCGATAGGTACCCAACAAAAACTTTTGTACTAAAGTGACGTGCCCAATTAAGCCTTCTTTTCCCCATTTCCTCTTCCTTCTGTGTTGCCAAAGCACTAATGTTTGTCTCCCCCTTTAGACTAAGTTATTCGTGGATAGAGAGCATGTCTGTTAACTGTATTTTACTCTCTCAAGTGCTTAGTGCAGTGCTCTGCATCCTGTAGGTGCTCAAAAAATGCCATTGATCGATTGATGTCCATTTAGTCAAATGCATAGTTCAGTGTGCCTCTAGATGCTCAGTAGATACTATTACTATTCCATTTCCATTGCCCTTCCCATTTCCCACCAGATTTTTCAATCAGTCCAGCATATTTATTGAGTACTTGAGAGCGTACCGTTCAACACAATTCCCTACCCATCACGAATTTACAATGTAGAGGGTGACAGACATTACTATGAATAAATAATTTAAAGTATTATATTTCTTATGTAATATATAAAGTATTATATATTATAAGTGCTGTGGGGTGGGGTTGGGGTGAATATCAGTTGTCCAGAGGTCACAGATAGAGGATTCTGGGAGCTATCTTACAGTCTGCCATGTCTTGTATCTAATTTTGCCATAGCTGGTAAGTGCAAAATGTTTCAGATTGCTAGTAGTTTATCACATTTTTGCTATTTACACTGGTCCAACAACTTTGCCTGGTGCTGGATTCAGTTAGCGCTTAACATTCCATTTGAGGAGGGAACAAAGCATCGTATTGAGTACCTCTTTAACTATTCCTCTTTCTTTCTTCCCTTCTCCCATCTCTGTGCTTGGTTCCTGCCTACAGAGAGTCCTCTGGAATAGCTCCCAAAATTATCCCCCCTGCTTTGTTTTAAAGCTATTTTTAAAAAAATCCTGAAATCAGGATGAAGGCAAGTTTTGGCAGAGATCAGCGTATTTTTGTCATTTACTGTGTATAGGGAAGCTCTAGGTGTCCCACTTTCAGCTTGGGCCCACAGATAACTCCAGAAATCTCCCAAATCACCACTAGTACCAGGAACAATTGGCGAATCACCTTGCCGGGGGAAGATAAAGAAGGGGCCCGTGGGTTACCGAGGTCCCTGAGGAAAAGCACTAACTCCTTCTCTTCTTTTTATAGGTGCTATTTCAAGTGGTTTTCGGCTGGAAGAGTCTCCATTTGTTCCGTATGACTTTATGAACAGCAGTAATTCTCCAGCCAGTCCTCCTGGTTCCATTGGGGATGGCTGGCCGCGTGCCAAATCGCCTAATGGCTCTAGCAGTGTTAACTGGCCACCCGGTAAGCCGCGGCCCTCTCTTCTCAGAAACGTGTACCCTGTGGGGAGGGAATGTGTCTATTATAGTATTATATTATATTCTCCCAAGCGTTTAGTACAGTGCTCTGCACACAGTAAGCACTCGATAAATCCGATTGACTGACTGATGAGAGAGAATGGCCTCCGTGCAAGAAATAGCAGCCAGCCTTCGATCACAGTGTACTTTACTTTGGGAACTCAAGTTTGCAGGGAATGCTCGTACTCACTCCGTCGTATTGTACTGTCCTGAGCACTTAGTACAGTGCTCTGCCCACAGAAAGCGCTCGATAGAGAAGCAGCATGGCCTAGTGGATGGAGCCCGGACATAGAAATCACAAGCACCGGGGTTTTAATCCCGGCTCTGCGCCATCGGTCCGCTGTGTGACCTTGGGCAAGTTACTTCACTTCTCTGTGCCTTAGTTATCTCATCTACAAGGCTGTGTCTATGGACTGTGTCCCACCTGATTAACTTGTATCTGCCCCCGTGCTTAGAACAGTGTCTGCCACATAGCGCTTAACAAATACCAGTAAAAAGAAAAGAGAGAAATATCAATGCTGATGATGATTATTATAAATCATGCCACATCATCTCAAAGAGAGAGTAACTTATAAATTGAGCTGCTCAAGGGTTAGGGGGCTTATATATCCATCCCCTTTGAGAGATGGTTGCTCTGATGATGTCACCATGGAAAGTATGTTGTGCTTACATACTCTGCTGTGTGTAGAGTACTGTTGCTAAAGGCTCGGAAAAGTACGGTAGAATTAGTAGACCTCGTCCCTGCCCTCAAGGCTCTTGCAGTCTAGCAGCCTGGGGGGAAGCAGACATTGAAACAGTTTTCAGGAAGGAGCAGAAGAGGGTGTGGATGAGAATTGGTGCTTCAGTACTGGGACATAAGGAGGTACATAAGGACTACAGGAAATTGGAAGCACACCAGGTCATTGTGAGGGGATATATAATAATAATAATTATGGTATTTGTTAAGTGTTTATGGTATTTGTTCTAAGCACTGGGGTAAATACAAGATAATCAGATTGTCCCTCGTGGGGCTCACAGTCTCAATCCCATTTTATAGATGAGGTACCTGAGGCACCGAGAAGTTAAGTGACTTGCCCAGGGTCACGCAGCAGACAAGTGGCAGAACCGGAATTAGAACCCATGACCCCTGACTCCCAAGCCCATGCTACTCCACTGGCGAGATCTCATCTGTAAAAAATGGGGAATAAGGGTGTGAGCCCATTGTTGGGACAGGGACTGTGTCCAATCCGGTTAACTTGTATCTACCCCAGACCTTAGAACGATGCTTGGCACATTGTAAGTGCTTAACAAGTACTACTACTACTATTATCATTATCATTATTATTATTATCATTATTATTAGAAATTGATGAGAGAAAGCCTCCTGAGTTTGATGTCAATATATGTCAGTGAGAGGTCTGAAGCTACACTTGGAAAAACCTTGGCCTGAGGCCAGTCTGGCCACCCAGTTTTCTGGACTATATGTTCTACAAAAATGTGGTGGTATTTTGAACTCATTTCATTACTGAAGACCCTGGAAATAGGGCAGTGACTTATAAACTAAAGGATTATTGTCCCGGTCAGATTATTTATTGCCCACTGCATTTGAAATTCAAGAACAATGTGTCACGCTTCCCAGGCGCCACGTGGCTTAGGTTCTCATTTGCCCTACAGAAATTCCAAGATTTTTCAACCCAACCTCTTGTGTTGTCTGGAGTTGTGGGGTCGAGTTAGGTGAGTTTTGATTAGAAGACAAATGGAGAACAATTTGGGATTTGGAGGGTTATTTCCATAAAAGCTGTAAGAATATCATCCTAGTTAAAGGAGTAGTGATTTAACTCCCTTAAAAATGTTTTTCTCTTCTCTATCCAGAATTTCGTCCCGGTGAGCCATGGAAAGGTTATCCAAACATCGACCCCGAAACTGACCCTTACGTCACTCCTGGCAGTGTCATAAACAATCTTTCAATTAATACTGTGCGGGAAGTTGACCACCTCAGGGACAGAAACAGTGGTACGTACGAAACTTTCTAGCAACACTGTGAAGTAAGGTTTGGTACATCAATGCGTCAGAAAGAATAGCCCAGCGAGCTCTTCGTCTGATCAGATGATCTCATATCTACCCAAGCATGCTACACCCAGTAATGGTGTATGTACCACAGTTATTATTGTCATCATCATTATTACTGTTAAAAATAACACTTGCCAACAGATTAAGCAGCCTTTCTGCCATAGCTTTTCTATGTAAGTTAATTTTCCAGAGTTCCACCCATTTTAACGAGTTTTGCAAGTCAGTGATTGGTTTTGGGGAGAGCCTGCTGCGCGCAGAACTGTGTCCTCTGAAGTGTTACGTTACTGATTTTGCATTGATAAAAGAATTGTATTATGTGGAACTATTTAAAATTTCCAAATTCCCTTAGTTTTTGCTGTTGAGCGAATATTTGGTACCTCTCATACATAGTTTTGTCACTCGTCAGGAATTGAAAAATGCAATTTCCAGACCACTGCAGATCTCGGGCTTTGAATCCGTTCTGACTAGTAATGAGAGCGCTGCCTGTAGGGTATTGAGTTTTGTGTTTTGTTCCTTTTCGCAAAAGATTCTGTAGTAACACTTGGTCACTAGAGATCAGTTGTACATGCAAGCTAGCCAGTTCTTCCTCAGCATAGAGTAGCGGTGTATTTGAGAGCAGGGTGGCCTTGTGGGAAGACCACAAGTTTGGAACTCCCGTGACCTAGATCCTGATCCCGGCCCTCCCTCTTGCCTGCTGTGTGGCCTTGGGCAAGTCACTTAGTGGCTCTGTGCCTCAGTTTCCTCATTTGTAAAATTGGGGTTCAATCTCTGTTCCCTCTCCCCCTTGGGCTGTGAGCCCCATGTGGGCAGGGACTGTGTCTAATGTGATTATCCTGTGTCTGCCCCAACATTTAATAAATCGCTTGGCCCATAGCGAGTATTTAGGTAATACCCATAATCCCTACAATTATTAGGGGACGACAACCTTTAGGGCAGGAAGTGACCTACTCGAGGTCAGGCCGTGCTCTTCCTTGGAGCGGGCTGGGGCTTGCTGAGCCACGTTTGGCTCCAGTCAATCAGTCGTATTTGTTGAGCGCTTACTGTGTGCAGAGAACTGTACTAAGCGCTTGGGAGAGTACAATATAACAATAAATAGACACATTCCCAGCCCACAACGAGCAGGGAGTCTAGAGGGGGAGAAAGACATTAGTATAAATAAATCAACTACAGAAGTGCTGTGGAGCTGGGTGAGGGGATGAATCAAGGGAGCAATGAATCAGGGTGACGCAGAAGGGAGTGAGAGAAGAGGAAAAGAGGATTTAGGGAAGCTCAGGTGTGGCTTGAGGGCCGCAGGTTGCCAGCAACCCCTGGTGTAGAGTAACCCCTCTTGGATCCTACCTAGGATGTCAGGCCCATCCCTCTCAACCCTTGTCATCGGCGTAACTCTCCCCCCACCAACCCCGGGTTCACACTGGGAGCAGACTCCCCGATTTTATTCATTTATTTATATTTTGGGTTGCCGGGGTCTTCTGAGTATGTATGAGGGATGGTGCACCTCGGAAGGATCCTCTGGGGCTCAGCTCAGGATGGGCAGGACAAGCCTGGAACCGGAGCTAGGCTAAGGATGGGTCACCCGAGAAAATGATGGGAATTATGGTATTTCTCAAGCGCTTACTATATGTCAGAGCACTGTGCTAAGTGCTGGAGTAGACACACAATAATTTGATTGAACACAGTTTCCATCCCTGTAGGGCTCACAGTCTAAAAGGTAGTGAGATCAGGTATCTTATTTCCATTTAACAGGTGGAGAAACTGGAGCCTGGAGAGGTTGCATGACTTACCCAGGGCCTCCCAACAAGTCAGTGATGGAGTCAAGCTTAGAACCCAGATCTCCCTTCTCCCAATCCCACGCCCAGGCGGCCTCCAACCCAGGAAGGCTCCTGCCCTCTCGGCTTCCTTCCTTCTCCACGGAGCCTCCGGCTGTTAAAAACCTACACCGACTCAGGCCTCAGGCAGACTTTAATGGGCTCAGATAATAATAATAATAATAATAATAATAATAACATTTATTAAGCGCTTGCTCTATGCAAAGCACTGTTCTAAGTGCTGATATCATCCTCCAACACTCCAGTGCCTCGTTCTCCAAACCCTGTTCTTTTCCCCCTTTCCATTTCTCCCTCCCAGTCCTCCCTCTCTGTTTAGGACTATGAGAACTTTGGCTCGGTGGCTAGGGCACTGCTGATACCTCACACGGGTCCCGTGGGCCAGAGTGTCCCCTAGAATTAGACCAGTGGCCCCTTTATGTTCTTCATGGGCTGCGGTCCCTGCTTTAGCCAAGGCTGCGCAACCTCCTTCCCCTCCTCACAGCACCTGTATATATGTTTGTACAGACTTATTACTCTATCTATTTTACTTGTACTTATTTACTATTCTATTTATTTAGTTAATGATGTGCATCTAGTTCTATTTCTGTTTGTTCTGACAGCTTGTCCACATGTTTTGTTGTCTGTCTCCCCCTTCTAGACTGTGAGCCCATTGTTGGGTAGGGACTGTCTCTATTTGTTGCCAACTTGTACTTCCCAAGCGCTTAGTACAGTGCTTTGCACAGAGTAAGCGCTCAATAAATATGAATGAATGAATGAATGAATGAACCACTGGGGCCAGGCTGCATTGAGCTGGGGAGAGTCCTCTGAGAGGTGCCTGTCTTGGCCTGAGTAGCCACTCGCTGCTAGCCAATACCCATTCACCATGAATGGTGCAAGGCTCAGAAGAGAGCGCCCAACCCTCCTCATTGGGACATGAACTCCTCTCTAGGAGGATTGCCTTTCCCACAGGCCTGTTCCAGACTCCATTCATTCATTCATTCAGTCGTATTTATTGAGCGCTTACTGTGTGCAGAGCACTGGACTAAGCGCTTAGGAAGTATAAGTCGGCAACATATAGAGACGGTCCCTACCCAACAGTGGGCTCACTGTCTAGAAGGGGAAGACAGACAACAAAACAAAACATAGACAGGTGTCAAAATCGTCAGAACAGATAGAATTATGGCTATATGCACATCACTAACAAAATAAATAGAATAGTAAATTTGTACAAATAAAATAGAGTAATAAATCTGTACCGATATATACAATGCTATGGGGGGGGGAGGAGGGAAGGCGGGGGGAGATGGGGAGGAGGAGAGGGAAAAGGGGGCTCAGTCTGGGAAGGCCTCCTGGAGGAGGTGAGCTCTCGGGCTTTGAAGGGAGGAAGAGAGCTAGCTTGGCGGATGGGCAGAGGGAGGGCATTCCAGGCCAGTGGAAGGATGTGGGCCGGGGGTCGACGGCGGGAGAGGTGAGAATGAGGCGGAGGGTGCAGGCTGGGCTGTAGAAGGAGAGAAGGGAGGTGAGATAGGAGGGGGCGAGGTGATGGACAGCCTTGAAGCCAAGAGAGGAGTTTTTGCTTGAAGATGTCGGCCAGGCCTGGCACATTTCTTTGTGCAGATCTAGGGAGGGAGGTCTGGCATCGGGCAGCCAATCGTTCTCACAATCGTAAGAGTGGGGAGAAGAGGAATTTTATCCTCAGTTTATAGAGGAGGAAACTGAGGGCCCCCAGGCGTTGTGACCTATCCCCGCTCACACAATTGACAAGTGGGAGAGCTGGGATTAGAGCAGCAGCGGGGCCTAGTAGAAAGAGCATGAACCTGGGAGTCAGAGGACCTGGGAAGCAGCGTGGCTCAGTGGAAAGAGCCCGGGCTTTGGAGTCAGAGGTCATGGGTTCAAATCCCGGCTCCACAAATTGCCAGCTGTGTGACTTTGGGCAAGTCACTTCACTTCTCTGGGCCTCAGTGCCCTCATCTGTAAAATGGGGATTAAAACTGGGAGCCCCGTGGGACAACCTGATCACCTTGTACCTCCCCAGCACTTGGAACAGTGCTTTGCACATAGTAAGCACTTAATAAATGCCATCATTATTAGTAGTAGTAGAAGCCTAGCTAGTCGCTCCCAAGGAATCCCATATATACCGAATCCAGCTAAATTATTTTCGAGGTAGTGTTCTAGGGAGCCCCTCTGAAGCAATGGCAAAAGATAAGAGGCTCAGGCTGCTATAATCCATGCGCCCAAAACTATTTTTTAATTTTTTTTTGTATTTTCTCTTGGTAGAATTCTTTGGAAAAAACCAAATGAAGTGTGACCCTGTTTCTAAATAACTAACTAGTTTCCCCCATTTAGGGTCATCCTCATCTTTGAACACCACGCTGCCTTCAACTAGTGCCTGGTCATCCATTCGTGCCTCCAACTACAATGTTTCCCTCAGCAGTACAGCACAAAGCACTTCAGGTGGGGTTCAGCAAAGTTCAAAATCCTGAATTTCACTGGCGAGCCCTTCGGTCTGTCCACCTTCCTTCCCTTTGTTCACATCAGTGGTGCCTAAATAGAAACCGCCAGGACCGTGTATGGGTGGGTCTGTCAATGCTCCCTTTTTTCCTTTCCTGGGGGAAGATTTCAGAAATTGTCAGTATTTTCTGTAACATTCTGTAACTCCCTTTTTCTCTTCCTATCTTTTTCTTTTTCCTCTTCTCTCCCATTCTTTTTTTTTTTTTTTTTTTTACCACGAGGCTGTTTTCCGCTTGAGTCGAGGGCAGAGGAATTGATCTCAGTCAGCTGGGAGGGTACCTGAAGGCTAACATCCCTCCCCTCCGGCCCCAAACAGGCCAGTGGAAGTCCCGCTCCCCCCTCGGCAAGCGGAGATAGAAAGGTGCCATTTTGACCCTAGAGGAGCTGGCTTCTGTTGGCCTAGTGGAAAGCGGGGCTGTGTGCATCCATAGGAAGTGGAAAGGTGGCATAACCCCAAACTTTAGAGCTCTCTCGTTCCCCTATGCTGCTGCAAATAGGACTGTGGTTCTGGGCTCCAAATCGAGCTGCCTGTCTGCACCATCTTAGAACCAAATCTGCTTGGATTCAGGCCAAGTCCCTCCTCTTCCTCCTCCCCGTCCTCCCCCCACTGACTGTGCGAAGCTGCAGGCCAAGCACAAGGGGCAAAAGAAGGTTCAGTGTTCACTTTGCACGTGCATTTTTCTGTCAGCTGCTACTGCTAACCGGAACTCAACCCCCTCAGCCATTTCTAGAGGCTGCACTGCCCCATGAGCTCTTTAAAAAAAAAAAATAGCAGCTCAGTGGGTCCAGTCGTAGAAACCTTTAATTTGTCCTAGGCTCAAGCCAGAAAGGACTTGGGCCAGCCCAGCCAGGGTGGGTCCTCAAAACCCAGTCCCAGCACAGATTGGACTTTGTCCATATTGGGTGACCCCCTGCCTTCTGGTGGGGCGTAGTTGGGAGCTAAGATCTGTTTGGGGGGTTTTGTTTTGTTTTTTGGTTTTGGGGTTTTTTCTAAGTGAATGTGTCTTTTTTTTAATCCCAACTAGGGGACGGGATTGTACTGGGAGCATTAACGGGTCGCTTCTTAGACCAGCCTGCCCCGTTTCACACTGTATACGATCTCTTAAAATGCCACTGATAGTATTGTATTTATTAAGCAAAATCATCACCAATACTGAACACAAGTCACGCGTATGTATATGTAAATGTGAGACTTAGCCCCATGGATACAATCTTCCTTTCAGCAGTGTCATCTCAAAACCCAAAGACATCCCTGCTCTGTGTCTTATAAGAAGTTATATTGAAGATGAGAAGGAAGCTGCCTTATGCTTTATCCTTCTAACATCTAGGAAACATTTATTTTGGGTGCTCAGGGTGCAGAGAAGCTTTTATTATTGTTAGAGATGGGGCACTTACTGTTTTGAAATGCTACAACCTGTGAATAATAGGTAACCAAGGGAAACTGTGGGACCACCTTAGCTGACTTTTAAAAACGGGCTTGAGTTCCCCTCGGTTCTCCTTGACCTTGGAGAGACTGGCAGCAGTCTTGCCGGAAATATCACCCGCTTCTTTATAATATCCATCACACACAGAGTTTGGCTTTTTTTGTTTGTTTTCAGATATGATGGATCTGTATATCACGTAAAAAGCTCATTGTCTCATTGCTCATTTCTTTTTTGTTTTGTTTTTTCCCCTTCTCCCTTTGAGCAGCCAGAAACGGTGATTCCAAATCGACATGGTCTCCTGGTTCAGTCACTAACACCTCTCTGGCTCATGAGCTGTGGAAGGTCCCTTTGCCACCTAAAAACATCACTGCTCCATCCCGCCCACCCCCGGGACTGACCGGTCAGAAGCCACCTTTATCCACGTGGGATAACTCTCCCCTTCGGCTGGGTGGAGGTTGGGGAAATTCTGACGCCAGATACACCCCTGGTAAGACTGAAACCTTTCAGCCGGTTCCTTTTGGTTTCTGGGAATTTTCAGCATTCCAGATTTAACGAAACTTCTGGCTTCGGTCCGAAAAGGCACTGTTTCTTGGATAGAAGTCGTGTGAGTTCAGGAGAGGGTGTGCAAAGAGTATGCACCTATTAGTGGCTGCCCTACAGTACTATAGTTCTGTAGTAGTGCTCGAGTAATCAAGTGTTTCCCCTTTCGGCTTTCGGCAGAAGGAGATGGTAAAGAAGGGAATCTTTATTCCAGGGAAAAGTCCAGGAGAGTCGTCTGTGATCCGAGGGGCGGTGGTGGGGGAAGAGATCGTTTAAGTCTAGTTGATTCCGAATCCCAAACCTCACATAATCCCGTGAATATAGCCTTCCCTATCGAATCTTTCCAACAGAACCGGTCACAAGTAGCGGAATTGATTTGATCGTTCTCATTTATTTCTTCTGATCACCCTCTGGCCCAGGTGCTAATGAACAGTGAAAGATTCTGAATAACCTGCAGATCAGGTCATCAGCTCCTGAATAGTGGAGTTGGCTGTAACGGACTGGATGCCTCTGGTTTGGCCAGTTTAGCAGTTAGGGGAACGGACGTGGATGTGTAATGTTTGTATTTCTCTTTTGGTTTAGGTTCAAGCTGGGGTGAGAGCAGCTCAGGGAGAATAACAAATTGGCTTGTTCTCAAAAACCTTACACCTCAGGTAAGGGTACTGACCTCTGCGGAATCCAGCTAGGATTCAGCCCTAGGTGGCTTCAAGGCCCAAGACCTCTGGTAGGGTTGGCATTTGTAGTGGGCGTTTGGGGAGAAGAGCCTTCTCGCTCGGTTACCACCCGGCAGCAGGTACAGAAAGCCAACCCCAAGCTGGTGGCGAGGGCCCAGCCGCTCCCGTTTCCGGGCTCTCGGAAGGAACGGATTGGTACTAAGGGCAGCCCGAGCCCACTGTTGGGTAGGGACTGTCTCTATATGTTGCCAATTTGTACTTCCCAAGCGCTTAGTAGAGTGCTCTGCACACAGTAAGTGCTCAATAAATACGATTGATGATGATGAAAGGGGGGGTTGCATACATTACACAGCGGGGTCCCCTGCTACCCTAACAGGAAAGTTCCTTCCCTCCCGCCTGCCCTTGGAACAGCCCCACCCCTGAGGCAACAATTTTGGCCTCCTAGAAGGGCTCTGACAAGGCCACGTCAGAATCTTTCCAACAGAACCGGTCACAAGTAGCGGAAGTGATTTAATTGTTCTCATTTATTTCTTCTGATCACCCTCTGGCCCAGGTGCTAATGAACAGTGAAATGACCCAAGCAAAGATTCTGAATAACCTGCAGATCGGGTCATCAGCTCCTGAATAGTGGAGTTGGGGTCCCCGTGTCAACTCTGGGGGTGGCGGGGTTGTTCCAGAAGGGGAGAATGTCTCAAGATCCTCACACCCACCCCTCCGGGACCTGAGGCCGTCGGGGTTGTGGGGAGGTCCAGGACAAAGTTGGGGGCCCTGCCCCTGGCATGGGGGGGTGGGGTGGGGGTCTCTAGACCCTTTAAGCAGGCTGAGTTCAACCGAGGGGTTTGAAGGTCGCCGCCTCAGGGCACTCGCTCGTTTCTCAAAGCCTGACTTCGCCTGACCACATTTCTCATGCTCTTTCCTGTCCGATTCTTAGATTGATGGCTCAACCCTGCGAACCCTGTGCATGCAGCACGGTCCGCTAATAACATTCCACCTTAACCTCCCACATGGTAATGCTTTGGTCCGTTACAGTTCAAAAGAAGAGGTAGTGAAGGCACAAAAATCTCTGCACATGTAAGTTGGGAAACGGGCCGGAGATTACGGGGAGAGTTGGGGAATTCCCGCGCGTCTCCCCCCGCCCAACAGATTCACGTCCTTTGGCAGCGAGTGGCGACCCGACGGAAGTAATCGTCTGTTTTTCTCCTTCCCAGGTGTGTATTAGGGAACACTACTATTCTTGCTGAGTTTGCCAGTGAAGAGGAGATTAGTCGCTTCTTTGCACAAGGCCAGTCTCTGACTCCTTCTCCTGGCTGGCAGTCTCTGGGATCCAGCCAGAACCGACTTGGATCCATGGACGGTTCCCATTCATTCTCAAACCGTAACGATCTAAATCACTGGAATGGTGCTGGGCTGTCGGGAACTAGCAGTGGAGACCTTCATGGCACTTCACTCTGGGGGACCCCAAATTATTCCACAAGCCTGTGGGGCACCCCAAGCAGCAATGACACCAGGGGAATTAGCAGCCCATCCCCCATCAATGCTTTCCTTTCTGTTGACCACCTAGGTGGAGGTGGAGAGTCCATGTAAAAACCTTTTTATTGTTCAGCTAACAAACTGTGACCTCAAGACGTAACAAAGCAGCACTAATTGGGACTTTTCCACCTACAACAAGGGGTCACCTGTGGAAACAGTTACTTTCTGCACATTTTCCACTTTGTTTTAGCCCAAAACATATCAGTTTGAATACTTGAATCATGCAGGCCAATATTATAATGTGAAAAAGTATATATTTACACTTCCAGATAGTGCTCTACATAATAAACTGCTTAGAATGAGCTCATTTGTGTATATTCATCATGTTTATTCTTTGAATTCCTTTTTCTTTTTTTTTTTTTTTTCATTTTTGCTGATGATGTTGGAGTATGAGCTTTTTTCACTTTGCACTGAATGCTGGTCTCCGTCTAATCGGCAATATCCCGGGGGGCAGCAGTTCAAGTGTAAATGTTTACTCAAGGACGTTCTGAACAAGACAGTGTGCGCTCTCTACTATGCCTTGATGTTCGCCTACCTTATTGTGGTATTGTGGAGTTTAAAGATCAAGTTATGATACTGACTTAGGACGATTAATGAAAGTATTGCACCAGTTTTTTCACGTATAAAACTAAAGAATTTCGCTCTGCAGTTTGAAAAACTGTGGCCACAGCTGTGACTTTGCCACCCACCCTGCAAGCCAGGAGGGTCCCGCACTTTCAATAGGCTTTCAATTTTGTTTTGAGGGCCCCGGCGTAGGGCCTTCTTGTTTACAGAATTTTTTTGGTTTTTGTTTTTTCTTTTTAATTTTTTTTTTTTAATTTTTTGTTTTGTTTTTCGAGAAAAATGTTTACTCTTCCATCATTGAAAAAAAAATTTTAAAAAGACAAAAAAAAATGGAGGATGATAAAAAGATGCTTTCTATCTCTGGGAATAAGGAACAGTGTTTGGCCATGTTCTTTTGTTTTCTATTCCTGTCTCCTAAATCAAAGAGCATGGTTCTCAGGAAAACCAGTTCCCAAGTAAAAACTCCTTGTAGTTTCTTATAGGAAAAAAAAACCCAACTTTTAGCACTGATACTACTTATTGCTCTGTAAGACTTTTCTCTGCCAAAAAAAAAAAACATGCTTAAAGCTGGAGTTCGACATACCGCTTTCCGATGCTGTCTTTTTATTAGTGAGTGATGGTGGTTTGCTAATTATCGTTAGTTATCCTTTTTTTTTTGTAATCCCATCGAGTGGCTATATATGTTTCTGCTCTCTCGTGACCGTGTTAACGTTGAACTGTCGTACCTTAAAGCCGAAATCAGTAACTATGCATACTGTAACCAAGTTATTGGGCTTACAGAATTGTTTGTTGTATAAAGGAAAAATTTTAAATGTCAAAAAAAATTCTTGCAAAAGTAACGTTACATCTTTTTTTTTTTTTTGCCACAAATGGTATTATAGTGCTTGCTTAGTCAGAGGAGACTAAACAAGGGTAAAAATTTTAACAGTGCAGAAATCGCCATCATTTCATTGCCTTGATTCTAACTGTTTTGTGTCATAAGATGCAAAAGAAGTCAGTGGCTTTTAACTGTTTACAAATAGAATGTGATTGTAAAATGTACAGTTTGGTTGTGTTTGAATTATGAAGTTTCAGATATTAATAAATCATGACATTTGGGCTGCTCAGCATTTAATTGTCTATTTTTGTGACTTTATTTGTAGGCTGTTTTTTACCATGAAAATCTCAAAGTTGCTATGGGTGTATTCGTATTGTAAGGTTCGCAGAGCAACCGATTTTGGGTGGGGGGGTGGGGGGGCTGGGCGGGGGGAGACCTTTAAATGTTGAATCTGAATTGAAAAATATCCATAACTGTATCCAGTCTGAAATCATGTGAGAAAAACTGTAGAAAAATCACAGCTTGCTCTTCCTTACTCGATTTGAGCGCCTTCAGGGTCACGTTGCCCCAGGACTTTTTCTGTTGCCTGCCCTTTCCCTCCCTCTCTCCCCCCCTTCCCCTCCGCCCAACTCCACCATCTGTGCCAGGCTTGATCCTTAACAGGACTCTTGCAACTAAGGAGAGCGTTTTGGGAAAACAAACTTTTAATGATTTTGAAGTGTACTGGTGTTAAATTATTATACCTCAGTTACCTGTGAAACAATGAACAATGCAGCAGCGCTTCTTAACTTGGCTTTTCCTTTCCGCGGTGGCTGGCGGGCAGCCCGACTGTACAGACTTCGACGTAGACGACTTCAAGCTTATGCATTACGTTTGACTTGCCAGGTGTAAGTTGAAAAAAGATCATGGACAATTCAATGCAATCGTTGCTGCTCAACACGTTTGATCTGTAAAGACTTCCATACTGGCTTTCTGAAACCAAAGCTGGCTTCAAAAGAATCTGGTCTAGAAATATTTGAAGATGAAAGTGATTGACCTTTGGGGCTTTGAGATGAATTTGTCATAACTGCATTAATTGTATTGTTCAAGTGTATGAGTTTCTTCACCGAGCTTATGTGAAAATAAAACGTGGTTGGTTTTTAAAAGCTGAAAGACGGCGTGGTCTGTCTCGCTTTGTTGCAGGTCTTCAGTTGCGGCTGTAGGCTTAAGCTGTCCAGCTTCTTTCGGGAGGGGCCGGTCCCCCTTCCCCACAGGCCGAGTGAGGTCTCGGGGGGCGAGGCTGTGAAGGAGACAATTGCAGGGTCTTTTAGGGAGTGGAAACCAGACAAGTTGTGGAGTGGACTTCTAAACTGAAGTCTTCTAACGATAATAATAATTATGGCATTCATGAAGCGCTTACTGTGAGCGAGGCGACTTCTAAAGGCTGGGGTAGATACAAGATTTGGACACGGTTCCTGTCCCACTTGGGGCTCGCAGTCTTCATCCCCATTTTACAGGTGAGGTAACAGAGGCACAGAGAAGTGAAGTGACTTACCCGAGGTCACCCAGCAGACAAGTGGCGGAGCTGGGATTAGAACCCAGGTCCTTCTGTCTCCCAGGGCCATGCTCTATCCACGAGGCCACGCTCCTGTCCTGCCTTTTCCAATAGTAAAATCCACACCTCCCATTCACTCAACAGGCAGATAATGCTGCCCTATCACTGGAGTCCCAGCCTATCAATCAATCAATCGTATTTATTGAGCGTTTACTGTGTGCAGAGCACTGTACTAAGCGCTTGGGAAGTACAAGTTGGCAACATATAGAGACAGTCCCTACCCAACAGTGGGCTCACAGTCTAAACGGGGGAGACAGAGAACAAAACCAAACATACTAACAAAATAAAATAAATAGAATAGATACGTACAAGTAAAATAAAGAGTAATAAATATGTACAAACATATATACATATATACAGGTGCTGTGGGGAAGGGAAGGGGGTAAGATGGGATGGAGGGGGGAGGTGGGGGAGAGGAAGGAGTGGGGAAACCTACTGAACGTTTTGGAAGGAAAATCAATCAATCGAATTTATTGAGCGCTTACTGTGTGCAGAGCACAGTCAGCGGTTGGGAAGTACAAGTTGGCAACATATAGAGACAGTCCTTACCCAACAGTGGGCTCACAGTCTAAAAGGGGGAGACAGAGAACAAGACCAAACATACTAACAAAATAAAATAAACAGAATAGATATGTATAAGTAAATAGAGTAATAGGTAATAGTAATAGCCTAGGTAATTCAGTCACTTTACTCCCCCCCCCCCCCCCACCAGGTTTGAATCAAAAAGCCAAGATTAGAGACTGATTAACACAATTGAACAGCATTGAAGTGGCAAACTGAACTGCTACCTTTCAATGATACTTGTACAAATCAAGGTTTTTCTTCTCTACACTTTTTAACCACGTTGGAGAGCAAACCCATTTAAAAATCTGATCGCTAATAGAGGTGGGCTTCTGTTTTTTCAAAACATGCTATTTACTTTGACTTTCTGAAGGACTCAATGCCAGCTACTGTTCTATTGCCATTGGTATACAAAACACAGAGCTGCCATTTACTAGACGAAAAATCAAGGATTCATGATTTGTAATGCTAAATTTGCCTTTATGGAGTTAATTGGTTACACATTCTTAGATGCAGAAAAATCCCCAGTACAGCAGCTCCTTTGAGAACTTCTGATTAAATAACCTTTTAAAAAGCAGCGTGGCTCAGTGGAAAGAGCCTGGGCATGGGAGTCGGAGGTCACTGGTTCTAATCCCAGCTCTGCCGCTTGTCAGCTGGGTGACTTTGGGCAAATCACGTCACTTCTCTGGGCCTCAGTAGCCTCATCAGTAAAATGGGGATTGACTGAGGTGGGACAACCTGATCACCTCGTTTCCCCCCAGCGCGTAGAACAGTGCTTTGCACATAGTAAGCACTTAACAAATACCAAAATTATTATTCAATCAATCAATCGTATTTATTGAGCGCTTACTGTGTGCAGAGCACTGTACTAAGCACTTGGGAAGTACAATTATTAAGTATTGTATTAAGTATTATTAAGAGTCACTTTCCCAGGCTTATTTCAACTAGTTTTAACTCTTACAGAAATTCAGAGGTCAATAACAGACTGGAAAAAATACCAACAAACCACTTACTTACCCAATGCCTCCCTCATCAACACGCTCCTCTGCTTTCCCCCACTACTCAGCTTCCTTTTTCCAAAGGGCTTGATGAGGTGAGTGGGGGCAGCTGCAGAAGCCCCTCCCTGAGCCGGGAATTTCTGGCCCTCTTTAAAGCTACAGGAGGCAGAGGGAACACAGAAACCCTCCTCAAGCAGGGGTGGTGATGGAGGAGGAGCCGGCAGGGAAAATATCTTCACTGCGGGGTTCAACCCATTGGCACAATATCATTTTTTCGCCTCAGTCGTACGCCAGGTGGACAAGTGAATGGAAAGGGGACTGGTAAAATAGTCTTGAACCCAGATAAATGGATCATTAGGTACATTTTCTCGTTCATGGTAAGTTAAATAAAAGCTAGGTCCCATTCCAGCCCTGTTAAAGCCACTTGGAGCAATCCCCAGGAAGGCCCCTTGGCTGATTGTGCCACTGAAATTCAATGGAGTGATTTGCCAAAGTGCCACCTGGGCTAGGGGGTGTGCTGCCAGCAGTCAATCAATCAATCAATCGTATTTATTGAGCGCTTACTGTGTGCAGAGCACTGTACTAAGCGCTTGGGAAGTACAAGTTGGCAACATATAGAGACGGTCCCTACCCAACAGTGGGTTCACAGTCTAAAAGGGGGAGACAGAGAACAAAACCAAACATACTAACTAAATAGAATAGATATGTACAAGTAAATTAAATAGAGTAATAAATATGTACAAACATATATGCAGGTGCTGTGGTGAAGGAGGTAAGATGAGGGGGATGGAGAGGGGGCGAGGGGGAGAGGAAGGAAGGGGCTCAGTCTGGGAAGGCCTCCCAGTCTTCAACGGAGGTTGATTGTTTGGGCCTAACTGGCCAGTTTACTAGCCCACCCTCCCCCTAAGAATGCATGAGACTTGTATCCTTCCCGAACCCTAACCGTCACCTGCCTCGGATAAGTGGCTAGGTTAAAAGCTGGCTCCCAAATTAGTCCTGGGCGTGCAGGGCAGACTTTCACTCCGAGTCTTTTTCCAAACATCACTTACCAGGCGCTCGGTGTTCAGGTGGCGTAGAAGTGGGAAGGGTGGCTCTGGGGGCCAACTTGACCCAGAGATATCGCTGGCTTTCCCAGAATCTACCCCATGATCATTGATGCTACTTGAACTTGTGTCGTACTCGGAGTAGAAACTTTAAAAAAAGAAGAAAAGAGAGCCTCAATTTTTACTGCCATAAGATTCAACATCAAACATCTGAAGTCCTGGTTTCAGCCTCGACTGTGTGGCTTTCTGATGTCAGTGTTCCGTCACTGAAAATACCTTGGATCCTCTATGCATCCCCATGAATCCGTGACCCAGGGTTGCCAATGGCCACATCTGTGTCTTTCCATCTTATCATCAATCGTATTTATTGAGCGCTTACTGTGTGCAGAGCACTGTACTAAGCGCTTGGGAAGTACAAATTGGCAACATATAGAGACAGTCCCTACCCAACAGTGGGCTCACAATCTAAAAATCTTATCCCATAGGGCCACCTCTGAAGGGGTAAGGCAGGATCTCAGGACAGTCTGACATGGTCCACCCTCAGGAAGGAGAGGGATTTCCATCCTTGGGCAGCAGTAACTCTTCCTTTGGAGTAAAACTTCCCCCAAAGCACGGTGAGGTACTGGGGAGCTTGGGAGCGTCTTCCCCTCCAGACTGTAAGCTTGTGGACAGGGAATCCATCTTTTATATTACATATATATACATATATATATATATATAGTAATAATAATAATAATGGCATTTATTAAGCACTTACTATGTGTAAAGCACTGTTCTAAGTGCTGGGGAGGTTACAAGGTGATCAGGTTGTCCCACGGGGGGCTCACAGTCTCAATCCCCATTTTCAGAGGAGGGAACTGAGGCCCAGAGAAGTGAAGTGACTTGCCCAAAGTCACACAACTGACAATTGGCAGAGCCGGGATTTGAACCCATGACCTCTGACTCCAAAGCCCGTGCTCTTTCCACTGAGCCTCCCACTGAGCACATAGTAAGAGCTCAATAAATATGAATGAATGAATGATCAGGGTAGGGGCACTAGTTCGATGCTTCGAGCGCAAAGGAAAACTTGAGGGATGCTGGCAGTGCTCAATCCTTCATTCATTCAATTGCATTTACTGAGCACTTACTGTGTGCAGAGCACTGTACTAAGCGCTTGGGAAGTACAAGTTGGCAACATATAGAGACAGTCCCTACCCAACAATGGGCTCACAGTCTGGAAGGGGGAGACAAACAACAAAACAAAACAAATAGGTGTCAATACCATCAGAATAAATAGAATTATAGCTATATACACATCATTAATAAAATAAATAGAATAGTAAATATGTACAAGTAAAATAAATAGAGCAATAAATCTGTACCAACATATATACAGGTGCTGTCCAACATCAGCAACAAGGTTCTAGGCCACAGCCAAACCGACATTAGCCAGGGGCATGTGAAAGCCCCTCCATCCTCAGGGGCGAGTTAGGAGTGAGGGGCATGGGGCAATATTGGCATAGGCAATATCCCAGATACGGGGGGGTAGCACTTGGGGAAAAATACCTCATCTGCATTAGATCCCTGCATCCAGATTCTGTTTTTAAACTCAGCCCTACACCAACCGTACCACTGAATGGAAAAGCAGCTGCTAAAGTACTTTTTGATTACCAAACTCTCCCCGCCACCACCCTTTTCAATTACCCTAATTTGGAAGTTTGGCCCAAGAGGGAAAACTAAAGGTGGTGGACAGATCAAAAGGACCAAATTCCCTCCCTGCTAGCACAGATCCACCTCTCCAAGCTGCCCCCCTCCCATCCTAGGACGTGACAGCCATTTCCTGTCTTTCCCGTCCTGGGATTCCAGATAAGGTGGGATGATCCCACCCCTCGGTGGCCTTAGCATTCCTTAAACGCTGCCCCGATTAACTGCTGGCCCGTCACAAGCAGAGAAAGGAAATTAGAGCAGGTTTCTGGCTTCGCTCGGCCTTGGAAACCTTGGGGAATGAGGCGGAGTTCAGAGGATGGTGGCCCATTCTGGCTTTTGGAAAGCGATGAAAAACTGGGAGAGTTTAAATCAGTCAGTCAATTGTATTTATTGAGCACTTACAGTGTGCAGAGCACCGTAATAAGCACTTGGGAGAGTACAAAAGCAGCATGGCTCAGAAATGGAAAAAGGCCGGGCTTTGGAGTCAGAGGTCATGGGTTCAAATCCCGGCTCCACCAATTGTCAGCTCTGTGACTTTGGGCAAGTCACAACTTCTCTGTGCCTCAGTTCCCTCATCTGTAAAATGGGGATTAAGACTGTGAGCCCCACGAGGGACAACCGAATCACTTTGTAACCTCCCCAGCAGTTAGAACAGTGTTTTGCAATAGTAAGTGCTTAATAAATGTCATTATTATTATTATTATTTAAAGAGCATGGGTTTAGGAGTCTGAGGTTGTGTGTTCTAATCCCTCCTCTTCCACTTGTCAGCTGTGTGACTTTGGGCAAGTCACTTAACTTCTCTGTGCCTCAGTTCCCTCATCTGTAAAATGGGGATTAAGACTGTGAGCCCCACGAGGGACAACCTGATCACCTTGTAACCTCCCCAGCGCTTAGAACAGTGCTTTGCACATAGTAAGCGCTTAATAAATGCCATCATTATTACAATATAACCGACATATTCCCTGCCCACAACAAACTTACCACGTAGAGGGGGTGACAGACATCACTATAAATAAAGAGGGATCAGCTCCTCTGGGTCTTGGTCCCAAATTCCTGACTCCCACTTCAAAGTCGAGGTTCCCGGAAGGTTGAATCAGAGCCTTCCTTGCCTCATGACTTCTCCCACCCTTCTCCGTCCACGTCCATCTGAGGCAACCACGAAGTCTCTACCCCGGCACAAAGCCCCTTATTTCCGTGACCACAATTGCCGCTATCCCCTCCATGTCCCCACCCCCGAGCCAGGGGTGCGTGGCGGCCCCCGGTTCCCAGCGGCGGCCCCTCACCTGGGCGGGTTGGTGGTCCCCAGCTGGGGCTCGGCCCTCAGGGCCCGGGGGGCAGCGGGGATGGCGTCTCCGCAGCTGCAGCAGCTGTAGTCCAACATCCGCAAGTGCAGCTGCTCCTCCGAGTCACTGAAGGCCAGGTTGTCCAAGGAGCTGGCCGACCCCAGCCAGGACTGGCCCCAGTCCCGGCCGGACGTGTCGTCGAAGCGGCAGAAGCGGCGATAGCTGCAAGAACGGGCCACGGTGGGCTCGGGCGGCCTGGGAGGGCCGTGGTGGCCCTCTAGGACCCAGGGCCTCGGGGACAGAAGCCCTGGCTCTGGCAGGTTGGGGTCCCCGCTGAGGGAAGGGAGGGGAAGGGCAAAGGAAGGAAGGAGACGTCCCAGCTCAAACAAGGGCCCACGCTTCCTCCTCCCCTAACCTTTGCCCAAACTGCCTCTCCTAACTCTAACTCCTCCTGTGGCCAGGCCTGACACTCCTCCTCGGTTTTTTTCCTGTAATTCTGAATGGTACTTGGTAAGTGCTCTGCGCCAGTCACTATATTATCACAACTCCTCACCCTGGGCTTCAAGGCTGTCCATCACCTCTCCCCCTCCTACCTCACCTCCCTTCTCTCCTTCTCCAGCCCAGCCCACACCCTCCGCTCCTCCGCCACTAACCTCCTCCCCGTACCTCGTTCTCGCCTGTCCCGCCATCGACCCCCGGCCCACATCATCCCCCGGGCCTGGAATGCTCTCCCTCTGCCCATCCGCCAAGCTCGCTCTCTTCCTCCCTTCAAGGCCCTACTGAGAGCTCACCTCCTCCAGGAGGCCTTCCCAGACTGAGCCCCCTCCTTCCTCTCCCCCTTCTTCCCTCTCCATCTCCCCCATCTTACCTCCTTCCCTTCCCCACAGCACCTGTATATATGTATATATGTTTGTACATATTTATTACTCTATTTATTTTACTTGTACATATCTATTCTATTTATTTTATTTTGTTAATATGTTTTATTTTGTTCTCTGTCTCCCCCTTCTAGACTGTGAGCCCATTGTTGGGTAGGGACCGTCTCTAGATGTTGCCGACTTGGACTTCCCAAGCGCTTAGTACAGTGCTCTGCACACAGTAAGCGCTCAATAAATACAACTGAATGAATGAGGAGGGGAGAATCAGAGGGTGGGGCTCACAGTCTAAGTTTGCAGGAGGAGGGTTAACTCCCTTTTTTTCTAATGAGGTAACAGGCACAGAGAAGTGAAGCAACTTGCCCAAGGTCACACAGCAGACAAGCGGCAGAGCTGGGATTAGAACCCAAGTCTTCTGACCCCCAGGGCAGAGAACAAAACCAAACATACTAACAAAATAAATAGAATAGATATGTACAAGTAAAATAAACAAATAAATAGAATAATAAATATGTACAAACATATATAAATGATCTAGGTAGCAGAGTGACGTATGGACTGGAGTGGGGAGAGAGAGAAGGCAGGGAATTCAGCAAAGAGGCTGATTCGGTAGTCAAAGCGTGATAGGGTAAGTGCTTGGATTAATGTGGTAGCAGGTTGAATGGAGAGGAAAGGGCGGATTTTAGCAGTGCTCCGAAGGTCCAACCTAGTGAAGCAGATGGCTTAGTGGAAAGAGCACGGGCTTGGGAATCAGAGGACATGGGTCCTAATCCCGGCTCCATCACATGTCTGCTGTGTGACCTTGGGCAAGCCACCTAACTTCTCTGGGCCTCAGTGACCTCATCTGTAAAATGGCGATTACGACAATGAGCCCTGCATGGGACATCCTGATTGCCTTGTATCTACCCCAGCGCTTAGCACAGAGAAAGCGCTTAACAAATACCGTTTTCTATTTTAATTACTACTACTATTACTATTACTATAATAGTAATATTACTCTTACTATAATAGTATAATGTATATTATATTATATATATTATATAATATATCATATATTATATTATATATTATATAATATATTATATATTAAATATAATATATAGTATAATAATTACTAATAGTAATATAATATTACTATTACTATAATAGTGATTGCTATACTAGTAATTACTATTACTATTACTATTTTAATAATGAAAATTACTATTTTCATTATTATTATTAGAGCACCATATCAAGCACTTGGAAACGTAGGGAACAACAGATTTGGTGGACACGATCCCTGACCACAAGGAGCTGACAGTCTACGGGGGAGACGACACTGAAATGAATTACAGAGAGGGGAAATAGTAAAGGAGATTGCATAGGTGCTGTGGGGCTGGGGAGAGGATTAAATGGTATGGGGGTCCACACCACTGGCAACGCCTCCGTTCCCCCTCCTCATTCTTAAATTCTATCAAGAGGCAATGTGAGGTGTGACCTCGGGCAAGTCATTTAACTTCTCTGGGCCTTTGTTTCCTGATCTGTGAAATGGAGATTTGACACCTGCTTTCCCTCCATAGACTGGGGGACAGATTGTTTGGGCTGGTGATCTTCCATCTACCCCGGGGCTTAGTTCAGTGCTGGACACATAGTATGTGTCAGGAGTGTGTATGTGTAAGAGAAGCAGCGTGGCTCAGTGGAAAGAGCCCGGGCTTTGGAGTCAGAGGTCATGGGTTCAAATCCCAGCTCCACCAATTGTCAGCTGTGTGGCTTTGGGCAAGTCACTTAACTTCTCTGGGCCTCAGTTACCTCATCTGGAAAATGGGGATGGAGACTGTGAGCCCCCCGTGGGACAACCTGATCACCTTGTAACCTCCCCAGCGCTTAGAATCAATCAATCGTATTTATTGAGCACTTACTGTGTGCAGAGCACTGTACTAAGCGCTTGGGAAGTACAAATTGGCAACATATAGAGACAGTCCCTACCCAACAATGGGCTCACAGTCTAAAAGGGGGAGACAGAGAACAAAACCAAACATACTAACAAAATAAAATAAATAGAATAGATATGTACAAGTAAAATAGAGTAATAAATATGTACAAACATATATACATATGTACAGGTGCTGTGGGGAAGGGAAGCGGGTAAGATGGGGGGGGATGGAGAGGGGGATGAGGGGGAGAGGACAGTGCTTTGCACATAGTCAGCGCTTAGTAAAAATGCTATCATTATGTGCTTAACAAAAAATAGGCATTATTAGTAGTTTTAGCACTATCATTAACCTTAAGGCCCAACTGCTTTGAATCCAATCTGCAGATTCAACCTTTGAAGTCAAAACGCCCAGAATTCTTGCCAGTGTCAGCTGCTCGCATGCCCCCCTGACAAGCTTTCAGCCACTGCTAGGCCAATTCAGTCTGGAAATAACTCCATCCTGACCCAACCAGTGGCCACGACACCCCAGGAGCCCTGGGCAAAGGCCAACCTCTCTGTGCCCAGAGACTAGGAGTTCCTTGAGGGCAGGGATTGAGTTTAGCAACTCTACTGTATTGTACTCTCCCCAAAACTTGGTTCAGCGCTCTGCACACGGTAAGCATGCTGAGAAACAGCGTGACCTATCAGTAACAGCGAGGGCCTAGGGGATGGAGGACCTGGGTTCAAACCTGCCCCTGCCTGCTGTGTGCCCTTGGGCAAGTCGCTTAACTTGTCTGCGCCTCAGCTAATAGGAATGAAATCTTCCTCTCCCCAGTTTAGACTGAGAGCCCCAGGTGGTACAGGGGCCTAATCCAGTCTGATTCATCTGCTACCCTAGAAGATGCTTCTAGAGAAGCAGTGTGGCTCCGTGGAAAGAGCACGGGCTTATTCTAATCCCGGCTCCGTCGCTCATCAGCTGTGTGACCAGCGTGGTTCAGTGGAAAGAGCACGGGCTTGGGAGTCACAGGTCATGGGTTCTAATCCCGGCTCCGCCACTTATCGGCTGTGTGACTTTGGGCAAGGCACTTAACTTCTCTGTGCCTCAGTTACCTCATCTGTAAAATAGGGATTAAGATTGTGAGCCCCCGTGGGACAACCTGATCACCTTGTATCCCCCCCAGCGCTTAGAACAGTGCTTTGCACATAGTAAGCGCTTAATAAATGTCATCATCATTATTATTACTTGCTGCTCTGTGACTCAGTTATCTGCAAAATGGAGATTAAGACTGTAAGCCCCACGTGGGGCAACCTGATTACCTTTTATCTACCCCAGAGCTTAGAACAGTGCTTGGCACATAACGCTTAACAAAACCCATCATCATCATCATCATCATTATATTATTATCCACCCCAGTGTTTAGTACAATGCCTGGCACTTAAGTGCTGAACAAATACCATTGCTTGATGAGAAGCCAGACAGACAAATCCCTGGGTCTGAAATGTCCTCCCCCGACTCAGGCCGGATCTGGAGCCTCCTGGCTCCTCTTCCTCCCTCGTCTCCACCTTCCCGTTCCTCTGCGGGTTTAGTAGCGCCTCAGCATTCCTGCCGCCCCGCTTCGGGGATTCCCAGGAAGCATCTTGAGCAGTTCCCTCCACTCGTCTCTCTCCTTCTACCCACATCGTCCATGTCACCAAGTCCTGTCATTCTACCTTTACAACCTGTCTAGCATCTACCACTTCCTCTCTGGGCAAATTGCTACCACGCTAATTCAAACCCTTAACCTAGCCCACCTCCACTACTGCATCTGCCTTCTCGCTGACCTCCGTGCCTCCTATCTCTCTCCCCACTCCAGTAATAATAATAATAATATTACTCCATTTATTATTACTCTATTTATTTTACTTGTACATATTCTATTTATTGTATTTTGTTAATATGTTTTGTTTCGTTCTCCGTCTCCCCCTTCTAGACTGTGAGCCCACACAATGACTGTGTCTGACCTGATTAAGCTGTACATACTTACTATTCTATTTATTTTGTTAATGATCATCATCAATCGTATTTATTGAGCGCTTACTGTGTGCAGAGCACTGTACTAAGCGTTTGGGAAGTACAAATTGGCAACATATAGAGACAGTCCCTACCCAACAGTGGGCTCACAGTCTAAAAGGGGGAGACAAAACCAAACATACTAACAAAATAAAATAAATAGAATTTAGATGTGCATTTACTATTCTATTTATTTTGTTAATGATCATCATCAATAGTATTTATTGAGCGCTTATTGTGTGCAGAGCACTGTACTAAGCACTTGGGAAGTACAAATTGGCAACATATAGAGACAGTCCTTACCCAACAGTGGGCTCACAGTCTAAAATGGGGAGACAAAACCAAACAAACAAAATAAAATAAATAGAATTTAGATGTGCATATAGCTTTAATTCTATTTGTTCTGACGACTTTGACGCCTTTCTACATGTTTTGTTCTGTTGTCTATCTCCCCCTTCTAGACTGTGAGCCCACTGTTGGGTAGGGACCGTCTCTATATGTTGCCAACTTGTACTTCCCAAGCACTTAGTACAGTGCTCTGCACACAGTAAGTGCTCAATAAATACGATTGAATGAATGAATGAATAATAATAATAATATTACTCTATTTATTTATTATTACTCTATTTTACGTGTACATATTCTATTTATTTTATTTTGTTGATATGTTTTGTTTTGTTCTCCGTCTCCCCCTTCTACACCGTGAGCCCAGACAATGACTGTGTCTGACCTGATTAAGTTGTACGAATTTACTATTCTATTTATTTTGTTAATGTTGTGCATATAGCTTTAATTCTATTTGTTCTGACGACTTTGACACCTTTCTACATGTTTTGTTTTGTTGTCTGTCTCCCCCTTCTAGACTGTGAGCCCACTGTTGGGTAGGGACCGTCTCTATATGTTGCCAACTTGTACTTCCCAAGTGCTTAGTACAGTGCTCTGCACACAGTAAGCGCTCAATAAATACGATTGAATGAATGAATGAATAATAATAATAATATTACTCTATTTATTATTACTCTATTTTACGTGTACATATTCTATTTATTTTATTTTGTTAATATGTTTTGTTTTGTTCTCCATCTCCCCCTTCTAGACTGTGAGCCCAGACAATGACTGTGTCTGACCTGATGAAGTTGTACATATTTACTATTCTATTTATTTTGTTAATGATGTGCATATAGCTTTAATTCTATTTGTTCTGAAGACTTTGACACCTTTCTACATGTTTCCTTTTGTTGTCTGTCTCCCCCTTCTAATCAATCAATCAATCAATCGTATTTATTGAGCGCTTACTATGTGCAGAGCACTGTACTAAGCGCTTGGGAAGTACAAATTGGCAACATATAGAGACAGTCCCTACCCAACAGTGGGCTCACAGTCTAAAAGGGGGAGACAGAGAACAGAACCAAACATACCAACAAAATAAAATAAATAGGATAGAAATGTACAAGATAAATAAATAAATAAATAAATAGAGTAATAAACATGTACAACCATATATACATATATACAGGTGCTGTGGGGAAGGAAAGGAGGTAAGATGGGGGGATGGAGAGGGGGACGAGGGGGAGAGGAAGGAAGGGGCTCAGTCTGGGAAGGCCTCCTGGAGGAGGTGAGCTCTCAGCAGGGCCTTGAAGGGAGCAGGGCCTTGAAGGGAAGCAGGGCCTTGAAGGGAAGCAGGGCCTTGAAGGGAGGCCTTCTAGACTGTGAGCCCACTGTTGGGTAGGGACCGTCTCTATATGTTGCCAACTTGTACTTCCCAAGCGCTTAGTACAGTGCTCTGCACACAGTAAGTGCTTAATAAATACAATTGAATGAATGAATGAATGAATAATAATAATAATGGTATTTGTTATGTGCTTACTATGTGCCACTCATTCATTAGAGAAGCAGCGTGGCTCAGTGGAAAGAGCCCGGGCTTTGGAGTCAGAGATCATGGGTTCAAATCCCGGCTCCGCCAACTGTCAGCTGTGTGACTTTGGGCAAGTCACTTAACTTCTCTGGGCCTCAGTTACCTCATCTGTAAAATGGGGATGAAGACTGTGAGGCCCCTGTGGGACAACCTGATCACCTGGTAACCTCCCCACTGCTTAGAACAGTGCTTTGCACATAGTAAGTGCTTAATAAATGTCATCATTATTATTCATTCATTCAATCGCATTTATTGAGCGCTTACTGTGTGCACAGCACTGTACTCAGCACTTGGAAAGTACAATTTGGCAAAAAGTAGAGACAATCTCGGCTCACAACGGGCTCACAGTCTAGAAGGGGGGAGACAGACATCAAAACAAGTAAACAGGCATCAATAGTATCAATATAAATAAATAGAATTGTAGATGTATACACATCATTAATAAACTAAATAGAATTATAAATACGTACATATATATTTATATATATATATATGCAAGTGCTGTGGGGTGGGGAAGGAGCTAGAGCAGAGGGAGGGAGTGTGCCAAACACTGTTGTAAGTGTTGGGGTAGACACAAGTTAATCAGGTCAGACAGAGTCCTTGTCCTGCAGAGGGCTTACCCTCTTAATCCCCTTTTACAGATAACTGAGAAACAGAGAAGTTAAGTGATGTGCCCAAGGTCACACAGCAGACAAGTATCAGAGACAGGATTAGAACCCAGTTCATACTTCTCTCTGCTGCCCGGATCATTTTTCTAAAAAAAAAACAAAGTTCAGTCCACATTTTCCCACTTCTCCGAAAGCCTCCCAGTGGTTGCCCATCCATTTCCACATCAAACAGAAATTATTTACTATCAGCTTCAAGGCACTCTTTCAGTTCCCACCCTCCAATCTTATCTCAATTCATTCGTTCAATCGTATTTATTGAGCGCTTACTGTGTGCAGAGCACTGTACTAAGCGCTTGGGAAGTACAAGTCGGCAACATGTAGAGACGGTCCCTACCCAACAACAGGCTCACAGTCTAGAAGGGGGAGACAGACAACAAAACAAAGCATGTAGAAAGGTGTCAAAGTCGTCAGAACAAATAGAATTAAAGCTATATTCATTCATTCAATCGTATTTATTGAGCGCTTACTGTGTGCAGAGCACTGTACTAAGCGCTTGGGAAGTACAAGTCGGCAACATATAGAGCCGGTCCCTACCCAACAACAGGCTCACGGTCTAGAAGGGGGAGACAGACAACAAATCAAAACATGTAGAAAGGTGCCAAAGTCGTCAGAACAAATAGAATTAGAGCTATATGCACATCATTAACAAAATAAATGGAATAGTAAATATGTACAACTTAATCAGGTCAGACACAGTCCTTGTCCAACATGGGGCTCACAGTCTTAATCCCCTTTTACAATCAATCAATCAATCGTATTTATTGAGCGCTTACTGTGTGCAGAGCACGGTACTAAGCCCTTGGGAAGTACAAGTTGGCAACATATAGATAACTTTATTTTAAATAAATAAATTTACAGATAACTAAGGAACAGAGAAGTTAAGTGATGTGCCCAAGGTCACACAGCAGACAAGTATCAGAGCAGGATTAGAACCCAGGTCATACTTCTCTCTGCTGCCCGGTTCATCTTTCTAAAATAAATGTTCAGTCCACATTTTCCCACTCCTCCAAAAGGCTCCCAGTGGTTGGCCATCCATTTCCACATCAAACAGAAATTCTTTACTACCAGCTTCAAGGCCCTCATTCAGTTCTCACCCTCCAATCTTATCTCAATGATCTCCTACTACAGTCTAACCCCCACACACCCCTCCTGCAACACCAACTTCACCTCTGTACCTCAATCTCAGTTATCTCACCGCCAAACCCCTTAATTAGAATTTCCCTCTGTGTATATATATGTATATATACACAGATATATACAGATACATATACAGATATGTATATATATGTATATATATATATATACACAGATACAGATACAGATATACAGATATATACATGTGTATATATATATGGGTATATATATGTGTGCGTATATATACATATATATAGGTATACACAGCACTTGTGTATATGTGCGTATATACGTATACATATAGAGAATCAGCGTGGCTCAGTGGAAAGAGCACGGGCTTGGGAGTCAGAGGTCATGGGTTCAAATCCCGGCTCTGCCGCTTGTCAGCTGTGTGACTCTGGGCAAGTCACTTAACTTCTCTGGGCCTCAGTTACCTCATCTGGAAAATGGGGTTTAAGATTGTGAGTCCCACATGGGACAACCTGATCACCTTGTATCCTCCCCAGCGCTTAGAACAGTGCTTTGCACATAGTAAGCGCTTAACAAATACCAAAATTATTATTATTATTATTATATATGGATATACACAGCACTTGTATATATACACATATATTCTTCCTCCCTTCAAAGCCCTACTGAGAGCTCACCTCCTCCAGGAGGCCTTCCCAGACTGAGCCTCCTTTTTCCTCTCCTCCTCCTCAACCCCCCAGCCCTACCTCCTTCCCCTCCCCACAGCACCTGTATATATGTTTGTACAGATTTATCACTCTATTTATTTTACTTCTACATATTTACTATTCTATTTATTTTGTTACTGATGTAAATCTAGCTTTACCTCTATTTATTCTGACAACTTGACACCTGTCCATATGTTTTGTTCTGTTGTCTGTCTCCCCCTTCTAGACTGTGAGCCCGTTGTTGGGTAGGGATCGTCTCTATATGTTGCCGACTTGTACTTCTCAAGCGCTTAGTACAGTGCTCTGCACACAGTAAGCGCTCAATAAATACAATTGAATGAATGAATGAATGAATATATACACAAGTGCTGTGGGGCCGGGGGGTGGGGGGTAGAGCAGAAGGAGGGAGTCAGGGTGATGGGGAGGGGAGGAGGAGCAGAGGAAAAAGGGGGCTCAGTCTGGAAAGGCCTCCTGGAGGAGGTGAGCAGCTACTCTTATCACTACTACTACACATCTCTTAACTCTTGTTATTCATTCATTCAATCATATTTATTGAGTGCTTACTGTGTGCAGAGCACTGTACTAAGCGCTTGTTACTACTGCTCTGCCTACTGCTACTACTATCAATCAATCGTATTTATTGAGCGCTTACTGTGTGCTGTACAGTACTAAGCACTGTACTAAGCGCTTGGGAAGTACAAGTTGGCAACATATAGAGACAGTCCCTACCCAACAGTGGGCTCACAGTCTAAAAGGGGGAGACAGAGAACAAAACCAAACATGCTAACAAAATAAAATAAATAGAATAGATATGTACGGGTAAAATAAATAAATAAATAAATAAATAAATAAATAAATAAATAAATAAATAAGTACAAACATATATACAGGTGCTGTGGGGAAGGGAAGGAGGTAAGATGGGGGGATGGAGATGGGGACGAGGGGGAGAGGAAGGAAGGGGAAGGCCTCCTGGAGGTAAGCTCTCAGTAGGGCCTTGAAGGGAGGATGAGAGCTAGCTTGGCAGATGGGCAGAGGGAGGGCATTCCAAGCCCGGGGGATGACATGATGTACTAATGTCATCTACATGATGACATGGTGTACTACAATTACACCACCTCCTCCTGCTCCTTCTACTGCTGCTGGAGGCAGCAGCCCCAGAAACAGAGGACCTAAGAGGGCGGTTGTCCAGAAACAGAGGACCTAAGAGGGCGGTTGTCCAGCAGTTTGGGGTGGGAGCTGCCCCTCCTCCCTCCCGGCCCTCCATGCCGGACCGGAGTCACCTACCTGCTCCTGGTCTGGTTGACTCTGGCCTCCACCAGCATGGCCTTGAATCTGCGGACCACAGCGTAAGCCACCAGGGCAGCCACGAGCCCCGTGGCTAGCAGGATGCCGACCACCAGGCCCAGCAGACCCCACCGGGTCACCCGGTAATCACACCTCTGCCCCATGAACCAGAAGTCGCTGCCAACGGGGCACCTGCGGGGCGAAGGTGGGGAGAGAGGCATCGGAGAGGACTCCGGAGAGGAGCGTTGGGACCTGGATTCATCCCCGCCAACCCAGCTGGGGACCTGGGATGAGGAACTCGCTAGCCCTGGGGGCCGGGGAGATGTGGTGGGCCAATCCCCTCACTCCATGGGCCGTAATTCTCGGCCAGTTATCAAGTGGCCCGCGCGGGTTGGGCCGTGGGCCCAGAGAAGATTTGGCGGACTCGCCTAGGACTTCTGGAGGCCAGGATTGTGACTCCAGGACGACCCCCTGGATCCTGTGGGCTGGAAAAGGGGTGGTGGGGATCAAGCCAGTGGATCATTAGTGGGAAGGAAGAGGAAGGGGAAGGGAGAAGATTGGAGGAGAAGCGAGGGGCGGATCTGGGCCCAAGGAAGGAGGTCTCAAGCCTGAGAGAGACCAGCCCAGGCACTGGAAACAGCGCGGTTCAGTGGAAAAAGCACGGGCTTGGGAATCACAGGCCATGGGTTCTAATCCCGGTGCCGCCACTTACCGGCTGTGTGACTTTGGGCAAATCACTTAACTTCTCTGGGCCTCAGTTCCCTTATCTGTAAAATGGGGATTAAGATTGCAAGCCCCACGTGGGACAACCTGATCACCTTGTATCCCCCCAGCACTTAGAACAGTGCTTTGCACATAGTAAGCACTTAAAAAATATTATTATTATTATTATTATTATTATTATTGGAAGATGGGAACATTTGCCCAGCCAGAGACTAATTGCAAGGTAACGGGTCAAAGCTGGATTCTCCGGCAAACCTGCCGGACTCTTATCTGAGAGCCAATCTGATGGTCAGAGAGAGGTGGGGGTGGAGCTGGGGGTGGAGGGTGTTGGGGCGGACAGGGCGGGGGACTGCTCTGCAGGACTGGACGACGGACCTGCAGCTCCTCCAAACGGCCTTTCGGCTCTCCCCACCCATCTGTCCGGCACAATCCAACTCAGGCAAAGAAAGAACTTTCCCACTGCCCCCAGGGAAGGATTCCCGGAGGTCCGGGAGGGGCCCGAGGACTCACTGACACAGGGGCCCCTGGCCCTGCAGGTGGGTACAGATGCCCTGGTTCCGACAGAAGTCCCGGTGGCACAGCGAGGTGCAGCTGGCATTGCCACCCTGGGTGAGGACACACTCAAAACCAGCGGGGCAGGAGAAGAGCAAAGAACACAGGTCCAGCGGGCTCTCTTCACAGGGCGAGGGGTCACGGGAAGTGGGGGGGGGGGCACAGAAACAACGGCTCAGACACAGCAGCGACCCTAAAACATGACCCCTCACCCCCCGCCGTTCCGTGAGGCCAGGCACTCAGTTGGGGCAGCTGACCAGCAAGAGAGCCCGGTGGCCCCCAACCCCCGGCGACCCCGCGTCCCGGCTGGGCTTGGGGCCTGGGACATCCCGGGCTCGGGGAATTCCACTTCTATTCCAGGCCCAGGCCGGACTAGGCCACCACTGGCAGCAGCCGCCCCTGTGGGTGGGAGCAAAATGGATCCCAACCTGGCCTCCCGCCCAGGAGCCGCCCTGCCTGCCCACCGCCATCCTCAGCCCCACCTGGACGGCCTGGAGCACCCGCTGCTGCCCCCATGGGTGCTGCTCACCGGGTACCTGGCTCCTCAGCACCGGGGAGCTCAGTGGGCCAGAGCGGAAGAGTCGATCCATCGCCACAACGTCCAGCTGCAAGTCCAGGCCCCAGGGCCGAGCCACGGAAAACTCCTCGCCGACCACCATGTCATACTGGATCACCACGCTGCCCGGCCTGTGGGACCGCCGGGGCTCAGGTCCGGGAGGCTGACGTGCCCCCGGGAGTGTCCTTCGGAGGTCTTCTAGGCAATCCCCCTGCCTCCAGGCAGCACACCCCTTAAACCAGCCCAGACTAGGAAGAGTCTTGCCTGAGCCCCCTTTTTCCTCTCCTCCTCCCCATCCTCCCCACCCTACCTCCTTCCCCTCCCCACAGCATGTTTGTGCAGATTTATTACTCTATTTACTTGTATATATTTACTATTCTATTTATTTTGTTAATGATGTGCATTTAGCTTCAATTCTATTTGTTCTGACGACTTGACACCTGTCCACATGTTTTGTTTTGTTGTCTGTCTCCCCCTTCTAGACTGTGAGCCCATTGTTGGGTAGGGACCATCTCTGTATGTTGCCAACTTTTACTTCCCAGGGCTCTGCACACAGTAAGTGCTCAATAAATACGATTGAATGAAATGAATGAATGTATGTTTTTAAAGGCCCACCCTCAGAAGATTGCTCAGCCTCTCTCGGAGAACCATCCAAACCCTCCGCAACTCTCTGCCTGCCAGGAAGTTCTCTGGCTCTAATCTAAGTCTCTCCTGCTGCATTTTATGCCTCCTTCCCCAGTCCGACCTTTGAGGGAGACAGAAAAGAGATGACAAGGTGCCGTCTGTAACTACTAACGGGGTCTGTGTCTCCAACTTCTCCCAGGCCAAACCATCCCACCACTTGCGCTAGCTTTTCTTCGGAGACTTCTCTTTCCTGACTCCAACTGAACCAGATGGGTCCTGGGCCATGGAGCGGGAGAGGAAGGAGGCCGGAGAGGATGACCCTGCAGACCAGAGACCCGGAGGGCCGCCCGCAGAGAAACTCGGGGAGACTCACCGGACTCTCCACACCTCCAGGCGCTGGAACCCCGGGATGGAGGAAGAGAAGAAGGGTGAAACCTGGAGAACAGGAGGTGAGAAGGTCAGGGAGGGGGCAGGGCTGCATCTTTTCCCGGGGCCCAGTGGGAAATGGGGGCGACGAGTGTCCTCGGCCCTGCCCGGTGCCGTCCGGCTCCCCAGCTCCTGGTGAAGAGCTCCGCCACTGAGGCAGGGGTCCTGCATCCCCCTAATAGTCCCACCACCATCCCAGGGGTCCTGTATCCCCCCACCAGTCCCACCACCATCCCAGGTGTCCTGCTTCACCCCCACCCCCACCAATCCTGGCGTCATCCTGCACCTTCTCCCCTGCCCCCAGCTCCACCACTGTCCCAGGGGTCCTGCATCCCCTCATACCAGCCCCACCACCACTGCAGGGGTCCTGTGTCCCCCCACCAGTCCTGCCACCGGCCCAGGGTTCCCGCATCCCCCCACCTCCACCCCGAGGGTCCCGTGTCCCTTCCACTAGTGCCACCACCATCCCAGGGGTCCTGCATCCCCTCACCAGGCCAACTGCCATCTCAGAGATCCTGTGTCCCCTCACCAGTCCCGCCAACCACGAGTCCCACATCCCCCCACCAGTTCTGAGGGTCCCGTGTCCCCCCCAATCAGCCCCTGCCGCCGCCACCACGACCACCCCTCGCCCTCACCGTCTCGTTGAAGCCCCGAAGCAGGTGCTGGTACTCGCATGAGCGGTGGTTCCAGAAGCCAGGGACGAAGTCCATTTCCAGCACCAGAAGGCAGGGGATGTGGACTGATGGTGCTGGAGAGAAGGGGGCGAGGGGCGCCCAGAGCCCCGGCCACCAGGTCCCACCGTATTCGGACAGGCCCCCATCCCGGCTCTCCCCTCTCCCACGGGGCCGGCCCCGGCCCCGGAGACAACTCACTCACCTCTCAGCTCAGGCACGCGGTTCCCCACGATGAAGAAGCGATCTCTCCCAGAGGTGGCTGCTCCGCTGGAGGGCACAGGCCCAGAGGCCTCCGGGGCGTGTGGGATTCTTGGAGCCGGAGCAGCTCCTGGGGGCCTGGAAGTGACGGCGTTTGTCCTGGGCATGATTTCTTCTGGACCCCCAAGAGTGCCCCCAGGGTTCCAGTCTGTTGGGCCCAGTTGACCTCTCTGAGGTGGGGGCTCAGAGGGGCGTTCAGAGCCCTGAGGCAGGGACCCCTGAGTGCCACCCCCCACGCCGCCTCCCCCTAAACGCCATCGAGGGGCTGCCCGGTCCTGTCCCTCCCTTCTCCCAGCAGCCCGGATAGCCGGGCCTCTCCCAGGGGAGGCTGAGGCCGAGCCAGGAAGGGCACTGTGGGGCGTCCAGCTCTCCACGGCTCCTGCCCTGGGGCTTGTGGTCAGAGACGGCGCCGGCCAGGTGCCAGAAACTGAGCCAGGCAGAGAAACGGGCAATGTCCAGCCCTCAACAACTCCTGCCCTGGGGCTTGTGGTCAGAGAGGGCACTGGCTGGGTGGAGGAGGCTGAGCCAGGCAGAGAAACGGGCAATGTCTGGCCCTCAGTAGCTCCTGCCTGGGGGCTTGTGGTCAGGGAAAGCGCCGGATGAGGGGCAGAGGCTGAAGAAAGCAGAGAACCGGGCAATGTCCAGCCCTCAGCAGCTCCTGCCCTGGGGCTCGTGGTCAGAGAGGGCACTGGCCGGGAAGCAGAAACAGAGGCAGATGGAGCACTGGGTACTATCCAATCCTCAGCAGCTCCTGCTCGGGTCAGGGAAGGCACTGGCCAGGTGGCAGAGGCTGGCAGAGAACTGGGCAACGTCCAGTCCTCGGCAGCTCCTGCCCAGGGGCGCGTGGTCATGGAGGGCGCTGGCTGGGTGGCAGAGGCTGAGGCAGGCAGAGAATTGGGCAATGTCCAGTCCTCGGAAGCTCCTGCCTTGGGACTTGCGGTCAGGGAAAGTGCCGGATGGGGGGTGGAGGCTGAAGAAGGGAGAGAACTGGGCAATGTCCAGCCCTCAGCAACTCCTGCCTGGGGACCTTGGGTCAGAAAGGGCACTGGCTGGGCGGCAGAGACTGAGGCAGGTGGAGCACTGGGCAATGTCCAGCCCTCAGCAGTTTTTCCGTGGGGGCCTATGGTCAGGGAGGAAACTGGCTGGACAATGGAAGCTGAGGCACGTAAAGTACCAGGGAACATCCAGCCCCCAGCAGCTCCTGCCTGGGGACTTGTGGTCAGGGAAGGCACTGGCCGGGAAGCAGAGAATGAGCCAGGCAGAGAAGCAGGCAATGTCCAGCCCTCAGCAGCTCCTGCCCGGGGGATTTTGGTCAGAAAGGGCACTGGCTTGGTGGCAGAGGCTGAGCCAGGCAGAGAAGCGGGCAATGTCCAACTCTCAGTAGCTCCTGCCTGGTGGCTTTTAGTCAGAAAGGGCGCTGGCTGGGTGGCAGAAGCAGAGGCCGATGGAGCATCAGGTACTATCCAACCCTCAGCAGCTCCTGCCCGGTGGCTTTTGGTCAGAAAGGGCGCTGGCCGGGTGGCAGAGGCTGAGGCAGGCAGAGAACCGGGCAATGTCCAGCCCTCAGCAGTTCCTGCCTGGGGTCTTGCGGTCAGGGAGGCCGCTGGCCAGGCGGTGGAGGCTGAGCCAGGCAGAGAATCAGGCAATGTCCAACCCTCAGCATCTCCTGCCCGGGGGCTTGTGGTCAGGAAGGAGGCTGGCCATGCAGCGGAAGCTAAGGCAGGTAGAGCACCAGGCAATGGCCAGTCCTCAGCAGTTGTTCCCTGGGAGCTTGCGGTCAGGGAAGGTGCTGGCCAGGCAGATGGAGCACCGGGAAGTGTCCAGCCCTCGGCAGCTCTTGCACGGGAACTTGTGGTCAGGGAGGGCACTGGCAGGGCAGTGGAGAACCACCACCAAAAGGAGGATGGGGCAGAGCTCCCCCCCTCCTCTGGAAGGGCAGTGGTCCTTTGCATTTCTCCTTCCCCCGGGACCCTCAGGACCCCTGAGGGAGCGATGGGGTGGGCAGGGGCCTCTGGGCTCAGGCTGGTCACAGAGGGCGAGTGAGGACTGAGTGCAGGGGGCACCCAGGACTGGGGAGACATGACCGCAGACATATTAGTGTCCTCCTTCCAAGAGGCCGTCATCACAGAGGTGGCCTCCAGACCCTCTGGGGGCCCCTCACCAGTCACTCCAGAAGGGGGGCTTCCAGGACCTGAGGACGAGGTAAGGAGCCTGTTAAGGGGGGCACAGGGCCGGGGAGATGCAACCGCAGCAGCGTCAGCTCCCTCCGTAAAATGGGCCATCCTGGAGACAGTCACCGGGCCCCCTCGGGGCCACTGCCTGGCCATCCCAGATTTGGGGGTTCCAGGTCCCGGGGGTGAGGTAAAGGGCGAGCCGGAGCTTGGAGAGGAGGCTGCCGCCGAGGCCCAGGATTCAGCAGGGGTGGAGGTTCTGCGGTCGGGTGCCGCGGAGGTGGGGTCTCCAGCCCCTATGGTGGAAGGCCGGAGTGTCGTCCAGGGGCCCGGGCCCCCCGGGGATGGGCCGGCGGGGCTCGGGGAAGGGGAGAGGCCTGGGCCAGGGGTGGAGGTGAGGGGGCCTGGCTCTGGGTGGTGACCCTCCAGGAGAGCCGGGGTGTGGGCCGTCGTCCTGAGGAGCCACACCCACTGGGTGGCCCGGGAGACTGGAGGCTCCGGGTGGGCCTGAGGGGAGCCAAAGGATGGCTTCACAGGGAGGACGGAGGACATGGGAGTCCCAGGGGAGGCTTGGGGGGTCCACCTGGGGCTCGTTCTGGTGCGGGGTGTACCCGAGGCTCCCCAGGCCCAGCTGGTCCCACTGGGCCGGGGAGGCTTGTGAGTCGCGTGGCGTCTTCCGAGCCCAACAGCATCCCAGAGGATGGGAGCTTTGGGGAGGGGCAGAACGGGAGATCCTGGGGCCACCCGGCTCCCGGCTAGGGGTCCGGTGGAGGGGTTGCCAAGCAGGGAGTCTGTGGGAAAAGAGGTCCATGCTCCTGGCATGACGGAGCTCCTCTGGTCTTGTCCCAGCTTCCCCGACGCTTCCGCTGGGCAGCACGTCCCAGGAGCTGCTGCCATCCCAGGGGCCCTGTCCTCCGGAGCTCTGCCCGGGGTCCCTGGCGTCCTTGGGGCACTGGATGGGCGGCGCCGGCCCGGGTCCATCCCCCTGAGCAGCCACTGCCTCTCCAGCCCAGGACAGGGCTCGCCAGTGGGCAAAGTGGCTGGCCCCTGGGGGAGGGCTGCTCCGGGAGAAGGCCGGCTTAACCCACACCCGGAGCCCAGGGCCAGCGAGCTCAGCTCTGATGGACCAGTCGGCGATGAGTCTGCGGGCCTGGTGCCCTGCCCTGGCAGAGGCAGCCCACTCTGGCCCTCTCCCGCAGAGTCCCTCTGGGCCCCGAGGTTCTCCGGGGGAGGCGGGCTGCTGTAGGGCCCACCCGGGGTCCAGGGGGTGGTCTGGGCAGCCGCAGTCAGAAGGCCCAGAGTCGCTTCTTGGCTGGTGCCATTGCCAGGGGGCGTCGGGGGCCGGTGGCCCAGCCGGGGCGAGAGTCGTTCCGGCGAGGACGGGAGCCGGCCTGTCGGGGCCGGGCTGGGAGAGGCCAGATCCTCAGGGGCTGAGTGGGAAAACTCCTCCAACATCCAGAGATGGGAAGCCAGATCCTCCTTCCTGCTGCCAGCAGCAGCAACATGGCTGAGGTGGCTGAGGCTCCCTGGTCCCGGGCCTGCCGATGTCCCCTCTCGGACACCAGGGAGGACTGGCGGTGTCGCTGCCACCCAGGTGATGTCCTGAGGCCCCTCAGCATCCAGAGGGGCCACCCCTCCCATGCCGGGGGCCTCCACGCTCCTCTCCTGGGGGCCCGGCGAGGTGGGCCGGCTCACAGCAGCTCCCACCGTCACCTGGGGTCCCGGGGGCCGGGTGAAGAGAGGGTGGCCGAGTCGAGTCCGGGGAGCGGAGGGCCTGGGGCGGCGAGGCTGAGGGGGGCTCGGTGGAGCCGCGGTCCCCGGCCCGGGAGCCGTCCCGTCTGCCGGTGACGCCATCGCCCTCCGGCCCGCATCTGGAAGGAGGGAGAGAGGAGAGACGAGGGAGGGGAACCGGAAGGGTCAGGATCAACTCCAGTAGGATCACCTAAGCCCTGGCCGTGAGCAGAAACTTGGCTAAGTGCTTGGGGACTACCCAGAAGCAATAGAAGATGCAAGCCCTGACTTCAAGGAGACTAGAACTGGAGACAATAGACACAAACAGCGCTTAGAACAGTGCCCGGCGCATAGTAAGCACTTAACAAATGCCATCCAAAAAAAAAAAAAATCACCACAGTGAAGAATGAGAGAGTCGATTTCAGTAACAGGCACCAAAGAACGGTCAGATTATTATTGATAATAATAATAATGATAATAATAAGGGCATTTGTTAAGCGCTTACTATATGCCAGGCACTATTCTAAGCACTGGGGGGGATACAAGCAAACTGGGTTGGACACAATCCCCGTCTCTCATGGGGCTCACCATCTTAATCCCCCTTTTACAGCTGAGGTAACTGATGCACAGAGAAGTGAGCTGCCCAAGGTCACACAGCAGACATGTGGCGGAGCCAGGATTAGAACACAGAGCCTTCTGATAAATGGGAGTATGCTGGGGTGGATGGTGGATGGACTGGGAAAGAGGGATGTCAGAGAATACCTCTTGAAGGTACTGTACTTCGGGAGGTCTTTGAAGGTGAGGAGGGATGTGGTTTGAGGCCGAAGGTGATATACAACAATCAATCAGTGGTATTTATTGAGCACTTATTATATGCAGAGCATTGTACTAACTTCCTGGGAGAGTCCAATGCAACAGTATTAACAGATATATTCCCTTCCTGCGATGATTTTACAGTCTAGTGGGAAAGAGTTTTAGGCCTGGGGAAAGGTAGGGGTATGTGTCAGAGGGGATGTGGAGCATGAGAAACCTTTAGGAGCCATGCTTGGGAGAAGCTGATGGGAGAGACACAACTGCCTGCTCGCTTGGCAGGGTCACCTGCTGGGCTCTGAGTTCCAAATCCCCCATGCCAGGGTTGGGGCTAGAAGTGCTCCTTGTAGTGCACCTGGCTCAAAGCAGCGTGGCTCAGTGGAAAGAGCCCGGGCTTGGGAGCCAGAGGTCATGGGTTCTAATCCCACCTCTGCCATTTGTCAGCTGTGTGATTTTGGGCAATTCACTTCACTTCTCTGTGCCTCAGTAACCTCATCTGTAAAATGGGGATTAAGACTGTGAGCCCCACGTGGGTCAGCCTAATCACCTTGTATCCCCCCCAGCGCTTAGAACAGTGCTTCTCACATAGTAAGTGCTTAACAAATACAATTATTATTATTATTATTAGTGCTGGAGGCGGCCAAACCACTCGGCCTACACTCAGGAATGAGGGAGGCAAGGGAGTGTCTAAATCTCTGCTCAGGGGCTGGAGAGGCTAGTGCAGAAAGAAGGGAAGGCGGGCAGGGGGGACTGAGGAAGCTGTGGAACTCCCCAAGGTCACTGCTCCCCACAGCCGGAACCTCGGGGAGGGGAACAGAGGAGCAGCGGAGACTGGTAGGGACCAACGGAAGATCTCCGTCACGTGTTTGCTGTGTGACCTTGGGCAAATCACTTCACTAGCCCTCATTTATCTCATCGGTAAAATGGGAATTAAGACTGTGAGCCCCATGTAGGACGGGGACCGAGTCCAGCCTGATTAACTTGTATCTACCCCAGCACTTGGTACAGTGACTGGCACATAGTAGGTGCTTAAATACCAAAAAAGAAAAGAGTGAAAAAAAAAAGAGCAGCAGGGGGTCAGAGGGAAGGAGTGGGGAGGATGCTGACTCCCTTTGGCTCACAAGCTACACCCTCCTTGATAGCCCAGGGGTTAGGTAGCCCCAGAGGACACGGGGTGGGAAGGCCCCCCGTCCAGCTGCATGGACAGGCACAGCTTAAGCAGACCCCATGGCAGCCCCTCTGCTGGAATGGACCTTTGCCTGGACCACCTGTCCATTGCCACCAGGACAGAGGGTGAGGAGGGGAAGAGCAGGCAGGGCGACACTGGCTCAGGGCCTTATTCCGGCTGCTGCCCTCAGGATCGGTAAGGAAGAACCCAACGGGAGTTTTCCTGGGCTTCGCCAGACCCAACTGCACTCAACAATATCGGGAAGGGGCTGCCAGGAGTGGAAGTTAGAGAGAAGCTCCCCTTAGCCCCGGAGAGGCCTGGGACAAGGCTGGGTCAGGGGCCCAAACAGCTGGAGAAGGGGCAGGGGGAGCGTAAATAGTAGAGAACAACCAAAGCAGTGAACGAGCTGGTCTAGGAATCCCTCACTTCACACTGGGCACATATTCTGAAAACATCCACTGGTCTAGAAATCCCTCACTTCACACTGGGCACATATTCTGAAAACATCCTTTTCAAGTGAATTCGGTTTTACAGGGAGGAAATGGGAGTTGGGCCCCAGACCACTCATTCATTCATTCAATCGTATTTATTGAGCGCTTATTGTGTGCAGAGCACTGTACTAAGCGCTTGGGAAGTACAAGTTGGCAACATATAGAGATGATCCCTACCCAACAACGGGCTCACAGTCTAGAAGCGAGTGGCTTATAAAAATAATAATAATTATGGCATTTGTTAAGCGCTTACTGTGTGCAAGGCACTGTACTAAGGCTGAGGTAAATACAAGGTATCCAGGTTGGACACAGTCCCTGTCTCACAGGGGGCTCACAGTAATATTCCCCATTTTACAGATGAGGTGACTGAGGCACAGAGAAGTGAAATGACTTGCCCAAGGTCACACAGCAGACAAGTGGTGGAGCCAGGATTAGAAGCCAGGACTTCCAGGTCCGTGAGCTATCCACTAGACCACACTGCTTCGCTCTTCCTCTAGACTATAAGCTTTTCCTCTAAGCTGTAAGCTCATTGTGGACAGGGAATGTCTGTTTATTGTTGCATTGTAATCTCCCAAACCCTTAGTACAGTGTTCTCCACACAGTAAGCACTCAAAAAATATAACTGAATTGAATGAACACTGTAAGATGGCCCCTAGGAGTCCACTACACCCCCACAACAGCTCCCTACCCACCTCATCCCTCACCTTGCCTTGAGGAGGGGGCCAGGTGGACACGTAAGCCTCAAGGGTATCCAGGGTCCCTCAATCACCCTAGGGCTGGCTCTGGGCAGAGGCAGACCACCCCACAAAAGGAAGAGGGGACATAATAATAATAATGGCATTTATTAAGCGCTTACTATACGCAAAGCACTGTTCTAAGCGCTGGGGAGGTTACAAGGTGATCAGGTTGTCCCACGTGGGGCTCACAGTCTTAATCCCCACTTTACAGATGAGGTAACTGAGGTACAGAGAAGTTAAGTGACTTGCCCAAAGTCACACAGCTGACAAGTGGCGGAGCCGGGATTTGAACCCATGACCTCTGACTCCAAAGCCCGGGCTCTTTCCACTGAGCCATGCTGCAAACCCACCCTCGACAACGGTTTAAGTCACTGTGCCTCGTTCTCTCCTGTCCCGCCGTCGACCCCTGGCCCACGTCCTACCTCTGGCCTGGACCTCTCCTCACATCCACCAAACTAGCACACTTCCCCCTCCAAGGCCCTATTGAAAGCTCACCTCCTCCAGGAGGCCTTCCCAGACTAAGCCCCCCTTTTCTTCTGCTCCTCCTCCCCTCCCCATCACGCCGACTCCCTCCCTCTGTTCTACCCCCCTCCCTGCCCCAAAGCACTTGTGCGTATATGTACATATTTATTATTCTAGTTATTTTATTAATGATGTAAATATATCTACAATTCTATTTATTTATATTGATGCTATTGATGCCTGTCTACTTGTTTTGTTGTCTGCCTCCCCCCTTCTAGGCTGTGAGCCCGTTGTTGGGTAGGGATTGTCTCTGTTGTTGATTTGTACTTTTCAAGCGCTCAGTACAGTGCTCTGTACACTGTAAGTGCTCAATAAATATGACTGAATGAATGAATGAACCCATGGCAGAGGGAGGAAAAACACCCTTTAGGCCCATTTTCAGCTAAAGAAGCAGAGGCAGGGCAAGGTCAAGTGACTTGCTGAAGGTCACATCATTAAGAGGACTGACATTTCCTATAGAAAATAGGAAGTGACTGAGATAGGCTCAGCGGTAATCGCCAAGCCCAGCGGTTGAAGGCCCCTCGAGAGGTGACCTTGTCCGGTCAACAGGCCAAGAGGCAGGCCTGGTCCCCAAGTGCCCCAGACAGATAAGGGCTCTCTAAGTCCTCTCGGAAAGGAGCCGGTAGTGGTCCCTGGACCCCCAGCCTGTCACCTAGCCCCACTGAGGGGAGTCTCCTCAGCAAACCCAGGGTGGAAAGGCAGTCCTGGAATAAAGGAATCTTCCTGGACGCTGGCGGGGGTCTGGGCGGGGGCAGCGGGCTGGCGGACAAAGTCACTCTTACAGTCGCTCTAACGTGGCATGGCGGAGAACAAGCGGTGTTGGGCAAACCTGCTACTCCCAGGACACCGAGACCTCACGCCGAAGAGATGGGGGAGTGTCCCAAGGTGACCCCGGGGTACCGGCCATCTCTAGGTCACATGCTATCTCGTGACCACCTGAGCCAGCAGGCGGAACTCGGAAATGAGGGTGGGATACGGCTCCCACAACCAAAACTGCTAGATTGACAGCCCAAGCCAGGAATACAGAAGGTGTCCCTCGCCCCCGTGCCAATCTAATTAGGTATGGAGGAGGGGGGAGGGCAGAGATTGGATAAACTGAGGCTGGAAGCTGGAGCGGCCTAGGAGCACAGGTGGTAAATACCTGTCGCCTCTGACCTTCTGGGGCAGAACACCGAGACACGCAGCAGCAACGGCCCACATGCCCACATGTCTTTCTCTGCAACCAGAACCAACACACTAAGGCAAGGGCCGCGGGACGGGTGAGTGTCTCGTGGGTGGGACCCAGGTGCCCCGCTGCGGATGGGGATCATAAGTGGATTCCTCCCATGTAGGGGGAACACATGGTGAGAGCTAGCCGCCCACCACGTGCACGGGGAATGGAATGGATTCGTCCCCAGTGGGAAGTGCACATGGGTGACAGCTAACCGCCTCACCCACACGTGATTAACGTATGATTGTGTTCCTCCCGTTAGGGAAGCTCGAATATTGCTAATTGACTGCATTCCTCTCAAAAGGATTTTATATAAACTCAGGTTTTCCGTCCCCGGCCTCTCTCTCTCTCTCGCCTCTCCGATTACTGAACAAACCCAGATGACGGGTGACAAAGTCAGGTGACTCGCCAATATTCAGAGCAGATTCCCTACCTCTCCGATCACACCTCTACCCTCCTTTCACCATTTTAATGGGGGGTGATGACGGTATTTAGCCAATACTATGTGCTAAGCGCTGATGTGGATACAAGACAAAAATCTCAGTCCTGGGTCCCCCCTCACTCTCCTGGCTGTTCTGCTGCTCACGTGCTTTAAGTTTCTGCCTCTCAGCAGGTGACTTTTTTTTCTTAATGGCATTTATTAAGCGGTTACTATGTGCCAGGCACTGTACTAAGTCCTGGAGTAAATACAAGTTAATTAAGATGGACACTGTCTATGTCCCGTGTGGGGCTCACAGTCTTAATCCCCATTTTACAGTTAAGGTAACTGAGGCAAAGAGAAGTTAAATGACTTGCCCAAGATCACAGAGCAGACAAATGAAGGAGCATGGCGTAGTGGAAGTCAGAAGGACCTGGGGATCTAATCATGGCTTCATTACTTGTCTGCTCTGTGACCTTGGCCAAGTCACTTCATGTCTCTGTGCCTCAGGTACCTCATATGTAAAATGGAAATTAAGACTGTGAGCCCAAGCAGCATGGCTAGAGAAGCAGCGTGGCTCAATGGAAAGAGCACGGGCTTTGGAGTCAGAGGTCCCAACTCCACCAATTGCCAGCTGTGTGACTTTGGGCAAGTCACTTCACTTCTCTGTGCCTCAGTTACCTCATCTGTAAAATGGGGATTAAGACTGTGAGCCCCTCCGTGGGACAACCTGATCACATTGTAACCTCCCCAGTGCTTAGAACAGTGCTTTGCACATAGTAAGTGCTTAATAAATGTCATCATTATTATTAATAAATGCTATTATTATTATTATTATTATAAGAAGCGCTTGACAAAAACCACTTTTTAAAAAGTGTCAGAATTAGAACCCATGTCCTTCTGATTTCCAGGCCCTTGTTCTAGCCACTAGGCCAGGTTGCTTCTCTATCTGGCCAGTCTCACCTTCTCATCTGCCGCAGGGTCTCCCAACTCCACCTTCCCCCAACCCCTCCGCATGGGCGACGGCCAGTACGGCAAACTCAATCCTGCACAACAGAACTCCTCATCTCCCTTCCTCAGCCACCTCCCGCCGTGCTCCTCCCGCTCCCTTCCCTTCTCCTCCCCGTCCCAGGAGTTTGCGATCTGGGAATCCTCTTTGTCTCCTCTCAGAATGTGGGAGGTAACAGCCGCCCCTGGTTTGGCTCCCGCCAGCTCTTCCTCACCAGTATTTCCCAAACCCGCCCTTCCTCTCCACCCTTCGGCCACCACCCTGGATCAAGCCCTGGGTCACCGCGATGGCCTCCTCGCAGCTCTCCCGGCCTGTGACTTTTCTAGCCGCCTCTGAAGTCCGATGCCCAACTGCGGAGCCAGAATCCTAGCATCCACAGTAACTCTCTTAGGGTGCCCAACAAGGGCACCCCAGAATCACCCCAGTAGTTTGCTGCCACTATCCCAGGACTCTTAGATTTGGAAAACCCAAACGGCACAGGAAAAATCTAAGGTTCCAGTAGCAAGTCCCTGGGGCTAGGCTTGGAAGGAAGCTAGACTTAGCCCCACCTTCCCTCTGGGATAGCAACTTTCCGAATTAGTAAGGGGTTTTTTGGTTGGTTTTTTTTTTTAATGGTATTTGTTAAGCGCTTACTATGTGCCAGGTAGTAAGCTCTGGGGTAATCAGGTCAGACATAGTCCCTGTCCATGTAGGTCTTACGGTCTTCATCCCCATTTTAACGGATGAGGAAACAGAGTCACAGAGAAGTGAAGTGACTTGCCCAAGTTTACACAGCAGGCAAGTGGCAGAATCAGGCCCGGGCTTTTTCTACTAGGCCACCCTGCTTCTCCTCATGACAGTAATCATGAGGCATTGTTGAAGAAGTAGCTACAGACCTCGTTCTGCCAATTGCTTGCCGTGTAGCCTTGGGCAAGTCGCTTCACTTCCCTGTGCCTCAGTTTCCTCAACTGCAAAATGGGTAAAATGGCCATTAAGACTGTGAGCCCAGCATGGGACAAGGACTGTATCCAACCTGATTACTTTGTATCTACCACGAGAAGCAGCGTGGCTTAGTGGAAAGAGCCCGGGCTTGGGAGTTAGAGGTCATGGGTTCTAATTCATTCATTCATTCAATTGTATTTATTGAGTGCTTACTTTGTGCAGAGCACTGTACTAAGCGCTTGGGAAGTACAAGTTGGCAACATACAGAGACGGTCCCTACCCAACAGTGGGCTCACAGTCTAGAAGGGGTGACAGACAACAAAACAAAGCATATTAACAAAATAAAATAAACAGAATAAGTATGTACAAATAAAACAAATAAATAAAGAGCCTGGGCTTGGGAATCAGAGGTCATGGGTTCAAATCCCGGCTCCGCCTGTCAGCTGGGTGACTCTGGGCAAGTCACTTCACTTCTCCGTGCCTCAGTTCCCTCATCCTTTCCGCCACAAACATCCCAGTGCCGCCACTTGTCAGCAGTGTGACTTTGGGCAAGTCAGTTAATTTCTCTGTGCCTCAATTACCTCATCAGCAAAATGGGGATTACGACTGTGAGCCCCACGTGGGACAACCTGATAACCTTGTATCTACCCCAGTGCTTAGAACAGTGCTTTGCACATAATAAGCACTTAAAAAATGCCATCATCATCATTATTATTATTATTACCCCAGCCCTTATAACAGGGCCTAGCACATAGTAAGTGCTTAGTAAATACCATAAAAAAAAACACCTGTTCCCCCTCCTACTTCAACTGTGAATGCCGTGCAGACAGGGACTATGTCTGGACTAATTAATTTGTACCTACCCTAGTGTTTAGAACAGTGTTTGACATGTAGTAAGTGCTTAATAAGTATCATAAAAAAAGTCTGTTCAGAAACGAGGAGCTCCCTTCTCCCAGCATAACTCAGCTTGTCTTCTTCAGTCTTCCCGTGCTTAACCTTCCAAATGCTCCTTATTGACGGATCTCCCATCACTGACCATGTCACATTTTGACTCCCCATTCATTCATTCCATCGTATTAACTGAGTGTTTACTGTGTGCAGAGCACTGTACTAAGCGCTCGGGAAGTGCAAATCCCCACACCAAATCAGTTTACCAGACCTTGAAATACGTTTCACTTTTGGTCCCCTGGGTTGGAGGGGAGTGGTGGCAAATCAGCCTACTGCAAGGTCAGGTTGCATTGAGAATATTGTCTCCTGGGAAGGGAAAAGCTAGGAGTGGCTTGGGAAAATTTGAAATACTATGCCCGCAGATATCCTCCTCCCCATTTCCCCGTTCCATGAATGTCCAGACCATCCCAGTGCCCCCTCCCCACCACACTCACAAATATTGTACTCTCCCAAGAATTTAGGAGCGCTCTGTCCACAATAAGCACTCAATAAATGCGATTGACAGACTCATCACAAACATCTTGCCCTCCTGCAATCTCGACTGTGGACACCCAGTCGTGCCCCCACTGGGACAGTTTGCCGTCGGACGCAGACCCTCACAGACACACAACCTCGAACTGGCAAACTGGCCGCAAGAGATAACAAGGTGCTTCTTCACCCACCCGCCGCCGTCCGCGACGGTAATCCGGTTTCCTGCGGACTTGGCCAGGAGTTAACTAAACAAGTCGGGGGCAGCCCTGCTTTCCAACCAGAAGACCCCTTCCTGCGAGGCCCCGGCCTGTCCAAACAAACTGGGAAGAGTTCAGGGCTCCCTGCCCTTTGGCTCGGGTATTAACCGTGCCCACTCACAATGCCCTGGTGGAACCCACAGTGAAGCAGGGGAGGCTGAGAAAGCCCTGGGGAGAAGGTGGACGCAGCAGGGCAGGGTTGGGGAAGGAAAACTCACAGATTGGGGTTTCGACCCCCATTCTGCCACTGCCCAGCTGAGTGACCCAAAGCCAGCCTTTACGTTTCAGCGTTTGGAAAATAGGGGGAAATAATACTGCTCATTGGGGTGAGGGACAGCCCATTGGAGAGCCTTCATTATAATAATAATAATGGTATTTGTTAAGCACTTACTATATGCCAAGCACTGTTCTAGGAACTGGGGTAGATACAAGTCAATCGGGTTGGACACAGACCCTGTCCCACCTGGGGCTCACTTAATCCCCATTTTAAAGATGAGGTAACTGAGGCCCAGAGAAGTGAACTGACTTGCCCTAAATCACGCAGCAGACAAGTGGTGGAGCCGGGATTAGAACCTAGGTCCTTCTGACTCCCAGGGCTGGGCCCTACCCACTAGACCACGCGCTTGGTCCCAGTGCTCAGAACAGTGGTGGCACATAGCAAGCGCTTGATTAATATTATTACTGTTATTATTATTCACACACACACATTCAGCCCACAGCAAATTCAAGCCCTGACACAGCCTCATTACAAAAAAGTGCCCGAGATGTGGAGGCCCAATTCAGTCAGTCAACTGTATTTACTAAGCGCTTACTGTGTGCACAGCACTGTTCTAAGCACTAAAGGAAGTACAACAAAGACATTCCCTGCCCACAGTGAGCTTACAGTCTAGAGGGGGAGGGATGGAGGTGTGCGGGAAGCAGCTAGGCCTAGTGAAATGAGCCCAAGGACTTGGGATCTAATTCTGGCTCCACCACTTGCCCACTGATTAATGATAATGATGGTGTTTGTTAAGCACTTACTACATGCCAAGCACTGTTCTAGCGCTGAGGTGAATACAAGGTAATCAGGTTATCCCAGGTGGGGCTCACCGTCTTCATCCCTATTTTACAGATGAGGGAACTGAGGCACAGAGAAGTTAAGTGACTTGCCCAAAGTCACACAGCTGACAAGTGGTGGAGCCAGGATTAGAACCCAGGACCTCCCAAGCCCAGGCTCTTTCCACTAGGCCACGCTGCTTCCCATGTTCACTGGATGAACATGGACAATCAGAGGAAGACTCTGAACTGGTCTGGGCCTCACAATTTTCTCATCTGTAAAATGAGGGATTTAATACCGGTTCAGTACCAATACTAAGCGCTTGGTAGAGTACAATATAACAGAGTTGGTAGGCATATTCCCTGCCCACAACAAGTTTACAGTCTAGAGGGGGAGACAGACATTAATACACATTATTCATACGTACATGAGTGCTGTGAGGCTGAGGGAGGAGTGAGTAGAGGGTACAAATTCAGGAGCAAGGGAGAAGAGGAAATGAGGGCTTAGTGAGGGAAGCCTTCTTGGAGGAGATGTGCCTTCAATAAGGCTATGAAGATGGAAACAGTTAGATCGTGAGCACCATGGGAGACAGGGATGGTGTCCGACCTGATTATCTTAAACCTTGTTGTTTAGTACAGTGCTTGGCACAGAATGTTGAACAAATACCACAATTACTATGACTCATTCAGGGCCCCAATGCCCAGAAAGCCCCTGCCCCTTCCCTAGGATGCCCACCCGCCATCCCCGAAGGCTGTCCGCTGTCCACTCACCCTCCAGCGGCCCCAGCCAATTTTGGGTGCCCTGACTCAGGGTTGCGGCCCTAGCCGGGGGCCACCGGATGGGCCTAGGCTGGTTCTGCTTCATGTCAGGGCATCCAGCCTTGCCCACAGGTCCAGAGAGAAGAAACTGGAACCCAGCTAGCAATCAGGGGCAACCTCCCTGCCGGGAAAGATCTTATCCCAGTAGGCCAAGGGAATCAGGGCAGGACCAGCCCCTTGGGGAGGAAATCCTGAGGGAGTCCAAGCCATCTGTGTTGCCCCCGCCCCTTCCTCCTACTCCAATTCTCTCCGGCTGCCCTGGGGATACCTAGAGAGTCTGTGATAGGGCTGTGGGAACCACCCTCTCTTGGGCTCTGACCTGCACCTCCTGTCTGGGCAGTGCCAGGCTCACCCTGGCTGGGGTCCTCACCAACTCCATAGGGCATTGGGTCTGCCTCAGTTTCCTCACACCCTACAGGAAGAGGGGTGGGCCTGTCAGGGTGGCTGCATCCCCCCGCCTCAGCGGTGCTAGAAGCGGGCAAACGGGCAGGCTCTGCCCCTCACCCCCAACCCCGGGAGAGGGCAGAGAGACCTTGTCCTAGAAATGCAGGAAGGGAGGGAGGCAAGACGCAGCAGGGAGAGATCTCTGGGATGCGCTCAACGTTGGGGAGAAAATAATAATAATGAGAAGGAGAAGGAGGAGGAGATGGAGAAGGAGGAAAAGGAGGAGAAGAAGAAGGAGGAGAAGGAAAAGAAAAATGATGGTATTTGTTAAGTGCTTACTATGTGCCAAGCACAGTTCTTGGGAGAGGAGAAGGAGGAGGCAAAGGAGAAGAAGGAGGAGAAGGAGGAGAAGGAGAAGAAGGAGAAGGAGGAGAAGGAGGAGAAGAAGGAGGAGAAGAAGAATGATGGTATTTGTTAAGCGCTTACTATGTGCCAAGCACAGTTCTTGGGAAAGGAGGAGGAGGAGGAGGAGGAAAAGGAGAAGGAGAAAGAGAAGGAGGAGGAGAACTTGTACTTCCCAAGCGCTTAGTACAGTGCTCTGCACACAGTAAGCACTCAATAAATACAACTGATTGATTGAGAAGGAGGAGAAGGAGGAGGAGAAGGAGGAGGAAGAGGAGAAGAAGGAGGAGAAGAAGAAGAATGATGGTATTTGTTAAGCGCTTACTATGTGCCAAGCACAGTTCTTGGGAGAGGAGGAGGAGAAGGAGGAGGAGGAAAAGGAGAAGAAGAAGGAGGAGAAAGAGGAGGAGAAGGAGGAGGAGAAGGAGGAGGAGGAGGAGGAAAAGGAGGAGAAGGAGGAGAAGGAGAATGATGGTATTTATTAAATGCTTACTATGTGCCAAGCACAGTTCTTGGGAGAGGAGGAGGAGGAGGAAAAGGAGAAGAAGAAGGAGGAGAAGTAGGAGGAGAAGGAGAAGGAGGAGAAGAAGAAGAATGATGATATTTGTTAAGTGCTTACTATGTGCCAAGCACAGTTCTTGGTGGGGGGGAGGAGGAGGAGGAAGAGAAGGGGCAGGGGTGCAGGTGGTGAAAAAGAAGGGGCAGGAGGAGTGAGAAGGGAGAGAGGTCGAGCCATGGGCGGCCGAGGGAAGCTTGGTCCCGGGGGCCGCGGGGCTGGAGGGAGGGAGGGAGAATCACCCGGAGGGAGGGATAGAGGGAGGGAGGGAGGGAGGGAGGGAGGCTCACCCGGCGCGGCCAGGAGGAGCAGGAGGAGCAGGAGGAGCGGCGGCAGGGGCAGGGGCAGGAGCCGGAGGCGGAGGCGGCGGGGCCCGCGGCCCATGGCTCCCGCTCCGCGATTCGGGGACCGGACAGACCACAGGGGCCGGCCAGCCAGCCAGGGGCCGGGCCAGGCTCTGGAGGCGGGGTCAGCCGGTCCATGGGCCGGGGCCACTCAGGGCCGCCCCCCGGAGAAACCCCGAGGACAAGTTGGGCTTCTCTGCTTCCTCCTCTTCTTGGTTTTTGGAATGGCATTTAGTAAGCGCTTACTATGTGCAAAGCACTGTTCTAAGCGCTGGGGAGGTTACAAGGTGATCACGTTATCCCACGGGGGGCTCACAGTCTTCATCCCCATTTGACTGATGAGGGAACTGAGGCACAGAGAAGTGAAGTGACTTGCCCAAAGTCACACAGCTGACAATTGGCGGAGCCGGGATTTGAACCCGTGACATCTGACTCCAAATAATAATAATAAGAATGGTATTTGTTAAGCACTACTATGTGCAAAGCACTGTTCTAAGCTCTGGGGGGATACAAGGTCATCAGGTTGTCCCACGTGGGGCTCACAGTCTTCATCCCCATTTTACAGATGAGGTAACTGAGGCCCAGAGAAGTGACTTGCCCAAAGTCACACAGCTGACAAGTGGCGGAGCCAGGATTTGAACCCGTGACCTCTGACTCTAAAGCCCAGGCTCTTTCCACTGTGCCACGCTGCTTCTTCTTCTGCTTAGCGTGCTATTTGTTAAGCGCTTACTCTGGGCCAGGCACTGTACTAAGTGCTGGGGCGGATACAAGCAAATGGGGTTGGATCCACTAGAGTACCCTAGGGACCGACTAGTCAGGTTGGTCCCGGTCCCTGGCCCACGTGAGGCTCACAGTTTTAATCCCCACTGTACAGATGAGGTAAGTGAGGCCCAGAGAAGTAAAGTGACTTGCCCAAGGTCACACAGCAGACAAGTGGTGGAGGTGGGATTAGAACCCATGACCTCTGACTCCCAGGCCTGGGCTTTATCCACTCCGCCAGGCTGCTTCTTGCCACGTGGTCAGAGGAACATGGAGGCCCCGGCCGCCTTCTTCCCTCCAAATTCATTCATTCATTCAATTGTATTTATTGAGCACTTACTGTGTGCAGAGCACTGTACTAAGCTCTTGGGAAGTACAAGTTGGCAACATATAGAGACAGTCCCTACCCAACAGTGGGCTCACAGTCTAGAAGGGGGAGTCAGAGAACAAAACAAAACATATTAACAAAATAAAATAAGTAGAATAAATTTGTACAAGTAAAATAAATAGAGTAATAAATGCGTACAAACATATATACTGCTGCTGTGGGGAAGGGAAGGAGATAAGGCAGGGGGGATGGAGAGGGGGCGGAGGGGAAGAGGAAGGAGGGGGCTCAGTGCCCATGATCTTTCCACTATGCCATGCTCCTAGGCCTTCCCAGACTGAGCCCCCTCCTTCCTCTTCCCCTCCTCCCCCTCTCCATCTCCCCACCTTTACCTCCTTCCCTTCCCCACAGCACCTGTATATATGTTTGTACGTATTTATTACTCTATTTATTTATTTATTTTACCTGTACATATTTACTCTTATTTTAATATGTTTTGTTTTGTTCTCTGTCTCCCCCTTTTAGACTGTGAGCCCCCGATTCCTCTCCACCCCGCCTCAAAGCCTTACTGAAGGCACACCTCCTCCAAGAGGCCTTCCCTGACTCAGCCCCCCTTTTCCTCAGCTCCCCCTCCCTCCTGCCTCCCCGACTTACTCCCTTTACTCTTCCCCCCTCCCAGCTCCACATCACTTTCAGACAGATCTATCGTTTTATTCATTTATATTGATGTCCGTCTCCCCCCTCTAGACTGTAAGCTCGTTGTGGGCAGGGAATGTGCCTGCTTATTGTTGTATTGGAATTTCCCAGTGCTTTGCACACAGTAAGTGCTTATTAAATATGATTGATTGAATGAATGAATGCAAGTAGCATGGCTCAGTGGAAGGAGCCCAGGCTTTGAAGTCAGAGGTCATCGGTTCAAATCCCGGCTCTGCCACTTGTCAGCTGTGTGACTTTGGTCAAGTCACTTCACTTCTCTGGGCCTCAGTTACCTCCTCTGTAAAATGGGGATTAAGACTGAGCCCCACGTGGGACAACCTGATCACCTTGTAAATTCCCCAGCACTTAGAACAGTGCTTTGCACATAGTAAGCGCTTAATAAATGCCATCATTATTATTATTATTATACTAAGTCTGCGGTTTAAGCACTCACTTTGTACCAGGCACTGAACTAAGTGCTGGGGTAGATACAAGATAATTGGGCTGGACCCATTCCCTGTCCTACAGAGGGCTCCCAGCCTTACCCCATTTTACAGACGAGAGAACTGAGACACAGAAGAAGCGAAGGAACTTGATCAAAGTCACCCAGCAGACAAGTGGAAAAGTCAGGAATAGAATCCAGATCCTTCTGATTCCCAGCTCCTGGGGTTCCTGGTCACCTGAGCTTTGATCGTGCAACGTGTAGGGTGGGGTCCAGCACATCTCCAGCCACTCCCCAGGAGGGTTGGGCCAGGCTGCAGCTGGATCCTAGTCAATCAATCAATCGTGTTTATTGAGCGCTTACTATGTGCAGAGCACTGTACTAAGCGCTTGGGAAGTACAAATTGGCAACACATAGAGACAGTCCCTACCCAACAGTGGGCTCACAGTCTAAAAGGGGGAGACAGAGAACAGAACCAAACATACCAACAAAATAAAATAAATAGGATAGAAATGTACAAGTAAAATAAATAAATAAATAAATAAATAAATAGAGTAATAAATATGTATGTACCCTCTGGGCTTGGAGGCTTCGGGAGGCCTGCCACCCTCCTAGGACCCCCAGGGCAGAACTGAATCTCTGGGCCAAACGCAGGCCCAGGAATCAATCAATCAATTGTATTTATTGAGCGCTTACTGTGTGCAGAGCACTGTACTAAGCGCTTGGGAAGTACAAGTTGGCAACATATAGAGACAGTCCCTACCCAACAGTGGGCTCAGCCCCCATGGCAGGCGGGGCAGGCAGGGAAAAGAGAGAGCCAGGGCCTGGAGGTGATCTGGGGGCCCTCCCCACATCCCCAAGGCTTTGGGGCTGCCTCCGAGTTGACACCCCAAAACCTCTTCACGGAGCAGGTTAAGATAGGGTCACCCTTCAGTGTCCCCTCTGCTGCTTCTACCTGCAGAGAAGCAGCTTGGCCTAGTAGAAAGAGGTTGGGCTCGTGAGCCAGAAGACCTGGCCCGCTGTGGGACTTTGGGTAAGCCACAGGCTATCTCTGTGCCTCAGCCTGCACATGTTTAAAATGGGTTTTGAATACTCAGTCTCTCTCCTACTTAAACTGTAAGCCCCATGTGCATCAGAGACTCTGTCCATAATTATTATTTTATGTCCAACCTAGCTTCTATTTACTCAACGCTTAGAGCAGTACAAAGTACAAAGTAATCAGGGTGGACAAAGTCCATGTCCCACATGGGGCTCACAGGCTTAATCCCCATTTTCAGGTGAGGTAACGGAGACCCAGAGAAGTAAAGTGACTTACCTAAGGTCACACAGTATGTGCACGGCAGAGTAGGGATTAGACCCCAGGTCCTTCTGAGTCTCGGGCCCATGCTCTATCCACTAAGCAACGCTAAGTGTTTGAATACCTTAAGTAAAATGAATACCAGGATTGACTGGGAACAGCATACTGAGGGGTCTTTAGTTCTGTTCTCACTGGTTGCCACAGCTCCTTCCACTAGCAGCCTCTGTGGATCTCATTAGTTCAGTTTGCCTGCCCCTCCTCCCACCCGACCTCTGGCCTAATGAGGAGTCCTGAAACTCCCCCCCAGATCCCACCAATTCCTGCCCCTTTCATTCATTCATTCATTCAATCGTATTTATTGAGCACTTACTGCGTGCAGAGCACTGTACTAAGTCCTTGGGAAGTACAAGTTGGCAACATATAGAGACGGTCCCTACCCAACAGCGGGCTCACAGTCTAGAAGGGGGGAAAAAGGGTATCCCATCCATCTCTTCACCCACTTCTGCAGGAGTTTGGCTTAATCTCCTCATCCCCAACCTCCCTGCCCCTGGGACCAGGTTTTTTTTTTTTTTTGGAATTGTTTAGTGTGTTACAGCTGAGGCAGCCTCTGCCAGGTAAACATTGCAGCTGAGAGGACTGAGGTTGGGAACTAAAAGCTCCCCTGGGGGGACAGGTTTTCCTCAAGCTGAAACAGAACCTAAAGCACTCTTTGGAAATCTTGGATGAAAAATAAGAAAATAGGAAAGATCTCCAAAGATGATGTGGGGAGTGAGTCAGACCAAACCTTCTTGCCTTGAATGAGCAGCCCCGGGGAAACTCGCATCCTGGAGAACACCGGATTTGGAACAAGGCCAAACAGTTGCCTTTCTGTCCATGTAACTTTAAAGAGTAAGAAGCCTGGGGGCAGGCCTGTCAGGAGGCAGGCAGTTGTGTTCAGGGCCCTCTAGAAGTCCCTTTCAGTCCTGGGAGTCTTCGTGGCAGGAAGTTAGAAAACAGGGGGAAAAAAATCTAGAGTCCAGCTTGAAAACACGCTCACTTTGGAGTTAAGGATACTGACCCAAACCGTTAAGCCCTCAAGGTCCCAGCAGCAGAGGTGGTGGAGGAAGCAGGGATTGCTGAGAGGCCACAGCCCTGGCCGTGTTCCAGTTTGGGAAAGAGTCTTCCACCTCTCTCACTTCCCCACCCCACAGCCTGGGCTCGGGAGATACGGGATCTTCATTTCCTCTCCCAACCAGCTGCCCCACTTCAGGGGACAGACAGCTGTTAAACAGCAAGAACCCACTCCGGCGAGCATGGGCCTGGGGGGGTCAGGAGACCTGGGTTCTAATCATAGCTCTACCACTTACAGGCCGTGACCTTGGACAAGTTACTTAAGACCAGAGTCTGTTTTCTCATCAGTAAAATGGGGATGAAATACGTGTTCTTCCCCTCTGCTTAGGAACAGGGACTGTGCCCCATTTTCTTACCTTGTATCTTGCCCCAACTGCTTTACAAATACCCCAATTATTATTACTACTCCAGAGGTAGCTGTATTTTGTAGTAGTACAAGGGTACTAAATGCCCTCCCTCACCTCCTTCATCGCCCTGATTCTGCAGGGCTCCATGAATGTAGGGGTTGGGGCGTTGAAAACCTCAGCTCTGCACTGAGCAAGCTTCACTAAACACAATTTGATGACGATCTTTCAGGATGACCCGCTTGACACTCTACGAGATAGTAAACAAAAATGTATTTTTAAAAGCCAGGGAAAGGGCTTTAGAAAATTGTGCTTATTTTCTTTTTTTGAAGGAGAAAGAGCCGTGTCAGCTGCTGGCATTGGGTCTCTTCCTGAAGCCCAGGTTCAGGGTTTTGCTGGGTTGGCAATTGAGGGATCACAGATTTTGGTTCTTCAACTAGTCAATAGCGCTTTCACCAAAAAACAATAATTGTGGTGCCCGTTAATGTACAGAAGCAGGGTGGCCTAGTGGATAGAGCATGGGCCTGGGAGTTAGAAGGACTCATGTCTCTGGGCCTCAGTTACCCCATCTGTAAAATGGGGATTAAAACTGTGAGCCCCAAGTGGGACCTAGACCATCTTCAACCGGATTCCTCAGCAGTTAATACAGTGCTTGTCGCCTAAGTGCTTGAAAAACCATTAAAAAAGTTGTCATTTTTTTCCCCAATATTGTGCTAAGCACTGGAATAGATGCAATGCAATCAGATCGGACAGTCCCTGTCACACAGGGAACTCAGTTCAGGGCAGGGGAGAATATTTAGGACCCATTTTACAGATGAGGGAGCTGAGGCCAAAGATCACACAGTAAACAAATGGCAGATCCAGGATGAGAGCCCAGGTCTCTTTCCAATAGATCTGACTACTTTTCCTTAAAACAGTGCCCAGCACTTAGAACAGTGCTTGGCACAAAGTAAGCGCTTAACAAATCCATAATTATTATTTTCCTGATCAGCACCTCATCAACGCCATGGATTAAGCAGGACTTTTAGTCAGAGAATGAGAGGTTTCAGAAACGCAGTAAATTATAAAGTGGAACTTTGTTTTCAACTTTTCTAATTGCCCCTAAACCTCAGGGTGGATTTGGATGGATGTGTGCTGCAGTGAATAATAATAATTGTGGTATTTGTTAAGTGCTTACTATGTGCCAGGTACCATACTAAGTGCTGGGATGGATACGAGCAAATCAGGTTGGACATAGTCCTGGTGCCTTGCAGGGCTCACGGTCTTAGTCCCCATTTTACGGATGGGGACTCCTTTCTTGAGAGGGGTCCCCTCTCTTGACCCCACCTCCCCTTCTAGTTATTGCCCTATCTCCCTCCTACCATTCCTTTCCAAACTCCTTGAACGAGTCGTCTACACCCGCTGCCTCGAATTCCTCAACGCCAACTCTCTCCTTCACCCCCTCCAATCTGGCTTCCGTCCCCTACATTCCACAGAAACTGCCCTTTCAAAGGTCACCAATGACCTCCTGCTTGCCAAATCCAACGGCTCCTACTCTATCCTAATCCTCCTCGACTTCTCAGCTGCCTTCGACACGGTGGACCACCCCCTTCTCCTCAACACGCTATCCAACCTTGGCTTCATAGACTCCGTCCTCTCCTGGTTCTCCTCTTATCTCTCCGGCCGTTCATTCTCAGTCTCTTTTGCGGGCTCCTCCTCCTCCCCCTCAGACCCCCTTACTGTAGGGGTTCCTCAAGGGTCAGTTCTTGGTCCCCTTCTGTTCTCTATCTACACTCACTACCTTGGTGAACTCATTCGCTCCCACGGCTTCAACTTTCATCTCTACGCTGATGACACCCAAATCTACATCTCTGCCCCTGCTCTCTCTCCCTCCCTTCAGGCTTGTGTCTCCTCCTGCCTTCAAGACATCTATCTGGATGTCTGCCCACCATCTAAAACTCAACATGTCCAAGACTGAACTCCTTGTCTTCCCTCCCAAACCCTGCCCTTTCCCTGACTTTCCCATCTCTGTTGACGGCACTACCATCCTTCCTGTCTCACAGGCCCGCAACCTTGGTGTCACCCTCGGCTCTGCTCTCTCGTTCACCCCTCACATCCAATCCGTCACCAAAACCTGCCGGTCTCACCTCCGCAACATCGCCAAGATCCACCCTTTCCTCTCCATCCAAACCACTACCCTGCTGGTTCAATCTCTCATCCTATCCCGACTGGATTACTGCATCAGAGAAGCAGCGTGGCTCAGTGGAAAGAGCACGGGCTTTGGAGTCAGAGGTCAGGGGTTCAAATCCCGGCTCTGCCGATTGTCAGCTGTGTGACTTTGGGAAAGTCACTTAACTGCTCTGTGCCTCAGTTACCTCATCTGTAAAATGGGGATTAAGACTGTGAGCCCCCCGTGGGACAACCTGATAACCGTGTAACCTTCCCAGCGCTTAGAACAGTGCTTTGCACATAGTAAGCGCTTAATAAATGCCATTATTAGTATTATTATCAGCCTCCTCTCTGATCTCCCATCCTCCTGTCTTTCCCCACTTCAATCTATACTTTGCACTGCTGCCCGGATCATCTTTGTGCAGAAACGCTCTGGGCATGTTACTCCCCTCCTCAAAAATCTCCAGTGGCTACCAGTCAACCTACGCATCAGGCAAAAACTCCTCACTCTCTGCTTCAAGGCTCTCCACCCCCTCCTACCTCACCTCCCTTCTCTTCTTCTCCAGCCCAGCCCGCACCCTCTGCTCCTCTGACGCCAAACTCCTCACTGTGCCTTGTTCTCGCCTGTCCTGCCGTCGACCCCTGGCCCACGTCCTTCCCCTGGCCTGGAATGCCCTGCCTCCGCACATCTGCCAAGCTAGCTGTCTTCCTCCCTTCAAAGCCCTACTGAGAGCTCACCTCCTCCAGGAGGCCTTCCCAGACTGACCCCCGTCTCCTCTCCTCCTCCCCATCCACCTCGCCCTACCTCCTTCCCCTCCCCTCAGCACTTTTATATGTTTGTACAGATTTATTACTCTATTTATTTTACTCGTACATATTTACTCTTCTATTTATTTTATTTTGTTAATATGTTCTGTTTTGTTGTCTGTCTCCCCCTTCTAGACTGTGAGCCCGGCGTTGGGTAGGGACCGTCTCTATATGTTGCCAACTTGTACTTCCCAAGCGCTTAGTACAGTACTCTGCACACAGTAAGCGCTCAATAAATACGATTGAATGAACAGATGAGGGAACTGAGGCCCAGAGAAGTGAAGTGACTTTCCCAAGGACACACAACAGACTGGTGGCGGAGCCAAGATTAGAACTCATGACCTTCTGACTCCCAGTCCTGTGCTCTATCCGTACTCCTCCCCCTCCCCCTCCCCCCCCGCCTCACCTCCTTCCCCTCCCCGCAGCACCTGTATATATGTATATATGCTTGTACATATTTATTACTCTATTTATTTATTTAATTTGTACATATTTATTCTATTTTATTTTGTTAATATGTTTTATTTTGTTGTCTGTCTCCCCCTTCTAGACTGTGAGCCCGCTGTTGGGTAAGGACCGTCTCTACATGTTGCTGACTTGTACTTCCCAAGCGCTTAGTACAGTGCTCTGCACACAGTAAGTGCTCAATAAATACGATTGAATGAATGAATGAATACTCCATGCTGCTTCTAATCAACAGTAACTCAACTCACCTCATTCATTCATTAAATCATATTTATTGAGCGCTTATTTTGTGCAGAACACTGTACTAAGCGCTTGGGAAGTACAAGTCGGCAACATATAGAGACGGTCCCTACCCAACAATGGGCTCCTTACCACGAGGCTGACAACCCAGCTGGCAGGAATTAGGCTGTAGCCAACCTGAAGGCCCACGTTTCCAGATACACCGGCAGTAGGGTGGAGTGGGGAGGAAGATGCCAACTTCACATTGTTAAAGTAAAACACTCCTCAGCCATTGGGGGAATTAGGTGGCACAGATGACAGCCAGTCTCTTCAGCCATGAGGCTCTGAGCCCCATCCATGTGGGAGGACTGTGTCTAAACTGATTAGCTTGTGTCTAGCGCTTAGAACAGTACCTGGTACATAGTAAGGGCTTAAAAAGTACTAAAACCATCACCTCCCAGTCCAACGAACCCCTCTCCGGTGAGCAATCTTTACCATGGGCCAAGCCTGAGGAGTGTGGGCGCAACCTGGCCCAGCTTAACCTGATTGCGCTTTCTCGCAGGGATTTCCACACATGTGCTGTGTGTAATTTATTCATTCAATCATATTTATTGAACGCTTACTGTGTGCAGAGCACTGGACTAAACACCTGGGAAGTACAAGTTGGCAACATGCAGAGACAGTCCCTACCCAACAACGGGCTCACAGTTTAGAAGGGGGAGACAGACAACAAAACAAAACATGTAGACAGGTGTCAAAATCGTCAGAATAAATAGAATCTACTTTAGTGCTGAGAACAGTGCTTGGCACCTAGTCAGCTCTTAAGAAACACCCTCCTCATCATTATTATTATGACCATCATGACTGTTCTTATTGATTTCTGGCTCCATCCGTCCCCCTCTAGGTTTGGGGCTTGGATCCTCCTTCTCTCCAGGGATTCCTCGTCGCTGACGATGTCGGAGAGAGCCGGTCCGGGGAGGGGCCTCAGTCCGAAGGACCCCTCTCCCCTTTTCAATCTCCCTGGCCCCGCAGACACGGCCAGAAAGGAGTCGGCCCCGTTTCCTCGCGGAGCTCTGCGACGACGCTCCACTCTGGCCACCGCCACTCCTCTCCTTGGCTGAAAGGGTACTCAGGGCCTTGAACCCCGGATAGCGACCGTCCACCATCCCCGCCCCATTCATCATCATAATAAGGAGAAGAAGAAGAACCTGTGGTATTTGTTAAATGCTGAGCGTGTGCCAGGCCCTGCCCTAAGTGCTGTACAAGCCCCACAGGCCTCCTCCTCCCGGGCGCGTAATGAAGCCGCAGCCTTTCCAGAAGCAGAAGCCACCGTTTCCCCCTGGTCTGCCCTGTCATGGTGACCCCTGCGCCTCCCTTTTCTAAAATGTTCTGCTGTCACTCCTCATAAACCTTCGCTGGTTACCCAACCCTCTCCCGGAGCAAAGGGAAACTCCTCACCCTCCCTTTAAGGGAGTCCATCAGCACCCTTCCTCTTACCCACTACATGTCAGCTTGCACTTTTCGATCCTCTCCAGTAACCACCTCCATGTGCCTCCATCTCATCTCTTGCCTTTGATCTCTTGCTCCCCCCTTTTTTAAATGGCATTTAAGTGCTTACTATGTGCCAGGCACATCTCATCTCTTGCCTTTGATCTTTTGCTCCCCCCTTTTTTAAATGGCATTTAAGTGCTTACTATGTGCCAGGCACTGTATTAAGTGCTAGAATAGATAGCAATAATAATAACGATGTTATTTGTTAAGTGCTTACTATGTGCAAAGCACTGTTCTAAGCGCTGAGGATGTTACAAGGTTATCTGGTTGTCCCATGGGGGGGCTCACAGTCTTAACCCCAATTTTACAGATGAGGTAACTGAGGCACAGAGAAGTGAAGTGACTTGCCCAAAGTCACACAGCTGACAGTTGGCGGAGCCGGGATTTGAACCCATGACCTCTGACTCCAAAGCCCGGGCCCTTTCCACTGAGCCACGCTGCTTCTCAAGCTAATCAGGTTGGACACAGCCACACGGGGCTCACACTCTTAATCCCCATTTTACAGATAAGGTAACTGAGGCCCAGAGAAGTGAAGTGACTTGCCCAAGGTCACACAGCAGACAAGAGGCAGAGCTGGGATTAGAACCTAGGTCCTTCTGACTCCCAAGCCTGTGCTCAATCCACTAGACCATGCTGCTTCTTGTGTCCTCTCCAACACCTGGGACTCCTCCCTCCCTCAAATGCACCTCACAACTCTCCCCTTTTTAATAATAATAATGATGGCATTTATTAAGCGCTTACTATGTGCAAAGCACTGTTCTAAGAGCTGGGGGGGGGGGGGGATACAAGGTGATCAGGTTGTCCCACGTGGGGCTCACAGTCTTGATTCCCATTTTACAGATAACTGAGGCCCAGAGAAGTTAAGTGACTTGCCCAAAGTCACTTTTCAAAGAAGTGGCATGCTATAGTGGATAGAGCAGGGGCCTAGGAGCCATAAGGTCAAGGGGTCTAATCCCTGCTCTGCCACTTATCTGCGGTGTGACCTTGGGCTGGTCACTTCACTTCTCTGCGCCTCAGCGACCTCATCTGTAAAATGGGGATCGAGACTGTGAGCCCACTGTTGGGTAGGGACTGTCTCTATATGTTGCCAATTTGTACTTCCCAAGCGCTTAGTACAGTGCTCTGCACATAGTAAGCGCTCAATAAATACGATTGATGATGATGATGACTGTGAGCCCCTCGTGGGACAGGGGACTGTGTCCAACCCCATTGGCTTATACCCACCACAGCGCTTGGCACACAGTAAGTGCTTAACAAATACAAATAGAAGCAGCGTGGCTCAATGGAAAGAACACGGGCTTTGGAGTCAGAGGTCACGGGTTCAAATCCCTCTCCGCCGTCAGCTGTGTGACTTTGGGCGAGTCACTTCTCTGTGCCTCAGTTACCTCATCTGTAAAATGGCGATGAAGACTGTGAGCCCCACGTGGGACAACCTGATCACCTTGTAACCTCCCCAGTGCTTAGAACAGTGTGTTGCACATAGTAAGCGCTTAATAAATGCCGTCGCTACGATTATTATTAAATACCACCATTATTATCATTAAATCCCTTCTAAAACGATGCCTCCTTGAGGAGGCGGCGGTAGCGGCTACCTTCTGGCCGCCCTCCCCTTGTGAAATCCTCCAATCAATCAATCAATCGTATTTATTGAGCGCTATGTGCAGAGCACTGTACTAAGCGCTTGGGAAGTACAAATTGGAGTACTTCCACCCCAGCCCCGCTGAGCTCTCTACACACTTGGTTACTCGCAGTCTCTTCAGACTTGTGATGGGATTAGAACCCAGGTCCTTCTGACTCTCAGGCCTCTGCTCTATTCACTAGACCACGCTCAGAGAAGCAGCGTGGCTCAGTGGAAAGAGTCCGGGCTTTGGAGTCAGAGGTCATGGGTTCAAACCCCGGCTCCGCCAGTTGTCAGCTGTGTGACTTTGGGCAAGTCACTTCACTTCCCTGGGCCTGAGTTACCTCATCTGTAAAATGGGGATTTCATTCATTCATTCAATCGTATTTATTGAGCGCCTACTGTGTGCAGAGCACTGTACAAAGCGCTTGGGAAGTACAAGTTGGCAACATAAAGAGACGGTCCCTACCCAACAACGGGCTCACAGTCTAGAAGATGAAGGGATGAAGACTGTGAGCCCCCCGTGGGACAACCTGATCACCTTGTAACCTCCCCAGCGCTTAGACCGTAGTAAGCGCTTAATAAATGCCATTGTTATTATTATTACGTCCTCCCCAACACCCCGAACTGCCACTATATATGGTTGTACATATTTATTACTCTATTTATTTATTTATTTTACTTGTACATTTCTATCCTATTTATTTTATTTTGTTGGTATGTTTGGTTCTGTTCTCTGTCTCCCCCTTTTAGACTGTGAGCCCACTGTTGGGTAGGGACTGTCTCTATGTGTTGCCAATTTGTACTTCCCAAGCGCTTAGTACAGTGCTCTGCACACAGTAAGCGCTCAATAAATACGATTGATTGATTGATTGATGATTGCAGTGAGCGACCCCAAGGCCACTGCGCTCTGCAGGAGTCGTCATATCCCTCGTCCTGAGGAAGGCCGGAATCCGAGGGAGGGGTTGGCTGCCCCCGGTTCATGTCCAATATGCAGCCTGGCCAGAGCGCTTTACCCACTGACCCCCGCCCCGCACCATTTGGGGGACAGGTACATGGTGACAGGGCTGGGACAGACAGGTTCTCACCCACCTCTAGACTGTAAGCTCATTAGGGGCAGGGAATGTGTCTGTTTATTGTCACACCGTACTCTTCCAAGCGCTTAGTCCAGTGCTCTACACACAGTAAGCGCTCAAGAAATATGATTAAATGAATCCATCAGGCAGGAGGGGACCTCTGAACACAGAAGCAGCCATAGCTTCGAGTCCGGGACTGCTATTAGTGATTTATTTCTAAACCGTGAGCTCGTTGTGGGCAGGGATTGTCACTGTTTCTTGTTGTATTATACTTTCCCAAGCGGTCTGCATACAGCAAGCACATAATAAATATGATTGAATGAAAATATGATTGAATATTAATGACTGTCTCCCTCTCTGGGCTGTCAGCTTGTGGGCAGGAAACGTGTTTACCAACTCCGTTCTAGAATACTCTCCCAAGCGCTTAGTACAGCGCTCTGCATCCAGTAAGCACTCAATAAATACCATCCATGATATTTGTTCAGTGCCTACTGAGGCTCAGTACAGTGTGGAAAAGAGCCCGTGCCTTGGAGTCAGAGGTCATGGGTTCAAATCCCCGCTCCGCCAACTGTCAGCTGTGTGACTTTGAGCAAGTCACTTAACTTCTCTGGGCCTCAGTTACCTCATCTGTAAAATAGGGATGAAGACTATGAGCCCCCCGTGGGACAACCTGATCACCTTGTAACCACCCCAGCACTAAGAACATTCACTCAATTGTATTTATTGAGCGCTTACGGTGTGCAGAGCATTGTACTAAGCACTTGGGAAGTACAAGTTGGCAACATATACAGTCCCTACCCAACGGCAGGCTCACAGTCTAGAAGGGGGAGACAGACAACAAAACAAAACATATTAACAAAATAAAATAAACAGAATAGTAAATATGTACAAGTAATAGAGTAATAAATCTATACAAACATATATACAGGTGCTGTGGGGAGGGGAAGGAGGTGGGGGAGTGGGGAGAGGAAGGCAGGGGCTCATTCTGGGACAGTACTATGTGCTTTGCACATAGTAAACGCCTAATAAAATGCCATCCTTATTATTTTTTCACTTCTCTGGGACTCAGTTCCCTCATTCGTAAAATGGGGATTCAATACCTGTTCTCCCTCCTACTTCAAAGGTGAGCCCCATGTGGGAGCTGATGATTTTGTACCTACCCCATCACTTGGTACAGTGCTCGGCACACAGCGGGCGCTCAACAAATACCACCATTATTATTATGTGCAATAACATCCCTCTGCCTTTCCCCGGCACTGAGCCATGAAGCAGTTAGGCGAGTCACAGGTGGAGGACAGTCCCACGGAGAGAGAAATAACAACGAGGCCTGTGCCCATCTATCACCGCCGACTCCTAGTGCCATCACTTCCGAGCCCTGCGTCCTGTGTCTCTGCCCTCTCACACGAGGTGGAAAGATTGGCAGGGAGCCCTGGATTGGGGAGTGACGACGCTTAGTACTAAGCACTCAAATACCATTGACTGAGCCCCCTTTTAACTCTCCTCTTCCCCATCCCCACCACCCTACCTCCTTCCCCTCCCCACAGCACCTGTATATATGTTTGTACAGATTTACTACTCTATTTTACTTGTACATATTTACTATTCTATTTATTTTGTTAACGATGTGCATTTAGCCTTAATAGTATTTGTTCTGACGACGTGACACCTGTCCACGTGTTTTGCTTTGTTGTCTGTCTCCCCCTTCTACACTGTGAGCCCGCTGTTGGGCAGGGGACCGTCTCTATATGTTGCCGACTTGTACTTCTCAAGTGCTTAGTCAAGTGCTCTGCACACAGAAAGTGCTCAATAAATACAATTGATTGAATGAATGAATGAAAATTGACTGATTGACAGCTGAACTCCAAAGTGACTGTGAAGGTGGGTTTGACACCCGTCTCCATGTTCTGTTTTGTTGTCTGTCTCCCCCTTCTAGACTGTGAGCCCGCTGTTGGGTAGGGACCGTCTCTGCTGCCGACTTGTACTTCCCAAGTGCTTAGTACAGTGCTCGGCACACAGTAAGCGCTCAATAAATATGATTGAATAAATGGAGGCAGTGCCACAGCTGTGCCCATGCTCTGCACATGGAGTCCAGGCATACCAGCCCAGAGGTAGACATATTCGATGAGACCTATACCCTAACTACATTGGAAAAAGATGCCAGAGTTCTCATGGCAGAGGACTCTTCACTTAAAAAAATAATAATAATCAAGGGGTTGAGTGGGTAAAGTAAAAATTAAATGAGCTAACCCTTACATTCTGGGGAACCAAATAACCATAGAGTGAGACCATTCTGGTATTCTGTGATCATTTTTAAAGGCCAACATATATTCAGACAATTTAAATACAACTTCCAACAGAAATACTCTTGACAGAAGCAGCAGCAGCAGCCCTGCAATGCGATGTCACATTCAAACATTCGCTGGTATCATCCGAGTCCTCTAAGTGAAAAGGGATTTCCTGTTTAAAAAAAGAAAGCAAACACCAAAAAATCTGGTTGGACTTTTTTTTCAGTATTCAGTATCAGCCCTGCAATAAAACATTCTCTGAGGTGACAGACACTCACAAAGGCAGATGGAGCCGCGACTAGAGTGATCATAAAGAGATGGAAGCCAAAGTGCTGCCCTCAACTCTCTGTGAAATGGGGCAGGGGCACAGCTCATCTACCCTTTATATGTTTTGGGAGTTCACACTCTCTTGGATTCCAAGCAAGAAAGAGACCGAGTGTCCTGGGGACCGACTACATTTTCCAGAAACAGTTGCCTGGGAAGAAAATCTAGGGAGGCGTGAAACTTGTCACAAGTAGGGAACGTGTCTGCTAAAAATGTTGTATTATGCTCTCCCAATTACTTATTTCGGTGTTCTGCATCTAGCAGGTGCTCGATAAATACCACGGACTGACTGACATGGGGTCAATCCCGGATGGGATGGCTGCAGTGTGTGAATTTCTGAGGCTGCCCCGACAGATCCGATTTACGGGTCACCGTGGTACTGGCGATCCCAGGGCCTAGGTTTCCATTCATTCAATCATTTCCAGGTTAGTTCACTGTTTTAGAAACGGCACCCAAATCTCAATATAGGCAGCACAAACTCCCCATCAGTTTACTCCAGAAGACATGCCCTAGCAGCCACACTGTCTTCTCTAACATTTTATCCGGCCTAAATCGCCTCAATCCCCACCCCACACTCCTGTAAACTACCAGCAAGGGAACGAAGTATCAGGGAACTATCGGAGAATTTTTCTAAAGTCCAGTGGTTCCCCGAAGCTTGGAGCTCCTACAACGACAAAACCTCCTTTGTTCATTCATTCAATCATATTTATTGAGCGCTTACTGTGTGCAGAGCACTGTACTAAGCGCTGGGGAAGTACAAGCCGGCAACATATAGAGATGGTCCCTACCCAACAACGGTTGTTGTAATTCACAGCTCTTATTCATTTCTAATTATTAACAAAGATAACAAAACTGAGTATCCTATTGAGAAGGCACTGACTGCTTACCTGAATGCAAAGAAAAGAATTTATTCGTACACATCCTTCTTATCTGCAATGTAATCCACAATCTCTTGTGGACACATTAGCTTTTCTGCATCGATGTCAGGAATTTCAAACCCTGGAAGACAAATTTACAGTAGTTGAATTATTTCTTAACAGCATTCCGGAGAAAATAACAGGGTATGGCTAAGGTGATCACAATCCCAGCTGACCCAAGTCAGCCATGGTTTTGGGGTACTCTTCCAGAAATCAACTCAAAATCCTACTGGTTCGTAAGTACCCCGGAGCTTCGGGGACCAGGCAACTATTTCCGAAAAACACTAGCGTGAAGGGCAATTACAACTCCCACCTACATTTGGGACACCTAAGCCTTTCCCCCAACATGATCTAGGTGTTGAGAGGAGTTGACTCCGAGGCCAAGATGGGGTGGCCGCAGAACGCAGCTACCTCCAGGAGAGAACTTGTCCCTCTCTTCCTCCCGGAAGATGCGAGAGGAGCCATGGAGTTCTGGAGCGGCCTGCTCTACTGGTCAAAAAGCCCCCCTTCCCTAAGGAGAATTTCGGCTTGAGCTCTCCAGATCATGGTCATCCGAGGAGTAAAAGGAGAGGCTAACTTCCTTGAGTTTGGACATCAAGTTAAGAGAAAGAAAACGCTGCTACTTGCACAGGGATGATAAAAGAAGTTGGTGATCTAGATGCTAGAAGCCAGCAAAGCTGCCAAACCAAGTACACCCATCAAAATCTTATATTGTACATTATATCGCATTATACTGTATTATATCACTCTCCCAAGGGTTTGGGAAGCAGTGTGGCCTAAGGGAAAGAGCACAGGCCTGGGAATCTGAGGACCTGGGTTCTAATCTCAGCTCCGCCACTTCCCTATTGTGTGATCTCGGGCAAGTCACTTCACTTCTCTGGGCCTCAGTTCCCTCACCTGCAAAATGGGGATTCAATATCTGTTCTTCCTCCTACTCAGACTGTGAGCCCAAGTAGAACCGGATCGATGTGTTTCTATCTCAGTGCTTCTCATGTAGTAAGGGCTTAACAAACACCACCATTATGCTTATCAGCACATTGCTCTGAACACAGAAGCACTGGAATAGGACTGATTGATAACGAAACAAGCACTCCATGCCAGCTGGCCCAGAGGTTTTACAAGCACCAAACTGGCTAAATTTTACAGTACAGCCTGGTGTGGTCTCTTGGCTGCCGCAGCCAACCAGCTTACCGAGCCGGGAGGGTATAAGCCGGAGGAGCGTATTTGGTAAATGATCCCAAATCGAATAGTGGAAAACCTCCAGCATGGGCACCGGGAAACACACTGGGGAAAGCACGACAGCCTCAGGAGGAGGGGTGGTTCTTGGGACCCAAACATGCTGCCGCTCCCCACTCTGGTGCCCATGGAAAGGTTAGGGGCGTCATTTCCCTCAGCCCTTTAAAAGCCAATAAAGCAGAACCATCGAGGCCCAACTTCACTGTGACAGGATTAAAGATCTCCTACTCAGTTATCCAAAATATTTTCTGCCCTTGGTCACTTCCATCCCATTAGAAAAAAGTGGGCCATATATTAGTAGCTGAATTAAATGTATTTAAATGAAATCCCTCCGGTTGAAGCCTCCTTCGTTTCCTTCTACTTAATGCCCAGTAAACAAAAAAGTGTTCCAATTCAGAACAAGATTCATCGAGACATATGGATTTGTTACCAAATTCATCTTCCATGGCCATTATAATTTCCACTTGGTCCAAACTGTCCAAGCCCAGGTCTTTCATGAAGTGGGAAGATACCGAGAGCTGAAGGAGAAGAAAACTGGAGTAAGACCGGCAGTTTGTGAACGTTTTTAGTCCCTGCACCCCCGCACCCCCGCCACCGATCCCATGACGCTTTTTTGTGGGGGAGAGAGGAGGAAGGGCGGGGAAGACACAAGCATGGCACAACCAACTCCAATTACATTAAACCTCTTTTGGGTGTGAATAATTTTCATTTGGAAAAAAAATTCTTTTCTACCCAATTTCCATTTTTGGTAACAGAACCCTTGTTGTGGACACTGATTATTCAGGGACAGGGAATCTCAGTTCTCCTTGACTTCTTGAATGTGAATTGATGTTAAGCGTCCTCACCAGTGGCACTTTTTTTTTTTTTTACGACAGGTTGGGGCAGACTAAAGAGACTTCAGATATAAAATGCTTCAAAAAGCCCTGTCTCGATTCTCAAACGTCCCTTCTTCGGGCATTCGGCAGCACAAGACACGGGCTAGATCTTTCAGAAGACTTCGATTCGCTTACCTTCTCTGGGTCGATCTTGTCGTAGAGTTTCAGGACATACAGTACGCGCTCCTTAATGGACTCCAACGTCAGAGGTGGTAAGTCGCTATACTGGCGGGACAACTGTATGAATGTACTGGAAATCTAGAGAGGAAGGCAAGCACGGAGAATTACCTCTTCAAATGAAGCTGTGGGCACACTAGCTTCACTCATCTTCACAGAGTTATTCAGGGTGGAAGAAATTCATGTCATGTGCATTCCCCCACCCTGGGCTCGGTAAAAAAAAAATCTTTCATGCATTCCTCAAATTATTATTCAATTGCCTCCCCTGAAATAAGTTGCCATCTGCAAAGCATGAAAAGGGCAATAAGTGACCCATCTTGGGTTAAGATTACAGAACGGTTTTGACACCTGTCTGCACGTCTAGACTGTGAGCCCGCTGTTGGGTAGGGACCGTCTCTATATGTTGCCAACTTGTACTTCCCAAGCGCTTAGTACAGTGCTCTGCACACAGTAAGGGCTCAATAAATACGATTGAATGAATGAATGCTTTGTTTTGTTGTCTGTCTCCCCCTTCTAGACTGTGAGCCCATTGTTGGGTACGGACTGTCTCTATATGTTGCTGACATACTTCCTAAGTGCTCAGTACAGTACTCTGCACACAGCAGGCACTCAATAAATACGAATGAATGAATGAACCTACCCGGGCACCATTTTTTTGGAAAAAATACGGGCAATTCCTGCTAGCCCAGCTGTTTTTGGGTTCTGAGGCCCTCTTGAAATTCTGGTGGACCTTCAAACCTCTAGATCTTGCTCAGTGCAATGATACCATGGGGCAATTCCTCAAAATCAATCATCAAACAGGAATGAGAGGGTTCTTTCTCCACTTGCACCTCAGCCCAACGGTTTGGCTGGCCCACAGATCTCAGAACACATCGGCCAGGTGTGGCTACGGGTTAGAAGGGCATACAGATTTCCACCTCTTGCCAACTTTTCAAAGCGGGTGGTGGTGGAGGTCCCCGCCCTGGTCTCGGAGCTGACGGAGGTGAGCGAAGCCCCCAGCTGACCCTGGAACCACTCATTCATTCAATCGCATTCATCGAGCGCTTACTGTGTGCAGAGCACTGGGCTAAGTGCTTGGGAAGTCCAAGTTGGCAGCATATGGAGACGGTCCCTACCCAACAGTGGGCTCACAGTCTAGAAGGGGGAGACAGACAACAAAGCATGGAGATGGGTGTCAAAATCGTCAGAACAAATAGAATTATAGCTATATGCACATCATTAACAAAGCAAATGGAATAGTAAATAGGTACAAGTAGAATAGAGTAATAAATCTATACCATATATATATATATCCAGCAGCCCCCGGGGAGGGGAGAGTGAGGCTAAAAAACTTTGCACCCACAGTGGCAGTTTTAGGGGTGGGTGTTGTGGACTCCTGCATCTTTGGTACATCCAGATTTAATACCACAATACTCTCCCGTTGGGGAAAGTGAAAGGCGGTTTGTATCATTATTAATAATAATTAACGGTATGTGGTAAGCGCTGGGGTGGAGACAAAGAGCCCGGGCTTTGGAGTCAGAGGTCATGGGCTTAAACGTCGGGTCCGCCAACTGTCAACTGTGTGACTTTGGGCAAGTCACTTCACTTCTCTTTGCCTCAGTTCCCTCATCTGTAATAATGGGGATTAAGACTGTGAGCCCCCCGTGGGCCAACCTGATCACCTTGTAACCTCCCCGGCGCTTAGAAGAGTGCTTAGCACAGAGTAAGCGCTTAACAAATACCATCATTACTAGAACAGTGCTTGGCACACAGTAAGTGCTTAACAAATACCATCATTACTAGAACAGTGCTTGGCACCTAGTAAGCGCTTAACAAATGCCATCATTACTAGAACAGTGATTGGCGCATAGTAAGCGCTTAACAAATGCCATCATTATTATTATTACCTCATCTGAAATAATGGGGATGAAAACCGTGAGCCCCCCCGGGACAACCTGATCACCTTGTAACCTCCCCGGCGCTTAGAAGGGTGCTTTGCACAGAGTAAGCGCTTAACAAATACCATCATTACTAGAACGGTGATTGGCACCTAGTAAGCGCTTACCAAATACCATCATTACTAGAACGGTGCTTGGCACCTAGTAAGCGCTTAACAAATACCATCATTACTAGCACAGTGCTTGGCACATAGTAAGCGCTCAACAAATACCATCATTACTAGAACGGTGCTTGGCACATAGTAAGCGCTTAACAAATGCCATCATTACTAGAACAGTGATTGGCATATAGTAAACGCTTAACAAATGCCATCATTACTAGAACAGTGCTTGGCACCTAGTAAGCGCTTAACAAACACCATCATTACTAGAACGGTGCTTGGCACATAGTAAGCGCTTAACAAATGCCATCATTACTAGAACGGTGCTTGGCACATGGTAAGCGCTTAACAAATACCATCATTACTAGAACGGTGCTCGGCACCTAGTAAGCGCTTAACAAATGCCATCATTACTAGAACGGTGCTTGGCACATAGTAAGCGCTCAACAAATACCATCATTACTAGAACGGTGCTTGGCACCTAGTAAGCGCTTAACAAATGCCATCATTACTAGAACGGTGCTCGGCACATAGTAAGCGCTCAACAAATACCATCATTACTAGAACGGTGCTTGGCACCTAGTAAGCGCCCAACAAATGCCATCATTACTAGAACGGTGCTTTGCACAGAGTAAGCGCTTAACAAATACCATCATTACTAGAACAGTGTTTGGCACGTAGCAAGCGCTTAACAGCGCTTTAGACTGTGAGCCCACTGTCGGGTAGGGACCGTCTCTATGTGTTGCCAATTTGTACTTCCCAAGCGCTCAGTACAGTGCTCTGCACATAGTAAGCGCTCAATAAATACGATCGATTAATTGATTAACAAATACCATCATTACTAGAACAGTGATCGGCACATAGCAAGCGCTTAACAGCGCTTTAGACTGTGAGCCCACTGTCGGGTAGGGACTGTCTCTATGTGTTGCCAATTTGTACTTCCCAAGCGCTCAGTACAGTGCTCTGCACATAGTAAGCGCTCAATAAATACGATCGATTAATTGATTAACAAATACCATCATTACTAGAACAGTGATGGGCACATAGCAAGCGCTTAACAAATGCCATCGTTATCATTATTATTACTACTATGGTACTGTGATGGTATTCGGTAAGCGCTGCCGAGGGGCCAAGCGCCGAACTAAGCGGTTGGGGCGGAGGCCGTGCCCGGCCCACGGGGGGGAGGGGGCGGGGGAAAGTGAGAGGTCCAAGGTCACCCGGAGGTCGGGGTCGTCGGGCCGCCTCCGGGGAGCCCTCCATGCCGTGCCCCCCCGGTGACCCCTTGGGCCCAGGCGGTGCCCTCCTCACCTGCTGGGGCGGGCGGGCGGGCCCCCGGCGGGCTCCCCCGGGCCGGGCGGCGCTGCTGAGGGGACGGGCCGGGAGCAGGGCCCGGGGGAGGACGGGGATGGGGACGACGGCGGGGGCGGCGTCCGGCGGGAGCGGGGCCCGGGTCCGGCGGGCGCAGGCCGAGAGGGCGCGGGCCCCGAGGACACGGGCCGCCATGGCTCACAACGACCACAATGCAACGCGACAACCAACCACCGCTAGGCGCAGGCGCAAGCGCGCGCGACCCCGCCCCCCCCCCCCTCAGCTCCCTCCCAAGCCCCGCCCACCGCCCGGGCCCCCATTCATTCATTCGTTCAATCATTCAGTCGTATTTAGTGAGCGCTTTACCGCGCGCAGAGCACTGGACGAAGCGCTTGGGAAGTGCAAATTGGCAACATCCAGAGGCGGCCCCAACCCAACAGCGGGCTCCCCACACAAGCCCCGTTGGGTAGGGACCGTCTCTATGTGTTGCCGATTTGTACTTCCCAAGCGCTTAGTACAGTGCTCTGCACATAGTAAGCGCTCAATAAATACGATTGATTGATCGATTGCTTCCTCCCAAGCCCCGCCCACCCACCCCCAGCTCCCTCCCAAGCCCCGCCCACCCACCCCTCAGCTCCCTCACAAGCCCCGCCCACCCACCCCCTCAGCTCCCTCCCAAGCCCCGCCCGCCGCCCGGGCCCCCATTCATTCATTCATTCGTTCGTTCGTTCGTTCGTTCAATCATTCAGTCGTATCTAGTGAGCGCTTTACCGCGCGCAGAGCACTGGACGAAGCGCTTGGGAAGTGCAAATTGGCAACATCCAGAGGCGGCCCCAACCCAACAGCGGGCTCCCCACACAAGCCCCGTTGGGTAGGGACCGTCTCTATGTGTTGCCGATTTGTACTTCCCAAGCGCTTAGTACAGTGCTCTGCACATAGTAAGCGCTCAATAAATACGATTGATTGATCGATTGCTTCCTCCCAAGCCCCGCCCACCCACCCCCAGCTCCCTCCCAAGCCCCGCCCACCCACCCCTCAGCTCCCTCCCAAGCCCCGCCCACCCACCCCTCAGCTCCCTCCCAAGCCCCGCCCACCGCCCGGGCCCCCATTCATTCATTCGTTCGTTCGTTCGTTCAATCATTCAGTCGTATCTAGTGAGCGCTTTACCGCGCGCAGAGCACTGGACGAAGCGCTTGGGAAGTGCAAATTGGCAACATCCAGAGGCGGCCCCAACCCAACAGCGGGCTCCCCACACAAGCCCCGTTGGGTAGGGACCGTCTCTATGTGTTGCCGATTTGTACTTCCCAAGCGCTTAGTACAGTGCTCTGCACATAGTAAGCGCTCAATAAATACGATTGATTGATCGATTGCTTCCTCCCAAGCCCCGCCCACCCACCCCCAGCTCCCTCCCAAGCCCCGCCCACCCACCCCTCAGCTCCCTCCCAAGCCCCGCCCACCCACCCCTCAGCTCCCTCCCAAGCCCCGCCCACCGCCCGGGCCCCCATTCATTCATTCGTTCGTTCGTTCGTTCAATCATTCAGTCGTATCTAGTGAGCGCTTTACCGCGCGCAGAGCACTGGACGAAGCGCTTGGGAAGTGCAAATTGGCAACATCCAGAGGCGGCCCCAACCCAACAGCGGGCTCCCCACACAAGCCCCGTTGGGTAGGGACCGTCTCTATGTGTTGCCGATTTGTACTTCCCAAGCGCTTAGTACAGTGCTCTGCACATAGTAAGCGCTCAATAAATACGATTGATTGATCGATTGCTTCCTCCCAAGCCCCGCCCACCCACCCCCAGCTCCCTCCCAAGCCCCGCCCACCCACCCCCAGCTCCCTCCCAAGCCCCGCCCACCCACCCCACAGCTCCCTCACAAGCCCCGCCCACCCACCCCCAGCTCCCTCCCAAGCCCCGCCCACCCACCCCCCCAGCTCCCTCCCAAGCCCCGCCCACCCACCCCCTCAGCTCCCTCCCAAGCCCCGCCCACCGCCCGGGCCCCCATTCATTCATTCATTCGTTCGTTCGTTCGTTCAATCGTTCAGTCGTATCTAGTGAGCGCTTTACCGCGCGCAGAGCACTGGACGAAGCGCTTGGGAAGTGCAAATTGGCAACACCCAGAGGCGGCCCCAACCCAACAGCGGGCTCCCCACACAAGCCCCGTTGGGTAGGGACCGTCTCTATGTGTTGCCAATTTGTACTTCCCAAGCGCTTAGTACAGTGCTCTGCACATAGTAAGCGCTCAATAAATACGATTATTGATTGATTCCTCCCAAGCCCCGCCCACCCACCCCCAGCTCCCTCCCAAGCCCCGCCCACCCACCCCTCAGCTCCCTCACAAGCCCCGCCCACCCACCCCCTCAGCTCCCTCCCAAGCCCCGCCCGCCGCCCGGGCCCCCATTCATTCATTCATTCGTTCGTTCGTTCGTTCGTTCAATCATTCAGTCGTATCTAGTGAGCGCTTTACCGCGCGCAGAGCACTGGACGAAGCGCTTGGGAAGTGCAAATTGGCAACATCCAGAGGCGGCCCCAACCCAACAGCGGGCTCCCCACACAAGCCCCGTTGGGTAGGGACCGTCTCTATGTGTTGCCGATTTGTACTTCCCAAGCGCTTAGTACAGTGCTCTGCACATAGTAAGCGCTCAATAAATACGATTGATTGATCGATTGCTTCCTCCCAAGCCCCGCCCACCCACCCCCAGCTCCCTCCCAAGCCCCGCCCACCCACCCCTCAGCTCCCTCCCAAGCCCCGCCCGCCGCCCGGGCCCCCATTCATTCATTCGTTCGTTCGTTCGTTCAATCGTTCAGTCGTATCTAGTGAGCGCTTTACCGCGCGCAGAGCACTGGACGAAGCGCTTGGGAAGTGCAAATTGGCAACACCCAGAGGCGGCCCCAACCCAACAGCGGGCTCCCCACACAAGCCCCGTTGGGTAGGGACCGTCTCTATGTGTTGCCAATTTGTACTTCCCAAGCGCTTAGTACAGTGCTCTGCACATAGTAAGTGCTCAATAAATACGATTGATTGATTGATTCCTCCCAAGCCCCGCCCTCCCACCCCCAGCTCCCCCCCAAGCCCCGCCCACCCACCCCTCAGCTCCCCCCCAAGCCCCGCCCACCGCCCAGGCCCCCATTCATTCATTCATTCGTTCGCTCATTCATTCATTCGTATTTATTGAGCGCTTACTGTGCGCGGAGCACTGGACTAAGCGTTAGGGAAGTGCAAGTTGGCAACACCTAGAGACGGTCCCTACCCAAAAGCGGGCTCCCCACGCAAGCCCCGCCCTCCTCCCCGGTCCTCTCCCAAGCCCCGCCCACACCCCCGAGCCCCTCCCAAGCCCCGGCCACCGCCCGGGCCCCCATTCATTCATTCATTCATCCATTCGTTCATTCATTCAGTCGTACGGAGTGAGCGCTCACTGGGTGCAGAGCACTAGACTCAGCGCTTGGGAAGTGCAAGTTGGCAACCTCTAGAGACGGTCCCTACCCGACAGCGGGCTCCCCAGACAAGCCCCGCCCACCTCCCCGGGCCCCTCACAAGCCCCGCCCACCGCCCGGGCCCCCATTCGTTCGTTCGTTCGTTCATTCATTCGTATTTAGTGAGCGCTTACTGGGCGCAGAGCACTGGACTAAGCGCCTGGGAAGTGCAAGCTGGCGACATACGGAGACGATCCCTACCCGACAGCGGGCTCCCCACACAAGCCCCGCCCACCCACAACCCTCAGCCCCCTCACAAGCCCCGCCCACCTCCCCGGGCCCCTCTACAAGCCCCGCCCACCGCCCGGGCCCCCATTCATTCGTTCATTCAGTCGTTCATTCATTCATTCATTCGCATTTAGTGAGCGCTTACTGTGTGCAGAGCACTGGACTAAGCGTTAGGGAACTGCAAGCTGGCAACATCTAGAGACGGTCCCCACCCAACAGCGGGCTCCCCACACAAGCCCCGCCCACCGCCCTCACAAGCCCCGCCCACCCCACTCCCTCACAGGCCCCGCTCACCCCCAGCTCCTTAACAAGCCCCGCCCACCCGCCGGACCCCCTCTCTAGCCCCGCCCACCTCCCGGGCCAATCACACGCCCCGCCCACTCCCCCCATTCATCACAAGCCCCGCCCGCCGACCTTTTCAATAATAATAATAATAATAATAATAATAATGATGGCATTTGTTAAGCGCTTACTATGTGCCAAGCACTGTTCTAAGCGCTGGGGGGGATACAAGGTGATCAGGTTGCCCCACGTGGGGCTCACAGTCTTCATCCCCATTTTACAGATGAGGGAACTGAGGCCCAGAGAAGTGAAGTGACTTTTGCCCAAAGTCACACAGCAGACAGTGGGCGGAGCCGGAATTTGAACCCATGACCTCGGACTCCAAAGCCCGCGCCCTTTCCGCTGAGCCACGCTGCTTCTCTTTGTTGTCTGTCTCCCCCCTTCTAGACTGTGAGCCCGCTGTGGGGTAGGGACCTTCTCTACATGTTGCTAACTTGGACTTCCCAAGCGCTTAGTGCAGTGCTCTGCACACAGTAGGCGCTCCATAAATACGATTGAATGAATGAATGAATGAATGAATGAATGGCCCGGGCCTGGCGACCCCTAGCGGGGAGGGCGGGCGCTGCAGACGGGCGGGCGCGCCGGAGGACCTGCGGGAAGAGACAGAGGAGGACCCACAGCAGGAGGTGGAAGAGAAACAGCAGGAACAGGAGGGGCGATGAGAGAATAATAATAATAATAATAATAATGGCATTTGTTAAGGGCTTACTATGTGCAAAGCACTGTTCTAAGCGCTGGGGAGGTTGCAAGGTGATCAGGTTGGCCTATGCGGGGCTCACAGTCTTCATCCCCATTTGACAGATAAGGGAACTGAGGCACAGAGAAGAAGCTGCGTGGCTCAGTGGAAAGAGCCCGGGCTTTGGAGCCACAGGTCATGGGTTCAAATCCCCGCTCCGCCACCTGTCAGCTGGGTGACTTTGGGCAAGTCACTTCACTTCTCTGGGCCTCAGTTCCCCCGTCTGGAAAATGGGGATTAAGCTGTGAGCCCCACATGGGACAACCTGACCTTGTCAACCCCCCAGCGCTTAGAACAGTGCTTTGCACATAGTAAGCGCTTAATAAATGCCATCATTATTATTATTATTATTGTGACTTGCCCAAAGTCACACAGCTGACAGTGGGAGGAGCCGGGATTTGAACCCATGACCTGTGACTCCAAAGCCCGGGCTCTCTCCACTGAGCCACGCTGCTTCTCGGCTTAGTGGCAAGAGCGCAGGCTCGGGAGACGGAGGACGTGGGTTCTAATCCCGACTCCGCCACTTGTCTGCTGTGCGATCTTGGGCAAACCATTTAACAGCTTCCCTGTGTCTCAGTTTCGTCATCTGGAAAATGGGGATTAAGACTGTACGCCCGACAGGGGACAACCTAAGTGCTCAATAAATACGATTGAATGAATGAATATCTACCCAGGCACTTAGAACACTGCTTGGCACATGAGTGCTTAACAAATACCATAATAGTGATAATGATTATTATCATTATTATTAATAGTCACAGATTGACTGAACACCTTCTGTGTGCAGAGCACTGGACCAAGCACACGGGGAAAATAAATGGACGTGACAGAAGCAGCGCGTCCTAGAGGACCTGGGTTCTAAACCCGGATCCACCATTTATCAGCTGTGTGACTTTGGGCAAGTCACTTCACTTCTCTAGACCTCAGTTCCCTCATCTGCAAAGTGGGGATTAAGACTGCGGGCCCCCCATGGGGCAACCTGATTAGCTTGTATATATCCCAGAACTTAGAACAGTGCTTGGCACATAGTAAGCGCTTAACAAATACTATTATTATTTTTATTATTATTATTACTAGTTTATAGAGATCTGGCCTGGGAGACAGAAGGACCTGGGTGCCAATCCTTGCTTCACTACTTGTCTGCTGTGTGACCTTGGGCAAGTCAATCCACTTCATTTCACTGTACACTTCATTGTACAGTTCAGTTCATTGTACAGTTCCCTCAACTGTACCGTGGGGATTGAGACTGTAAGCCCTCTGTGGGACAGGGACTCTGTCCAACCGGATTATTTTATATCTACCCCTGCATTTAGAACAGTGCCTGGCACATAGTAACTACTTAACACGTACCGTTATTATTGTTGGCCAAGGTCTATGGCCTTCCAAAAGTTCACAATCTAAGAGGACGAAAGGGTTTGGCTGACACAAAAGAAGAGATGAAATATACAGATGAGGTAAAAATTAAAGTTCAAAGTGCAACAAGTGTGGCGGCAAAGGGATCAAGAGCCCACTTACAACCAAAGCTTCCCAGTTTTCAAACATGTCTACAGGTCTCCCGCTGTTTGCAGTTTAAATGCACTGTAGGACAACCTGTTCAGGGCATGGCAGGGGTTCAGGTGGGGAGATGGAGGTCAGTAAGAGGAATGGATGGGCCCTGTTGGGACTGTAATAACAGTAATAGTCTTCTATCTACCCTAGCGCTTAATACTGTGCCTGGCACATAGAAAGCACTGAACAAATACCATTAAAAAATGATCCTTTTTTTGCGACTGGACGAGTATGGCAGATCGCATTAGATGGTAAACACCTGGAGGACGGCGATTACTTCTTGCTTTTACTGTATTCTCCTAGGTGCTTAGTGTAGTGTTTCATACTCAGCGCTCAATAAATATCACTGATGTTGACAGTGAAAAGACCATCAAAATGTACAAAACGAAGAAGGGGTGAGAGGATAGGGCTGCCTTAAGAGACAACTTATAACAAACAATCCCCATCCTCTAGAGCTTCCGAAATAGATTTTAATCAAACGTCTTATTAAACAGAAAACAATTAAGATACAAACCAGGGACATTGTCATAAAAGTGGCAGAGAATTCGAGTCAACTGAATATGGACCATGTAAACAAGTGTGCAAATAAGTAGAGCGGTGGGGTTACCAAACATCGATTCTTTATATTAAAAATCCCAGCATTCACGAAACATTCCCCGTCAGTAGTTCCTCCTCCCCTTAACCAAGTCTGTCGGAATACAAAAACCGAAGCTACCTCAGGTTCCTGGGTGGGGAGAGAGATCAGAGACAGGAAATCCACTCCCGCTCCGGGCATTTTACAGTACCAACAACTGTCTTTTTCCTTTATAGTCACGCTTCCAGAAGTACAAAAGCCTCTCCACGAGTCTTCACGGATTCATTTGTTTTCCTTTTGGCAGAGCTTCTACGCAATTGTATACAAACACGCTTCCATCCTCCTGTCCAGCCAGCAGAGAGGAATCCATATCTGACCATCTGACAAGAGACCAATGTCCGTCGGCATTCGGGGGCAGCAGGGCTGTGCAATGTCCTAGAAACAAGTCCCAAACAGCAATCGTCCCAGAGTTCAGCACAGCTGCTGCACAATTACCCTTCACTTCGCCTTCTAGGATCCTAGCACAGAACAGATACATCTCCTCAGGGCTCTTGCCTTTAGGGCTATGAAATAAGAACTTTAAATATGCAACCCCCCTCCACCACCCCGAAAAAAAACCCAAAACAAGGTTGGAAACTATAGTTCTATGGTCCTGAGTTTGGGACATTTGTTCTCCATCAATGGACCTGGAAGCTTAGATATTAGAATTTGTGAACCAATCGTTTGGCATGGAACCCTTATATTACAGGATAGTTTACGACGTCCAATTTGGAAAATGGCAAAAGCAAATGAATGCTTTGTAGCCCCAAAGGCTGAAAAGCTTGGGGTGGGGGGGCGGAGGGAGGGAGAGAGAGAGAGAGAATCCCCAACAAAAGACTGACTGATGAAGGTCCTGATACTTCCACTTTTAATCTTACTTGTGCAGATGTTTTAATTGGGATAGTGCATGAATGAAGATGACATCTTTAAGAAGATGCCTCCATGCAGCCAATTTTGAAAAAGGCTGCTACAGAAAATTGGCACTCTGAAGCTACCGCGGTCCAATATTCTAGGAATTTCTAGAAATGATCACTTTAGATCACCGGATCCATTTTTAGCCTTGGTTTTTTATTTTTGGTCAGATGTGGCAAACTGAACCCTTTGATCTTCCCACTCCTACGGTCACGACGGTAAGTATTGGCACTTTCATCCAAGAATACATAAAATATGAATCAGGGGGTGGCAACTGTTTATTTTGAAATGTGGAGTGGCACATCAAAGAGAGAGGGGAGGGGAAGTTGGGTCGGTGGGGGGAAAGAGAAAGCTCCTCTAGGCTGTAAATTTGTTGTGGGCAAGGAATGTGTCTACCAGCTATGTTGTATTGTACTCTCCCAAGCACCTAGTACAGTGTTACACACACAGTAGTAGTGTGGCCTAACAGACAGAGCATGGGCCTGGGCGCCAGAAGGACCTGGGTTCTAATCCCAGCTCTGCCACATTCCTGCTGTGTGACCTGGCAAGTCACTTTACTTCTCTGTGCCTCAGTTACCTCATCCGTAAAACGGGGGTTGAGGCTGTCAGCCCCATGTGGGACAGGGACTCTGTCCAACCTGAATGGCTTGTATCTACCCTCAAAGCTTAAAAGAGTGCCCAGCACAAAGTAAGTGCTTAACAAATACCACAAAATAAAATAAAATAAATACCACTGACTGATTGAAAGGGAGAAGAACAGAGAGACTGGGGGAATAAGGAGAAAGGGGAGAGCTATAAAGGATAATGATGATGATAATATAATGATAATTATGGTACTTGCTAAGTGCTCACTATATGCCAAGCACTGTTCTAGTGCTGGGGTAGATATAAGTTAATTCAGCCTGGATACAGGCCATGTCCCACACGGGGCTCACAGCCTCAATCCCTATTTTACAGATGAGGTAACTGAGGCCCAGGAAAGTTAAGTGACTTGCCCAAGGTCACCCAGCCAGGGTTAGAACCCAGATCCTTCTGATTCCCAGGCCCGTGCTCTATCCACTGAGCCACGCTGCTTCCCGCAGGGGAGGAGGAGGAGGAAAAAAGGGAGAGTGGGTGAAGAAGGGAATGAATGGTAAATATACTGCTCCTTCATCTTCACCTCCTTCTGCTCTTCCTCCTCCTCCTCCGCTGCTTTTCTTGCCCTCACGGGGCTCAGGGTGGGCCCCTGTTGTGCCCGGCCCTGGAGCTTTGTGAGGATGAGAAAGGCCATGGCAGAGAAAGGCTGGGGAGAGGAGACAAAGCCTCTAAGGGCTACCTAACTCTGCCTGCCTGCCCTGCCCTGCTAGCTGGTGTAGGGAGAAAAAGGGGTGAAGCTAAACCTAATGGAAAGAGCCCAGGTTTATGAATTAGACACCCTGCATTCTAATCCCAGCTATGTCACTTGCCCACTGTGTGACCTTGGGCAAGTCATTTCACTTCTCTGGGCCTCAGTTTCCTCATCTGAAAAATGGGGATTCAACATCCCTTCTCCCTCTCTAATAATAATAATAATAATGATGGCATTTGTTATGCGCTTTCTATGTGCAAAGCACTGTTCTAAGCGCTGGGGGGGGATACAAGGTGATCAGGCTGTCCCACGTGGGGCTCACAGTCTTAATCCCCATTTTACAGATGAGGGAATGGAGGGTCAGAGAAGTTATAAGTGACTTGCCCAAGGTCACACAGCAGACATGTGGCGGAGCAGGGATTCGAACCCATGGCCTCTGACTCCAAAGCCCATGCTCTTTCCACTAAGTCAAGCTGCTTCTCTAAAAATAATAATAATAATGATGGTATTTGTTAAGCGCTTACTATGTGCAAAGCACTGTTCTAAGCACTGGGGGATACATGGTGATCACGTTGTCCCACATGGGCCTGACAGTCTTAATCCCCATTTTACAGATGAGGTAACTGAGGCACAGAGAAGTTAAGTGGCTTACCCAAGGTCACACAGATGACAAGTTCATTCATTAATTCAATCGTATTTATTGTGTGCAGAGCACTGTACTGAGAACTTGGGAAGTAGAAGTTGGCAACATATAGAGACAGTCCCTACCCAACAGCGGGCTCACAGTCTAGAGGGGGAGACAGACAGCAAAACAAAACATATTAACAAAATAAAATAAATAGAATAGTAAATACGTACAAGTGAAATAGAGTAATAAATCTGTACAAACATATATACAGGTGCTGTGGGGAGGGGAAGGAGGTAGGGCGGGGGGGATGGGGAGGGGGAGGAGGGGGCTGAGCCGTAATTCAAACCCAGGACCTCTGACTCCCAAGCCTGCACTCTTTCCACTGAGCCACGCTGCTTCTAGACCGGAAGCCTAGGCACATAGTGAGCACGCAACAAATACCCCAACTGTCATTATTCCATTCCCTCAGTTTCCCAAGGGAGTTGGTGGCTAAGACAGGAATGATCTTGGGAGTGTCAAGACCTCTGGGTCTTTTACTAACATCACTGAAATCATGGCCGACATTTCAAAAGTGATCCGAGACTGTGGTTTTTCAAAAGAAAAGCACCACAATGGGGTTTTAAAAGATTCAGAAGGAAAGGTGTTGTAATAAAAAATTACTGAAATATTATTTGTATTGTTTAAAACTTGTGATGGACTGTAAGCTCCTTATGGGCAGGAAATATGTCTATTATTGTACTGTACTCTCCCAAGCGCTTACTACAGTGCTTTGCACGGGGCACTCAATAAATGTGACTGAATAAAAGATGAGTGATGGAAAAAACCCACTCAACTATTTACGTATTTAATATTACATACTAAAAACGCAGGGAAAGGTGGAGGGGTGAAAGGGCTTAGCGTTGAACTCTCCTGAACAATGAAATTGGCCAAAGAAGAGTACTAGGCAGGAAATTTGTATACATTCATACATTAAAGAGTACAAAACACGGTCAAAAAGAGAAACAGCACGATGTCTGCATGAAAGTTGCCTCAGGATATGAGGCGCTTAAAGGTTAACTCACAGACCTGCCAATTTCCCATCTGCTTCCCGGTGACGGCCTCATTAGAATCCATGCATTAAGGCCACCAACGATTAGTGGATGATTTAAACACCCAATAGTCTGAGGGTAAAAATCTATCACCTAACTTGCTCCACATCATCAAAGGGGCCTGGTCACAACTTCCTCCCACTCCCTTACCACCCATCCTGCCTTAAAAAAACAAAAGCAAATCCGCTGTTGGGTAGGGATCGTCTGTATTTGTTGCCGAATTGTACTTTCCAAGCACTTAGTACAGTGCTCTGCACACAGTAAGTGCTCAGTAAATACGATTGAATGAACGAATGAACCCAAAGTCGGTGTTTAAAAAGCACGTGAGGTCCCGGGAGTTAGCTCCAGACACTTACCTTCCAGCCTGTCCATGGGGTAGACAGTAGGGCATCACACCGATGCTCAGGGCTGTCCTGGGATTAATCGCAATCATCTGAAACACAGGATTTCCTGACGACTCATTTTCTTGGGCATGCGGATGACTTAAAACAACAAACAGAAGCCCCTAATTTAAGAGGAAAAATAAAACATCCAGATAAACTGTCAGGGGTCAGAGTTTTGTGGATTATTTGTTTTTAAAGGAGGGTGGGGAATAATGGAATTTCTGATGGATTATCCTAAAAGAAGAAATCCTGAGCCCAGTGATATGAGTGCCCAGGATTTAACCTCAGTTTATTAAAGGGAAATAGATCAGGGTGAGAGGGCGATGTAATCTAGTTTTTCCATTTGGAAAGTTCAAGAGCACCTCCCTTTCCCTGACCAAAAAAAAATAAAACATAAAAGGTCTCTGGGGCCATGTCATCCGTGTCTCGGGGGATATTTACTGAAGCATGAAAATACTCACTACCTTGCGGCAGCACAAGTCAAGTTCAGAACCTGAAAGATCTAAACAGGTTGCGGGCTACGGCCAGGATGGACTATTATTAATGATGAAACCTGACCTCTTAGCACTATCGGAGGCTTAAACCAGAACTGTTAGCATCAAACAGCGATTTTCAGCCACAAAAGAGAGACGCGTGATGAATATGGCCCGTAAAAATCCTCACTAAAGGCATAGCCAATAAGACTTGAAGCCAGTCAACCCCATTAAGAGATACCTCCTTCTTTATACATTCAAATCACACTGTTTAAGGAATCGGAGGTATTGTTTCATTAGTAAACTTGCAGGTAAAGTGACGCTTTTCATTCGTGGCTTTGCAAACAAGAGAACAAGCTCAGCTGTTCTGATTAGGGAAAATAAGGAAAGAGGAGCTTCAATCCTGAAGCTTCAGAACTGAGAACCTGAGAGGACGAACTGATTCTAGTGCTAGTAGTTGGCACGGCTCCAGGGGTACCCGACTTAATATGAAAGTAGGGGACATCACACCCGATCAAGAAGCCAAAAGAAGTTAATGACAGACCCAAAAGGAACATACCATGTCAGAGTAGGCCTTATGGCAGATGGAAGCTGGGTAAGAATTACCGATGGACATCTTCTTCAGAAGCTGGCCAGTTTTTAAGTTCCTGGGTAACAGGGAAACAAATTGCACGGGATCACAAAATATATTGCTATCTTAAACTTTTCTGACACCTTTGTTAAAAGAACAGCCTAGTTCTAATCCTGGCTCCACTAGTTGTCTGCTGTCTGTCCCTGGGCAAGTCACTTAGGTAAGCAGCATGATCTAGTGGACAGAGCACAGCCTGGGAATCAGAAGGACCTGGGTTCTGATCCTGCCACTGCTACTTCATCAATCGTTTTTATTGAGCGCTTACTTGTACAGAGCACTGTACTAAGCGCTTGGGAAGTACAAGTTGGCAACATACAGAGACAGTCCCTACCCAACAGTGGGCTCACAGTCTAAAAGGCTCACAGTCTAAAAGTCTGCTACTTGTCTGCCATGTGATCCTGGTCAAGTCACTTCACTTCTATGTGCCTCAGTTAACTCACCTATAAAATGGGGATTCATTCATTCATTCATTCAACTGTATTTATTGAGTGCTTACTGTGTGCAGAGCACTGTATTAAGCGCTTGGGAAGTACAAGCAACATATAGAGATGGTCCTTACCCAATAGCAGGCTCACAGTCTAGAAGGGGGAGACAGACAACAAAACAACACATATTAACAAAATAAAATAAACAGAATAGTAAACATGTACAAGTAAAATAGAGTAATAAATCTGTACAAACATATATACAGGTGCTGTGGGGAGGGGAAGGACATAGGGCTGGGGGGAGGAGGGAGAGAGGAAGGAGGGGGCTCAGTCTGGAAAGGCCTCCTGGAGGAGGTGAGCTCTCAGTAGGGCTTTGAAAGGAGGAAGAGAGCTAGCTTGGCGGATGTACAGAGGGAGGGCATTCCAAGCCAGGGGGAGGACATGGGCCGGGGGTCGACGGCGGGACAGGCGAGAACGAGGCACAGTTAGGAGGTTGGCGGCAGAGGAGCGGAGGGTGCGGGCTGGGCTGGAGAAGGAGAGAAGGGAGGTGAGGTAGGCGGGGGCAAGGTCATGGAGAGTCTTGAAGCCAAGTGTGAGGAGTTTTTGCCTGATGCGTAGGTTGATTGGTAGCCACTGGAGATTTTTGAGGAGAGGAGTAACATCCCTAGAGCGTTTCTGCACAAAGATGATCTGGGCAGCAGCGTGAAGTATAGACTGAAGTGGGGAGAGACAGGAGGATGGGAGGCCAAAGAGGAGGCTGATGCAGTAATCTAGTCGGGATAGGATGAGATATTGAACCAGCAGGGTAGCGGTTTGGATAGAGAGGAAAGGGCGGATCTTGGCGATCTTGTGGAGGTGAGACCGGCAGATTTTGGTGACGGATTGGATGTGAGCGGTGAAGGAGAGAGCAGAGTCGAGGATGACACCAAGGTTGTGGGCGTGTGAGACGGGAAGGATGGTAGTGCCATCAACAGTGACAGGAAAGTCAGTGAGAGGGCACGGTTTGGGAGGGAAGATAAGGAGTTCAGTCTCGGACATACTGAGTTTTAGATGGCGGGCAGACATCCAGATGGAGATGTCTTGAAGGCAGGAGGAGACACGAGCCTGAAGGGAGGGAGAGAGAGCAGGGGCAGAAATGTAGACTTGGGTGCCATCAGCCTAGAGATGATAGTTGAAGCCGTGGGAGCGAATGAGTTCACCAAGGGAGTGAGTGTTGATAGAGAACAGAAGGGGACCAAGAACTGACCCTTGAGGAACCCCTACAGTATGGGGATGGGACGGGGAGGAGGAGGAGTCCGCAAAAGAGACTAAGAATGAATGGCCGGAGAGATAAGAGGAGAACCAGGAGAAGCCAAGGTTGGATAGTGTGCTGAGGAGAAGGGGGTGGTCCACAGTGTCGAAGGCAGCTGAGAGGTCGAGGAGGATTAGGATAGAATAGGAGAGGTTGGATTTGGCAAGCAGGAGGTCATTGGTGACCTTTGAGAGGGCAGTTTCTGTGGAATGTAGGGGACGGAAGCCAGATTGGAGGGGGTCGAGGAGAGAGTTGGCATTGAGGAATTCGAGGCAGCGCGTGTAGACAACTCGTTCAAGGAGTTTGGAAAGGAATGGTAGGAGGGAGATAGGGCGAGAACTAGAAGGGGAGGTGGGGTCAAGAGAGGGTTTTTTTAGGATGGGGGAGACGTGGGCATGTTTGAAGGCAGAGGGGAAGGAACCAGTGGTGAGTGAGCGGTTGAAGATGGAAGTTAAGGAGGGGAGGAGGGACGAAGCGAGAGTTTTCATAAGATGAGAGGGAATGGGGTCAGAAGCACAGGTGGCCAGAGTAGCACTTGAGAGGAGGGAGGAGATCTCATCTGAGGATACTGCTGGGAAGGATGGGAGAGTAGCGGAGAGGGTTGAGAGCTGGGGGGTTGGAGAAGGGGGAGAAGTGACTTTGGGGAGCTCAGACCTGATGGAGTTAATTTTACTAATGAAGTAGGAGGCCAGATCGTTGGGGGTGAGGGACGGAGGAGGGGGAGGGGACAGAGGGGATTAAGTCTGAGCCCCACGTGGGACAGAGACTGTGTCCAACTTGATTAGCTTGTATCTACCTCAGCGTTTAGAACAGTGCTTGACACATAGTAAGTGCTTAGATACCATTAACTTCTCTGGGCCTCAGTTACTTCATCTGTATAATGGGGATTAATACTGTGAGCCCCATGTGGGACACTGACTGCGTCCACACTGATTAGTTTGTATCTACCCCTGGCACTTAATACAGTGCTTGGCACACAGTACGTGCTTAACAAGTACCTAAAAAAAAAGAGGTCTCAAAGTGCTTCATCACACAGATACTCACAAAGTTTTATCCCTAAGATTTTTTTTTTTTACAGCGCAATAAAATTAGCAGGGAACAAGCACTGTATTATCCTCCTTTACCAGATGGAAAAATGGTAGCACCGATAATTCATTCATTCGTCTCTGAGGTCACACGACAAGTCAAAAGCTGATGGAGCTCCTCTGAATTCTTTCCACCACACTAAAGCTACCCAGTGAAAACAGGGCTGGACCTTCAGTCTGTGAATTAGCGACGACTCGACCAACAAGAAGTCCTTTTAGAACTTCCCTCAAACAAATAGAAGGTGGGTAAGCTAAAAGTTCTTTTTAACGAATCATGGGCCTTTTCCACCTACATAGAAATCAATCTACTCTATTTACTTTTCCAAATCATAGTATACCTGCTAAGTCGCAGAGGATTGGTATTTGAGTTCCCAATGGGTGAAGTGCATTGTACAAAGTGGTAGTGAAAGTAATAATGATTGTATCTGTTAAGCGCTTACTATGTGCCAAACACTGTTCTAAGCGCTGGGGTTGACACAAGCTTATCAGGTTGTCCCACGTGGGGCTCATAGTCTTCCTCCCCATTTTACAGATGAGGTAACTGAGGCACAGAGAAGTTAAGTGATTTGCTCAAAGTCATACAGCTGACAAGTGGAGGAGCCGGGGTTAGAACCCATGCCCTCTGACTCCCAAGCCCGGGCTCTTTCCACTAAGCCACGCTGCTTCTCGTACAGCAGAGGTGCAAGGCACATGTCATTCCCTGCCCTCAAAGAAGCTTACACTCTAATTAGTGAAGCACTTTTTTTATCCTCTATAATAAAACTATATTATTAAATAATATTATCTATTATTATTTGTAAAAATATTTACCAATGGGGCAATCTGAATAAGTCACTGTACAATTGATTACACCTCTGTAGACAAGTTCTTCGGTATGGTAGAAATAACTTGAGTTGCTAAGTCAGAACATGCTCCGACCACAGTAAGCGCTCAATTATTAAGACTGAATGAGTGCATTAACATTTTAGGGTTCCCTTCGAGCAGAGCCTTCCAATCAGGTCGGACCAGGGAAAAGAGTGGGGAAGGAAACACATTATTTTTATCTGGTTCAAAAACTGGAGCAGATTTCTCAGTTCTTGCCATTTACCTCCCAAAAGGCAAACGCGTACTCGTTATCATTTGCTAAATAAATAAGTCTGTCATTGCTCGCACAACCCTGAGTGAATATGGGCCGCTCTGGAAAGCAAAAGCACCCTGGCAATCTGTCTCCATGGGATTGCCACCTATTGACATCCCATTGACCTGGGTTCTGATCCCTGCCCCATTTGTCTGCTGCGTATCCTTGGACTAGTCACTTCACTTCTCTGTGTGCCGCAGTTTCCTCATCTGTAAAATGGGGATTCATCTCCTGTTCTCCCTTCTACTTAGATGGCGAGTTCCATGTGGGACAGGAACTGCATCTGACCTGGTTAATGGGGCTCAAACAATACCATAATCCTCATGAGAGGAGTAACGGTTGGATACAGTCCCCTGGTTTCCAGGATTTGTAAGAATCAGGGAAGTGGGGAGAAACAGGTGGCAAGCAGTCGAGGTGGCAGGGCAGTGATATGATTGGGAAAAACTCCCGTCTTATCCTCCCTTCAGGATTGAAACCCTAGAGCTCTCCCCAAATAGTTGCTTTCCTTCAAAGCATCATCAGGGGAGCCAATCCCAAGGTAACGAGAGGTCATCAATGAAGAGCAACCACAGACAGGGAGACAAACATTAGGTGAGTGTATTGTATTAAAATCAATTAAAAGGGGAAAACTTACCAAACAACCAAGTTGTTCATTACTGTGGTGCCAACCAAAGCCTGTTGCATCCCCTGGACCTCAGCAAAGGCTAGAATGGTTTCTTCTGGGGGCATCAAAGACAGATTTTCTTTCCTTCTGGATTGAAAATGGCATTTAGTACCAAAGATGCTCTAAGGAAGTCTCCTCTGACACCCCTGAACTACAACATAGCAAAATTAGCCCAAAGCAAAGAAGGTAGAACAAAGACGAGATAAAAACTCATTTGGCAAAATCAGATATGTCTGGTTTCTCAAAGGATGAAAATGATTGTGGTATTTGTTATGCGCTTACTATGTGACGAGCACGGTGGTCAATACAAGACGATCAGGTTGGACACAGCCCCTGTCCCACATGGGACTCCCTTCTAGACTGTGAGAAACATTGTTGGGAAGGGATTGTCTCTATCTGTTGCCGAACTGTACTTTCCAAGCGCTTAGTACAGTGCTCTGCACACAGTAAGCGCTCAACAAATACGATTGAATGAATGACTGAATAAAGGGGAGGGAGAACAGGTATTTTACCCCTAGTTAACAAATGACAAAGCTGAGGCACACAGCAGTTAAGTGACTTGCCCAAGGTCAGAGACAGCAGGCACAACCAGGCTTCCTAGCTCTCTGCACGACTCCACAGTCTTTTGGACATTCTAGACTGTAAGCTCGTTGTGGGCGGAGAATGGGTCTACCAACTCTGTTGTACTGTACTCTCCCAAGGGCTTAGTACAATGCTCCGCACACTGTAAGGACTCGATAAGTATAAATGATCGATTGGTTGACATGCAACACGCCGATGGGGCTTAAACTTTAATAACGAAAAAGGCGGTTTCCAGAACACGAGGACAGAGATGGATTTCCAATTCCATTTTAAGGCTCTGTTCAATCCATTTGAGGTAAACCCAAAAACCAGGAAGCGATAGGGTGGCGAGCAGACGCTGTCACATAAAGGACAAAAAATATCATCTCCCCCGACAACTCAGATTCTTAAATTGCCCCCTCCTATCTCACCTCATTACTCTCCTATTACACTCCTCTAATGCTAACCTACTCACTGTACCTCCGTCTCATCTATCTCGTCACCGACCTCTCTCCCACCTCCTGCCTCCAGCCTGGAATGCCCTCCCTCTTCATATCCGACAGACGATTATTCTCCTCACCTTCAAAGCCTTATTGAAGGTACATCTCCTCCAAGAGGCCTTTCCTGACTAAGCCCCCTTCTCCCACTCCCTTCTGAGTCACCCTGATTTGCTCCCTTTATTCATCCCTCCCTCAACCCTGCACACTTTGGACATAACCACAATTCATTTATTTAATGCCCGTCTTCCCCTCTGGATCGTAAACTCATTATGGGGCAGGAACGCGTCTGTGAACTCTGTTGTACCGTTATATTGTACTTCCACAAGCACTTAGTACAGGGCTCTGCGCACGGTAAGCGCTCAACAAATCCGGCTGATCGAAAATCTACTCTGAGACCTTTGACCAAAGTGGACAGAGCACGGGTTTGGGAGTCGGGACGGTTCTAATCCCGGCTCCATCGCTCGTCTGCTGTGGGACCTGGGGAAAGTCACTTTACTTCTCTGCACCTCAGTTACCTCATCAGTACAATCAATCAATCAATCATATTTATTGAGCGCTTACTATGCGCAGAGCACTGTACTAAGCACTTGGGAAGTACAAGTCAGCAACACATAGAGACAGTCCCTACCCAACAGCGGGCTCACAGTCTAGAAGGGGGAGACAGACAACAAAACCAAACATACTAACAAAATAAAATAGAATAGATATGTACAAGATAAATAAATAAATAGAGTAATAAATATGTACAAACATATATACATATATACAGGTGCTGTGGGGAAGGGAAGGAGGTAAGATGGGGGGATTGAGAGGGGGACGAGGGGGAGAGGAAGGAAGGGGCTCAGTGTGGGAAGGCCTCCTGCAGGAGGTGAGCTCTCAGTAGGGCCTTGAAGGGAGGAAGAGAAATAGTAGATTAGGGATGAACGTGAGGAAGTAAAATTAGGAAATTAGGAGTTGATAGCATAATCGCAAACTGGCTCAAACCAAATGACCCACGACCCCAAGGTCGTTTGGAACACCCTGAGAGGGGCCTGGCTTTCAATCAATCAATCAATCAATCAATCGTATTTATTGAGCGCTTACTGTGTGCAGAGCACTGGACTAAGCGCTTGAGAAGTCCAAGTCGGCAACATCTAGAGACAATCCCTACCCAACAGTGGGCTCACAGTCTAAAAGGGGGAGACAGAGAACAAAACCAAACATACTGAAAAAATAAAATAAATAGAATAGATATGTACAAATAAAATAAACAAATAAATATGAGACTGAGCGCCCCATTTGGGACAGGGATTGTGTCCAACCCAATTTGCTAGCATCCACCCCAGGGCTCAATACAGTGTCTGGCACATAGTAAGCACATATAACCAACACCACAATTATTATTATTGTTTCCTACATTCATTAGAGTGGTTGCCTCTCTTACCTGCCTGCTTCTGAAACTATCACCAGCTCTACTTGTTGACAGTGCAATGGCCCACAACTGCTGACCAATCTCCTGTGCCGCAGGCCGGCTACTGCTTTGATGGTCCCGGCTTTCACTCGCAGTTGCTGCAGACACTTCTCCTCAGCAGAATACAGCAGTGCTCTAAATCAACCAGAACAACACAATTCAATCAACCCTTAGAAAACTGGCAAGGGAAATCAAGGCGAGGACACTGACACCTGCCAATCTAAAAGTCTGGGGATGGCAAACTCTTCATCTATGCAAATGTATCAGGAGGGAGAAGGAAAATCAGAGTCACACGTTAAAATTTCAAAATGATGCAACTCTTTTCCTATATGGTATTTTTTTCATATGCGCTTGGAAAAAAAATCCATTTAATCTAGATATAAAGTGGAATAAAATTCAATTGGAAGACCTTTTTTGGATTTTTTAACAGGATTTTATAATCTACCCGCTTTCAGACGCGAAAATTAAAATCAGGTCAGCACTGTGAATTTTTCAGATCGAAAGGCTACAGATGTGAAATTACTTACTTGATTTCTCTAATTTCCAAATTCCCCAAAGCCACACACACAAGATTACAAACATCTGGCAGAGGAACAATTTGAATCACTGGAATCTGCAAAGGAAGAAGCAAAAGAGGAGGAGAGAAACAGAATGAAAAAAACCACACCTCGGTTGTTTTTCTATTACATTTTTATATAGTACCTTACATTTTCAAAGCATCTTACAATCACTTTTATTCTGTTCATATCTTTCTGAAGGACTTGAGGTAGCATTGATAATAGAGGGAGCCCAAGGCACTATGCTTTCCCAGAATTCAACTATGCGGAGGAACATAATAGTAATCAAAATCTCAAGGAGCAGAGTATTAACTAGATTTTTATTTTCCCAGAATAATAAAACCAATTAGCCTGTTGGAGAAAATAGAGGAAAAAGCAATTTTAAAAGCAATAATAATAATAGTGGTATTTGTTAAGTGCTTACTATGTGCTAGGCACTGTTCTAAACACCGGGGTAGATACAAAACAATTGTCCCATACAGGGCTCACGGTCTTAATCCCCATTTTACAAATGAGGGAACTGAGGCACAGAGATGCTAAATGACTTACCCAAGGTCACTAAATGTGAAATCCCACACACTTCACTTTCAGTGTTGGTTGGTGGGGCGGCCTGGTGGTCAATCTTTGGTCATTCAAAAAATCCTTATGGGTAAATCCCATCCCCTTAACTACGCTGATGGGAAGGTAGGAAAGGGAAGGGTGGGAGGGAGGGGGAGGGCAGATGATGGATTCTAGAGTTTTTCCTAGTGTGGCTTTAAATATCTGGAATTTAATTTCTTGCAGTCTATTCAGTTAACTCCCCAATTTAAATATTATTTGTTAGCAGACACGATTACAGTTCTTTTACAGTTCTTTAGAGCACTCAGGCAGAGGTTTCTTTTCAGATTCGGGCCAGATTCCACAACTCTTTTATTCCTTTTGACTGCTTGGTTTGAAGAAGGGCTACTGCTCCTCATTCTAGGTACTTTAGCAAGGTGTCCCATATCAAACAGTGTGAAAATATCTGAGTATGTTCTCCCCTTGCAGCTTTATAGAGATTGGCTTTTGGTGAAAGCTGCCTATGCTGACTATAATTCAGACATACTACATACCTCTGTAAACTGCCAAGTATAAACTTTTTCCCATTCCCGCGGATCTTGAGGTTTCCAAAGTGAAACTGTAGCCTCAGAAGCAGTTAGGATGCACAACGTTTTACAGCCAGCTACTTCCCACCATACAGTGCTCACATCCACGGAGCAGGAACTGGAAGGATTCTGTCAAAAACAATCCAAGTAGTTTTTACTGTAAAGTACAGCAACTCCCAGGTGAGGTGTGTATAACTGGTTCCTTGAAAAATAGGACGCTTAGTAACAAGGTACTCAGTGAAGTAGAGTTCCAAAGAGCCAAAAACACTGACAAAGACAGTATACATACATTTTTGAGAGTAACAAAAATACAACAGATGTACATGATCCAATTCATTCATTCATTCAATCGTATTTATTGAGCGCCGACTGTGTGCAGAGCACTGTACTGAGTGCTTGGGAAGTACAAGTCGGCAACATATGGAGACGGCCCCTACCCAACAACAGGCTCACAGCCTAGAAGACGGGCTCACAGTCCAATCTGAATAAGAACCATTAATAAAAAAAACTAACTCAAAATCCTTACTGGGAATGTAAGTAAATATATGCTGTCTTGCCATAACATTTTAACATATTTTGGCAAGAGTATTGTTAGGGCATCAGACTGTTTTTGCTCCTCTTAGGCCAACCTTCTCACTGTACCTCAGTCTCGTCAATCTCGTTGCGGACCCCTCGCCCATGTCCTGCCTCTGGCCTGGAAAGTCCTCCCTTCCTCATATCCATCCATGCCTCCCCGGCTGCTTCAAAGCCTTATTGAAGGCCCATCTCCTCCAAGAGGCCTTCCCTGACAAAGCCCTCCTTTCCTCTTCTCCCACTCCTTTCTGCATCACCCTGATTTGCTCCCTTTATTCATCCCCCCCATCCTAGCCCCAAAGTACTTATGTCCATATCTGTAATTTATTTATGTATGCCTGTCTCCCCCTCTAGATGTAAACTCACTGTGGGCAAGAAAGGTGTCTGTTTATTACAATCATTCATTCAATCGGATTTACTGAGTGCTTACTGTGTGCAGAGCACTGTACTAAGCGCTTGGGAAGTACAAATCAGCAACATATTAGAGATGGTCCCTACCCAACAACGGGCTCACAGACTAGAAGTACTCCCCTAAGCACTTAGCACAGTGCTCTGCACACAGTAAGCGTTCAATAAATACAACTGAATGAATGCTACAATTCAGCATAGTGTTGGAAGAAAGAGTTTTCCATATATGCACAGTGTTGGAACAGTTGACTATTACAGTGCAAGTTTTCCTTAGCATTGCAAGAATGCAGTCTTTATCTTAGAGAACTGGGTATATTTAATTTTCAAAGTTCTAATACCTTACGTCAAAAGGCTGAAGATCTAACATTGGCCTAATGCCAAACAGTAGTTGAAATGGGCTTTTAATCGTTATTCAAGTCAGCTAAAGTACTTCAAGGGAGGGAGGTACAGTGTGAAAAGAAGGTGTTGGGAAACTGTTGTAAAGTGAGAGTGCTCTCTGAAATACTGGCAATAAAATTTGACAGTGCTATTGCCAAAAAGGTCTAGGGAAAGCGCATCATCAGGCTAAATAAGGAGTACAATATTCAAGTCGTCTTCTTTTAGAAATTTTTGAAATGTCAACAGTTAGGTACATGGGAAGCTTGAGGAAACCAAACACTTAAGATGTATGAAGTCTGCATTTCATGGACGTCAAAAGCAAATAGAGCTCTAATAATGATGGCATTTATTAAGCGCTTACTATGTGCAAAGCACTGTTCTAAGCTTTAGAGACATTACACAATATCTTTCATGCTACATACTTTCCATACTTTGGCTAGTCCATTAAAAAATACTGCCAGATTAGAGATATCAGAATCGGAGTATATACTGTGAAATTTACACAGTCGTTATCCACAATACTGTTTGTTTCAAGGGCCTTTCCCTCATATTTATGAGTACAAAATGAGTACCTGCCTGTCAGCAGGCAGGTCAAGTGCTAACGAAGTAAAATCCCGAGAAGGCAATCCTTCCCTCTTCAGGAGATGGAAGCTGGGAGGAGCAGAAATGCGCTGAAACAAACCTATTACATTTCATTCGGTTCCGCTAGACTAGCGTTCAGTACACATCACATTCACAGCACCACAGAACAAATGAATGGAGAAAAAACTATAAAGGCGGAGGGAGAGACAACAAAGTACACACAAAGATTTGACAAAGCATAATCTATAATATGTGATTGTAATTGTATTTCAATTCTATATACCATAGGTAACTGATTATTATATAAAACACCTCCTACTTAGACTATGAGCTCCATGTGGGACGGAAACTAAGTAGAACGTGATTATCTTGTATCTACCCTAATGCTTAGTACAGTGCTTGGCACGCAAAAAAACGAACAAAAAAAACCCAAAAAGGCACTCTCAAAGTACCAAAAAATAGATAGTGAAGTTGGGGCCCATTTTCAGAGCAAGTGGCCTCAAATCAGAGAAGCAGCATGGTTTAGTGGATAGATCACGGTCAATCAATCGTATTTATTGAGCATTTACTGTGTGCAGAGCACTGTACTAAGCACTTGGGAAGTACAAGTTGGCAACATATAGAGACAGTCCCTACCCAACAGTGGGCTCACAGTCTAGAAGGTCCTAGGAGTCAGAAGTTCATGTGTTCTAATCCCAGCTCAGCCACTGATAATAATAATAATGACGGTATTTGTTTAGCGCTTACTATGTGCCAAGCACTGTTCTAAGAACTTCTCTGCTGTGTGACCTTGGGCAAGTCACTTCACTTCTCTGGGCCTCAGTGACCTCATCTGCGAGATGGGGATTAAGACTATGAGCCCCGTGTGGGACAGGGACTGTGTCCAACCCAATTTGCTTGCATCCACCTCAGCCTTTACTACAGTGCCCAGCACATAGCGAGCGCTTAACAAATATAATAATTATTCAATCAGTTATTCTAAGGCTCTAATTATCTGTAGGAATCCTGACCTTTAACTTTGAAGTCAACTGAAGACTGCACCGTTTCCCACTTTCACAACAGGTATTAAAAACAGGTTCTATTCTTTTCGCCTGCAGAGAAAAATAAAAAGCCATTATTGACAGTTAGGAGCAACGACTGACAACTTTCATTCATTCAATGGTATTTAGTGAGCGTTTACTTTGTGCAGAGCACTGTACTAAGCACCTGGGAGGGTATAATACAACAATAAACAGACATATTCCCTTGCTCACACTGCACTAACAATCTTGACATCTTCCAGCTTCGTTTGTTTCTCAAAGCCTTCGACTTGAAGTATTTTCCATCTACTTTCTGAAACAAGAATTTCTTCTCCATTGAAGAAATACTTTACTTCATTTATTGTTTGTTATACTGTACGCTCCCAAGGGCTTAGTACAGTGCTGTGCACACAGTAAGCGCTCAATAAATACGACTGAATGAATGCACCAAACACAGATTCATGTAGTATGACATCTTCATGAACAAGCTGAGCAAGGACAGTCTTGTCTACATCATGTCACTCTGGACGGCTTCAAGGACGTGGCGAGAGCCAGAGTTGGTGCTGGAATCAGTTCTAATCTGTGCAAGCCAGATTCTCCCAGTTACTAAACTATTTCGAGACTGTTTCATTCATTCATTCATTCAATCGTATTTATTGAGCGCTTACTGTGTGCAGAGCACTGTACTAAGCGCTTGGGAAGTACAAGTTGGTAACATAGAAAGACGGTCCCTACCCAACAACGGGCTCACAGTCTAGAAGGGGGAGACAGACAACAAAACAAAACATGTGGACAGGTGTCATCAGAATAAATAGAAATAAAGCTAGATGCACATCATTAACAAAATAAATAGAATAGTAAATATGTACAAGACTGTTGTTTAGACACCTCTGGAATCTGCATGAATTCTTGGGAAGCAGGATGGCCTAGTGGATAACAGCACGGGCCTGGGAATCAGAAGGTCATGGGGCCTAAACCCAGCTCCACCACTACTGTGTGACCTAGGGCAACTCACTTAATTTTTCTCTGCCTCAGTTCCCTCATCTGTAAAATGGGGATGAAGACTGTGAGCCTTAAGTGGGACAGGGACTGCGTACAACCCGATCAACTCATGTCTACCCCAGTGCTTAGTACAGTGCCTGGCACATAGTTGGCGCTTAACAAATACCATTATTATTATGTCCTCTCCCGAACACTTTGGACAGCATTCCAAAAAATAAAATATATAAAAACATAAAAAATACTAACAAATTGAACACAGTCCCTGCCCCACACAGGACTCTCACAATGATTTACACAGAGTTTATCCACACAGGATTAGTTTCCATGAGGAGCTCACTGTGGGCAGGGAATGTGTTTGTTTATTGATCTACTGTACTTTCCCAAGCGCTTACTATGGTGGTCTGCTTTAGAGTAAGCTCTCAATAAATACGATTGAATGAATGGACAAGTGCAAATGCCATTATTATTATGTCCTCTCCTGAACACTTTGCACAGCATTTCACCTACAGTAAGCACTCAAATACCTTTGATGGATTGATTTTAGCTGACTAGATGCCATAAAGGTGTTAAAACTGTAGTAACTCCACGAATTGGTTTATGAATCACCTGAAAAAGCCCATGAAGTTTCCAAAGGAAGAAGCTAAGAAAGCATAAGATACCTGGTAGCAGACTGTAAACTCCACACCGTAAGCTCCCTGAGGGCAGAGATCCTGACTGCCAACTCTACTGTATACAATCTTGTACTCCCCAAGCGCTTAGTATAGCGCTCCGCACGCAATGAGTACTCAATAAATACCATTAATTGGAAGTAACAGTGATTTCTGTGAAAATGAAATTTAGAGGGACAAATTTAGTCCCGTATGCTTGTGATAAGTTATGGCAGACAAGGGAAAAGCAATATGTAATCTATCTAGCCTTCTGTAAGGTTTTAATAAGATAGAATTAACCTTAAATTCTATCTTATTTAGTGACCTCACTGATAAAATTATACTACAGTTAGATGGGGACAACATCATCATCATCAATGGCATTGTTTGAGTGCTTACTATGGACAGAGCACTGTACTAAGCACTTGGGGGGGGTGGGGAAGGGGTGCAGTACAGGAGAGTTGGTAGATACGTTCCCTGCCCACAATGAGCTTACAGTTTAGAGGGGGAGACGGACATTTATATAAACAATTTATAATATAAAATGTACGGATACGGACACAATAATCAAACCAGCAAGACAGGAATGGCCCAGGGACAAATTGGTGGGAGGGCAAAGGGGAGAGGAACTTGGGCTGGAATTCCATGGAGATCAGTCATGGGTCCAGTTCAATTCATTCATTATCTTTATTAACCATGTGGACTAAGGAAGCATACGTTTGCTCCTCATATTTGGAGATGATATTAAGCTGGGTGGGGCTGTTGATGACTTTAATGATATGCTTGCCTTGCAATAATAATTATGGAAATTATTAAGAGTTGCTATGTGCCAAAGCACCGTGCTGAGCACTGGATTAGATACAAGATTAGTACATGGAACTAATTAGTACAGTGCCCGGCACATAGTAAACACTTAAAAAAAATAAAATCAATAAAAACTACTGACAAATTGGACACAGTCCCTGCCCCACATGGGACTCTCACAATGATTTACACAGAGTTTATCCACACAGGACAAATTTCCACGAGGAGCTCACTGTGAGGAGGGAATGTGTTTGCTTATCGATATACTGTACTTTCCCAAGCGCTTAGTACGGTCATCTGCATTAGAGTAAGCTCTCGATAAATACAACTGAATGAATGGACAAGTGCAAAGATACTTCTTACAATTAAGCTTAAAAGCTTACAATTTCAGATTCAATCATATTTACACGTAGGGGCAAAAAACAAACACCAGAATACAGGAAGTTAAATGGACATCAGACTCCGCTCAAACACTGCAGAAAAGGTCTTGGGGGTGCCTAGTCAATAAAATAGAATATCAGCCAATCGTATAACTCCTATGAAAGTTAACATGGTCCGGGGAGGCATCAACAGGAGAAACGGGAAGTAATCTTGCAGCTATAGTCCCCTCTGGTAATAATGATGGTACCTGTTAAGTGTTTGCTATGTGTCAAGCACTGTTCTAAGCACTGAGGAAGATACAAGCTGATCAGGTCAGACACGGGCCCTGGCCCACATGGGGCTTCTGGTAAGTAGAAGGGAGAAAGAGACTTGAATCCTCATTTTATAGATAAGGACACTGAGGCTCAGAGAAGTTAAGTGACTTACCCAAGGTCACACAGCAGACAAGTGGCACAGCTGGGATTAATAGGAAATGCGTAAACGCAGAAGTATATATGTTCAGACCCAGGTCCTCTGTCTCCCAGGCCAATGCTCTTTCCACTAGACCACACTGCTGCTCATGATTAACAATCAGAGGCATTTATCAAGCGCTTACTCTGTGCAGGGTGCTGTACTTGGGAGAGTATAATAGAGTAAGGAGACAAAGATTCCTGCCCTCAAAAGGCTTACAATTTCAGATGCAATCATATTTACTGAGCACTTACTATGTGCAGAGCACTGCACTAAATATTTGGGCGTGTTACAACGTAACAGATTTGGCAGACCTGTTCCCGGATGGCAAGGAGCTTACACTTGGAGTGCTGTATTAAGTTTTGGTCATTGCACTCTAAAAAGGATGTAAAGAAATGAACGGGGAGAAAAGTCCAGAGAAAAGCAATAGGCATAATTAAAGGGTTGGAAAACTGGACCTATGATGGAAGCTGACAAGAACTGGGGTTATTTCTCCCGGAGAAAAGATGGCCAAAGGCTGATGATTACTACCTTCAAATATATAAAGTGTTTTCATGGGAAGGATATTGGCCAGTTATTTTCTATGATGGATGAGGACAGGACAAGAATAGGCCTAAAATAGGAAGTGTCAATTGGCTAAAGAAAAAAAAAACAAACCACAGCTTCTTGACGACGAGGGTGATAAAATACTGGCATCGGGTATCATGAGAGGGTGGGAATTCCCATCCTTCGAGAATTCTTAAATGGCCATCTGTCCTGGATTACTCCCTTGACTGACCAATTGATTAATTATTCCCCTGCCTGAAGCACGTCTTGCTTGACGGGATTAGCACTCGTCCGTCCCTCCCGGTTTCTCTCATCCCATGGTTCCATGTAACTGGAAAACACCACCCCACGGTCAAGAATATATACCTGACCACGTCTAACTGAACCAGAGGCAATTTCGTTGTTTCCCCCCGCCAATAAAATCATCTCAAAGGCCATTCCAAAGATGTTCTCCACTTCTCTTCTCTTCAGTTTACGGCTAATTATTTCAATCAATCAATCAATGGTATCTAGTGAGCCCTACTGCACTAAGAGAAAACTCTATGATTTACACATACCAGAATGACTTTATGACAGAAGATGGGACGTCCTGAAGAGGGTGTACCCATGGAGTCGCTATGGGTCGGAAAGGACTCGACGGCATTTGAAGACTGCACGAAGAACACTGTGCTAAGCATTCAGAACACAACAGGGCTGGGAGACAAGCAATAGTACAGTGCTCTGCACGCAGTAAGTGCTCAATATATATGACTGAATGAATGAATAGACAAACTCCCTGTCCACAAGGAGGTAGAACTCATATTACCCCTTGCTCATTTTACTTAACGTCTTCAAAGAACGGTAAAATCGGAAAATACAAACACACTCTACCTGTTCGAAAGGGTCCTGACATGACCCCTGGATATAAGTCCCTGGAATCTGACTCCCTTGGGAGACGATCGAGTCAATGGGAGGAGCTGTTTCTTCTTTGGGGCCAGAGCCACCGTCGTTCCGCTTTCCAGAACCAAGTACGATTCCCTTGGATTGTCCTTGATCCTGGAGTTGGTTCCCCATGCCCGAGGCACTGGAGGAACCCTGGCTTCTGTTCTCCAAAGGACGGACTGGCGTGGTCAAGTAAGGCGGTGAGGTTGTGTAAGAAGTATCTGGTCCCCTTATCTCTGGGGCGATGTTTTCACAGTTTGTGGGGGAGGCAAATCCTGGAGTAGCACCCACAATGGGGAAAACAGGGGTACCTATATGGGCCTCAGGTTGCCCGTCTGTCCCTGGGAGAACCGTTGCGGGAGGGGTCAAAAGTAAAACGGTTGAAGACTGTCCCTTTTCCTCCGCTTGGCCTCTTAAGTTTGGAACTGGAGGCTGGCAGTCCTCGGACTGAGTAATAAGATCCTTTTCCTTTTGGTCGGTGACTTGCTTAAGCGACGGGTCCTCCAAAATGGCACTCTCTCCCGCGCCACCTTGCCGTCTCGCCCCCGTCCCCGGTTTCAGAGGCTCAGTTGGTTTGGTGGAGGATTTTAATTTCTCAAGCTTAAGGAAACCGAACTCTTTGTCGGGTAAGTGGAAGTCTGAAACGGTGAGGGAGGAAGACAGCTTCTTTAGATTGAGCATATCGTGGTGAAAGTGAGCTGCGGCGGCGGCGGTGGGATCCAAATCCAAGCAGCCAGTGCTCCTGAAGCAGAGAGAGCTTGCCTCTGGACAGCTCTCTGGCTTCCCTACAAAAGAAGAGCATATTTACATTTGAAGGGACTGCGAAAGAGCCCCAAACCAAACACATTTCTTAACCATCTCCCAATGCCCTAGGGGAGGTTTTGTTAAACCTAGCTGCCCAATCCCTGCTGGCAGTGGATCAAATCGATCGATTTGAGCACTTACCATGTGCAGAGCACTGTGTACTAAGGGAGGGGGGCTTGGGAGTGCACAATGCAACACAATTAGCGGAAACATTCCCTGTCCGTAATAGGACCCTTCAAGTCCTCAAGAAGGCCATAAACACTCCCGGCACTTCTCCCCCTCTAGACTGTAAGCTCACTGTGGGCAGGAAACACACCTACCAACTCTATTATATTGTCCCCCCCAAGCGCTTACTCTGCACCCAGGAAGCGCTCAATAAATACAACTGATTGATTCTCTTGTACCCATTACTCTTTGGGTAATGACTGATCTATTTATTTCTATTGATGCCTGTTTACTTGTTTGGATGCCTGTCTCCCCCGCTTCTAGACTGTAAGTCCGGTGTGGGCAGGGATTGACTCTATTGCTGAACTGCACTTTCCAAGACCTTAGTTCAGTGCTCTGCACACAGTAAGCACTCTTAAATAAATACGACAATGACTGAATGAATATTTCCCTAATCCCAAATTGCTCTCCATGCTGCTTCCTTCTAATTTCCCAAATAGAATATAACAATCTTAATTCTTCTAGGTAAAGGCTGGTTGCAGGATGCCAGCGTGGATGAGAATGTATACAATAGTGCAAATTCGAAATACAAAAAGGTACCCCAGGCCTGAATAGTACTCAAATTTTCTGCTTCTCGAGCCAATACTAAGCACTTAATGACTTGAAAATTAAAGCAAAGTTTGGAAGCAATATGGAAGAGAACCCCCAGCTTCTAGACTGTGAGCCTGCTGTTGGGTAGGGACCGTCTCTCTATGTTGCCAACTTGTACTTCCCAAGCGCTTACTACAGTGCTCTGCACACAGTAAGCACTCAATAAATACGGTTGATTGAATGAATGAATGAAGACATCTCCCTAAGAAACCCTCACCCGTTCCCCCTCCCACCCATGTACTTGTCCCCAAAGAGCAAAGAACAGAAAGGATGTAGTAGATTGGGTTTGGAAAGTTCCTAACCAATCTGAGTGCTGTTTTGTAGTCAGGCCTGGGATGAAATAGCTTACCTTCTGCTTGGGCATGGACTCCAGCCTTCCAAGATTTTCTTTTCCCTTTATTTTGTCTACAGGGTTGCTTCTTGTCTGCAAGGACGTGGCTGCTGCCCTTAGGAGGCTCAGCAGAAAGGTTGCTCTCGCCGGTCGGGGAGAGAGATTTTTGGGAAGGGCTTTCAGAACTCACGTGGTCATCCTGGCTGTCGGACAATGGCGCATCTCTTTTATCTGTTTCTTGACCGGGCTGGTCTACATTTTTATTCATAGGCTGACCTTTACATTTAAGTCCTCTCCTGCTTATGCCCAACTGGCTCTGAATTACAGCTTCTAGGTCTAACTTCCTCTGGCAATTTGACATCCTTCGTGTCGTCCGAACATAGTACTCCACTGGAAAGAGAAGGCCCTCAAGCACCGTACATGAATTTAATGAGCTTACTGTCACGGCAGCGGGCACTTCCAAGCTGGAACATGAACTTGGGGGCTCTTCCTGCTCCGGAAGTTTCTCTCCATCTGACGGAGAGCCAGTGGGAAGACCTGAACACCTACGGCTGTGATGCAGTTCTTCCTGGGTTGGGCTTTTACTTGATAATAAATCGCTACTACCATTCACGTCATCTCCTGGAAAGTCGGAAGTATTAGGCTGCTGTTCAGCTGGGCTCCCCTCCTCATTTCCCTTTTGGTAAGTTGGATAGGAGGAAAATTCTCTCTCTGCATCTCCCAAATTTAAAAGTGAAGTAGAAGTAATCTCCACTGAACGCTCCGGAATCGATTCATTCTCATCACACAGACCTTCAGGGGGCCGATCTCCAAGCTGTTGATTGTCACTGCTTTGGAACCGAGCCCACAACGGCGCCGCAACCACGCCGAGGGAGACCTTCTCTTCTGGCATTCCACCGACATCTCTTTCCGATTCTTTAGCTTTTGGGGTACAAACACTTCCTTCACCCATTTCTGGAGACGGCGAGGGAGAGTTCTGAATCCCGCTTCCATTGTTTGAAAAAGTATTTCTCCGAAATCCTGAGGATTCAGGATCGTTTAGAGCAAACCCTTGTTCTTGCCATCTTTCCCCAGCATCTATTTGTGATCTAGGACGACAGGAAGATTCTCTCTCCTTATACAGTAGGGCTCTCTTTTTCCATTTCAGTTTATTTTCTGGAAGCTCATTCTTAGCTTCAGGTCCGCTGATGCACGAGAGTCTCTTTAGGACATCGTCATCACCTGGAGTCGACCCTTCCGGCACACCACCTTCATTTCTGAAGAGTTGAGGTTCGAGTTTAAATGAAACGCTGTTTTTTTTCTTGGTTTCTGACCCAAGACTGGACTCGGTCTGTGGTGCACCTAGGTCTGATTCGCCACTAAGAGGCTTTGGTTCTTTTGGTTCTAGGGAGGCAAACGATTTACAAACGTTATTTTTCTCTTTAAATCGAACCTACACAGTCATCATGTCATACTTATTCATTCATTCAATCGTATTTATTGAGCGCTGATCTGTAGGAGATGCCGTGTCAATCAAATGGCATTTATTGAGCGCTTACTGTGCATACAGCACTGTAGTAAGTGCTTGACAGAGTACAACGCAACAGAATCGACAGATCCGTTCAAGAAGCTTATGTCCCATGTAACCGTTATGGGGCAAGGCATAATCACTTTGCTGGTGTTTTGCAAGAAGATAGAAAACCTCAAAGGTGGGTAAGTTGTTTGCACCTGGAGTATCCCAAAAAGGCAGTCATAATGAAAAACGAGCCGTTTTACCTGAAGGGTCCAACTGCATTCTCTCCTGACTGAGCAAGAAATTCTGCTCTGCGATGGTTTTCTTAACATATCTCTTAATCCTTTCAGCATTTTGAGCACGCTTAAAAAAACAGAAAGGTAGTTCAAAAAGCAAGTTAAGAATAAATAATAAGGTTGAAATTGGAGAATGCTCACATACTTGCAATTTGGCCAGTGTCCGGCTGTACTCTCTTTTCAGTACGTCTAGTTTTTCCTTTAGCTGGAAGAAGAAAAGACACGGACCTAACATTACACAAAGACGGCCAAAATAAGTTGAAATATCATTCTCCTGAATGTTGAGCCGTTTAAAGCCAGGGGATGCTAAACGTGAAAATATTAGTCTTTAGGGGCATGGCTGTGAACTCCACGTGGGACATGGGATTGTGTTCGACCTGATTAACTTGTATCAAGAATAGTGCTTGACACATAGCAAGCACTTAAGAAATATCATAATAATAATAATAATTACGATGGCTGGGATGGGAAGAACCCGAAGGTTTCCGAAGACTTGATAAATGTTGCAAAAGTCTGTAGAGGGGACAAGAGGCTATTTTTCCATTTTAGCCAAAATAACATTTGTTAAGCTCTTACTACGTATCAGGGACAGTGCTACATAAAAAGATCAGATCAGGCGCAGTCCCTGTCAGTCAATTGTGTTTATTGAGCACTTACTGGGTGCAGAGCACTGTACTAAGCATTTGGGAGAGTACAGCAATGAACAGACACACTCCCTGCCTAAAATGAGCTTGCAGGCTAGAGGGGGAGACAGACATGACTATAGATAAATACAATTACGGATATATACATATGTGTTGTGGGGCTGGGAAGAAGGGGAAGAATAAAGGGCGCAAATCAGAGCAAAGCAGAAGGGAGTGGGAGAAGAGGAAAGGGGGACTTAGTCTGGGAAGGCCTCTTGGAAGAGATGTGCCTTCAATCATGCTTGGGGTCGGGGGCTGGGGACGTAGAGTAATTGTCTGTCAGATTCAAGGAGGGAGGGCGTGGACGAGAAGTCAGCAGTCAGATAGGAGATCGAGGTAAAGAGAAATGATTAACATTATTCATTCATTCAATCATATTTTTCGAGCGCTTACTGTGTGCAGAGCACTGTACTAAGCCCTTGGGAAGTACAAATCGGCATCATATAGAGACGGTCCCTACCCAACAACGGGCTCACAGTCTAGAAGGGGGAGACAGACAACAAAACAAGGTTAGAGAAGTAAAGTGTGCAGTTAGGTTGTAGTAGGAAAGTAGCAAAGTGAGGTGGGAGAGGGCAAGGTGACAGAACGCTTCAAAGCCCACGGTGAGGAGTTTCTGTTTGATGTGGAGGTGGATGGGCAACCACTGGAGTTTCTTGAGGAGTCCGTGTCCTACAGGGGAGACAGAGACTAAGGGGGAGGGAGAAAAAGTATTTAACCCCCATTCTACGAATGGGGGAACTGAAGAACAGAGATGTCAAGTGATTTTCCCGAGGTCACACAACGGAGAAGTGGCAGAGCTGGGCTAAGATCCCAGGTCGACTTGCTCCCAGGCCTGTGGGCTTGTGGAGTTGTGGCTTGTGGAGTATATGTTGCCAACTTGTACTTCCCAAGCGCTTAGTACAGTGCTCTGCACACAGTAAGCGCTCAATAAATACGATTGATTGAGTTGGAGACGTGTTTCTGATGCCCGTTATTTTCACGGGCTTCCACCCCTCCCCGCTGGTCGGTCAGTCCAACACTGATCCTGGGGACCTCGCAATCAATCCAGGATGACCTCCTCCTTGGACTTGAGTCCCATGTTGGGCAGGGACTGTGTCCCAACTGATGATGCCCGTCTCTGGTAAGCGCTTACTACTAGGTCCCAGGCACTGTAGAAAGTGCTGGGGTGGATACAAGCAAATTAGTTTGGACACAGTCCCTGTCCCGCAGTCTTCATCCCCATCTTCCGGGTGAGGCACAGATGAGTTCAGGGACTTGCCCAGGGTCTCACGCCAGATGGGTGGCAGAGCTGGAATTAGAACCCAGGTCCTCTGACTCCCAGCCCCGTGCTCCATCCAGGCCCGGGGAGAAGCAGCGTGGCTTAGTGGAAAGAGCGTGGGCTGGGCAGTCAGAGGATGTGGGTTCTAATCCAGGCTCTGCCACTTGTCTGCTGTGACCTTAGGCAAGTCACTTAAATGATCATCGGTGCCTCACTTCCTCATCTATAAAATCTTTTAGACTGTGAGCCCACTGTTGCGTAGGGACTGTCTCTGTATGTTGCCAACTTGTACTTCCCAAGTGCTTAGTCCAGTGCTCTGCACACAGTAAGCGCTCAGTAAATACGATTGATGATGATGATGATAAAATGGGGGTTAAGATTGTGAGCCCCACATGGGACAACCTGACAACCTTGTACCTACCCCAGCGCTTAGAACAGCGCTTGGCAAATAGTCAGGCAGCGTTTAACAAATACCATTATGATTATCCACTAGGCCACGCCGCTTCCTCATGCTCTTCAAACTTACAACCTAATAAACCGTTTCCACTGCAGCGCATCGTCCAGTGTTTGGCACACAGTGGGCGCTGAACCAATGCCATCATCCTGGGAGCCCGGCATGTTGGAGAGTAGGAGGGATTCATTCATTCATTCAATCGTATTTACTGAGCGCTTACTGTGTGTAGAGCACTGGACTAACCCGTTTGGAAAGGACAATTCGGCAACCGAGAGTGACAATCCCTACCCACCAATGGGCTCACAGTCTAGCAGGGGGAGACAGACCACAAAACAAAACAAGTAGACAGGTGTCGACACCATCAGAATAGATGAATAGAATTATAGCTATATTTATCCATTCATTCATTCAATCGTATTTATTGAGCACTTACTGTATGCACAGCACTGTACTAAGCGCTTGGGAAGCACAAGTTGGCAACATATAGCGACAATCTCTACCCAACAATAGGCTCACAGTCTAGAAGGGGGAGACAGACAACCAAACAAAACATACACATCATTAATAAAACAGAGTAATATGTACATATAGAGAAGCAGAGTGGCTCAGTGGCAAGAGCCCAGGTTTGGGAGTCAGAGGTCGTGGGTTCTAATCCCAGCTCTGCCACCTGACTGCTGTGTGACCTTGGGTAAGTCACTTCACTTCTCTGTGCCTCAGTTACCTCATCTGTCAAATGGGGATGAAGACTGGGAGTCCCAAGGGGGACAACCTGATGACCTCGTATCCCTCCTCAGCGCTCAGAACAGTGCTTGGCACATAGTCGGCGCTTAACAAATACCAACAATATTACATTACTATTATACGCCAGTGCTATGGGGAGGGGAAAGGGCTGGGGAGGAAAGTGGGGGCGATGGGGAGGGAAGGAGGAGGAGGAGCAGAGAAAAAGGGGGGGCTCAGTGTGGGCAGGCCTCCGGGAGGAGGTGAGGTGTCAGAGGGTGCCCCCCGCCCCGCATTCATTCATCATTCATTCAATCGTATTTATTGAGCGCTTACTGCGTGCAGAGCACTGGACTAAGCGCTTGGAAAGTACAAGTTGGCAACATCAATCAATCAATCAATCGTATTTATTGAGCGCTTACTGTGTGCAGAGCCCACTGTTGGGCAGGGACCGTCTCTAGATGTTGCCGACTTGTACTTCCAAGCGCTTGGTACAGTGCTCTGCACACAGTAAGCGCTCAATAAATATGATTGATTGATTGATTGATTGCAGAGCACTGTACCAAGCGCTTGGGAAGTACAAGTCGGCAACATCTTGAGACGGTCCCTACCCAACAACGGGCTCACGGTTTAGAAGGGGGAGACAGACGACAAAACAAAATATATGTATATACTTTTGTATGTATTTATTATTCTATATATTTATTTGTACTAAAACATATGCATGTGTGTTTTTATGTATTTATTACTCTATTTATTTTATCTGTACATATTTATTCTATTCCTTTTATTTGGTTAATCTGTTTTGTTTTGTTGCCTGTCTCCCCCTTCTAGCCTGTGAGCCCGCTGTTGGGTAGGGTCCGTCTCTAGATGTTGCCAACTTGGACTTCGCAAGCGCTTAGTCCAGTGCTCTGCACGCAGTCAGCGCTCAATCAATACGATGAATGAATGAAGGAATGACTGAATGAATATGGACAGGTGTCAAGTCGTCAGAACAAAGAGAAGTAAAGGTAGGCCTTCCCAGACTGAGCCTCCTCGTCCCCCTCTCCATCCCCCCCGCCTTACCTCCTTCCCTTCCCCACAGCACCTGTATATAGGTAGATATTTTTGTACATATTTATTACTCTAATTTATTTATTTATCTTACTTGTCCACATTATTTTATTTTGTATGTTTGGTTTTGTTGCCTGTCTCCCCCTTCTAGCCTGTGAGCCCGCTGTTGGGTAGGGTCCGTCTCTAGATGTTGCCAACTTGGACTTCGCAAGCGCTTAGTCCAGTGCTCTGCACGCAGTCAGCGCTCAATCAATACGATGAATGAATGAAGGAATGACTGAATGAATGTGGACAGGTGTCAAGTCGTCAGAATAAAGAGAAGTAAAGGTAGGCCTTCCCAGACTGAGCCTCCTCGTCCCCCTCTCCATCCCCCCCGCCTTACCTCCTTCCCTTCCCCACAGCACCTGTATATAGGTAGATATCTTTGTACATATTTATTACTCTAATTTATTTAGTTATCTTACTTGTCCATATTATTTTATTTTGTATGTTTGGTTTTGTTGTCTGTCTCCCCCTTCTAGACTGTGAGCCCGCTGTTGGGTAGGGTCCGTCTCTAGATGTTGCCAACTTGGACTTCGCAAGCGCTTAGTCCAGTGCTCTGCACGCAGTCAGCGCTCAATCAATACGATGAATGAATGAAGGAATGACTGAATGAATATGGACAGGTGTCAAGTCGTCAGAACAAAGAGAAGTAAAGGTAGGCCTTCCCAGACTGAGCCTCCTCGTCCCCCTCTCCATCCCCCCCGCCTTACCTCCTTCCCTTCCCCACAGCACCTGTATATAGGTAGATATTTTTGTACATATTTATTACTCTAATTTATTTATTTATCTTACTTGTCCACATTATTTTATTTTGTATGTTTGGTTTTGTTGTCCGTCTCCCCCTTCTAGACCGTGAGCCCGCTGTGGGGTAGGGACCGTCTCTATGTGTTGCCGACTTGGACTTCCCAAGCGCTTAGTCCGGTGCTCTGCACACAGTAAGCGCTCAATACATGCGATTGATTGATTGATTGATTGAGAAAATCAGTCGAAGAGTACCTTGGCCTTGTCGTGTCCGCTGAGGGCCGGGCCCAGGGGCTGGTCCATGGCGCCGGGGGGCGGGGGGGGGGGTCCGGGGGGGGCTACCGCCCCACCGCGGGGAGAGCCGGACCGGGAGGACCGGGAGGACCGGGCCGGGGCCGGGCCGGGGCTGACATGGCCGGGGCCCGGACCACGAGGAGCCCGCGCCACCCTCCCTCCGTCAGTCCGTCCGCCCGCCCGTCCGGGAGCGAGGGAGGGGGCGGGGGGCGCCCCGGGGACCGCCGGGGGGAGCGGGCCGGGCTCTGATTGGTGGGGGGCCCGCCGACGGGGCGGGGCCCCAGGGAAGGGGCCGGGCTCTGATTGGTGCGGGCCCACCGACGGGGCGGGGCCCCAGGGAGAGGGCCGGGCTCTGATTGGTGCGGGCCCACCGACGGGGCGGGACCCCAGGGAGGGGTCGGGCTCTGATTGGTGCGGGCCCACCGACGGGGCGGGGGCCCCAGGGAGGGTTCCGGGCTCTGATTGGTGCGGGCCCACCGACGGGGCGGGGCCCCAGGGAGGGGGGCCGGGGCCCCAGGGAGGGGGCCGGGCTCTGATTGGTGGGGGCCCGCCGAGGGGGCGGGGGCCCCAGGGAGGGGGGCCGGGCTCTGCTTGGTGGGGACCCACCGACGGGGCGGGGGCCCCAGTGAGGGGGCCGGGCTCTGATTGGTGGGGACCCACCGACGGGGCGGGGGCCCCAGTGAGGGGGCCGGACTCTGATTGGTGCGGGCCCACCGACGGGGAGGGGGCCCAGGGAGGGGGGACGGGGCCCCAGGGAGGGGGCCGGGCTCTGATTGGTGCGGGCCCATCGATGGGGCGGAGGCCCCAGGGAGGGGGCCGAGCTCTGATTGGTGCGGGCCCGCCGACGGGGTGGGGCCCCAGGGAGGGGGGCCGGGCTCTGAATGGTGCGGGCCCGCCGACGGAGCGGGGGGGCGGCCCCCAGGGAGGGAGCCGGGCTCTGATTGGTGCCGGCCCACCGACGGGGCGGGGGCCCCAGGGAGAGGGGCCGGGCTCTGAATGGTGCGGGCCCGCCGACGGGGCGGGGCCCCAGGGAGGGGGACGTGTTCTGATTGGTGGGGGCCCGCCGACGGGGCGGGGGCCCCCTGGAGGGAGCCGGGCTCTGATTGGTGCGGGCCCACCGACGGGGCGGGGCCCCGGGGAGAGGGCCGGGCTCTGATTGGTGGGGGCCCATCGATGGGGCGGAGGCCCCAGGGAGGGGGCCGGGCTCTGGCTGGTGCGGGCCCGCCGACGGGGCGGGGCCCCAGGGAGGGGGCCGGGCTCTGATTGGTGGGGGCCCGCAGACGGGGCGGGGCCCCAGGGAGAGGGCCGGGCTCTGATTGGTGCGGGCCCGCAGACGGGGCGGGGCCCCAGGGAGAGGGCCGGGCTCTGATTGGTGCGGGCCCGCAGACGGGGCGGGGGGGGGCCCCAGGGAGAGGGGCCGAGCTCTGATTGGTGCGGGCCCGCCGACGGGGCGGGGTCCCAGGGAGGGGGCGGGGCCCGAGGGAGGGGGGCCGGGCTCTGATTGGTGCGGGCCCGCCGACGGGGCGTAGCCCCCAGGGAGGGGGCGGGGCCCAGGGAGGGGGCGGGGCCGTGATGGGTGGAGGCCACGGGGAGGGGGCGCAGCCGTGATTGGCGGGGGCCCCCCCAGGCAGGGTGCGGGGCCCGGATTGGAGGAGGCCGGAGTGGGCGGGGCCCGGGGGCGGGGCGGGGCTTCGTCCCGAGGGCGGGCGGGTTTCCGTCCGGGACGGAAGTGACGTCATCCGGGCCGTCGGAGGGCCGGGAGGGCGGAGCGGGTCGGGGTCTCCGGCGTCATGGAGCTGAACGAGCTGCTGTACAACAAGTCCGAGTACATCGAGACGGTGAGGCCCGGGCACGGGCACCGACACGGGCACGGATCGGCGGGGCTCCCCTCCCCTCCCCTCCCCCGCCCACACCGCCGCCCCGCCCCGTCAGTCAGACAGACAGCCATTCATTCATCCATCCATTCAGTCGTATTTGCGGAGCGCGTACTGGGGGCACAGCATTAATTCATTCATTCATTCATTCAACCGTAATTACGGAGCGCTTGCTACGTGCGCAGCACCTATTCATTCAATCGTATTCATGGAGGGCTTGCTGGATGCACCGCATTCACTCATTCGTTGAAATGAAATTATGGAGCGCTTGCTGTGCGCACAGCATTTATTGATTCATTCAGTCATATTTATGGAGCGCTTACCGGATGCACAGCATTCATTCATTCATTCAGTCGTATTTATGGAGCGCTTATTGGGTGCACAGCATTCATTCATTCATTCGGTCGTATTTCCGGAGCGCTTATTGGGTGCACAGCATATTCATTCATTCATTCAACCGTAACTATGGAGCGCTTCCTTTGTTCACAGCGTTTATTCATTCAATCGTATTTCTGCAGCGCTTACTCTGTGCACAGCATTCATTCATTCAGTCGTATTTATGGAGCGCTTACTGGGTGCACAGCTTTCATTCATTCATTCAGCCGCAATTATGGAGCGCTTCTTATGTTCACAGCGTTTATTCATTCAATCGTATTTATGGAGCGCTTACTGGATGCACAGCATGCATTCATTCAATCGTATTTATGGAGCGCTTACTGGATAATAATAGTAATAATAATGGTATTTGTTAAGCGCTTACTATGTGCAGAGCAGTGTTCTAAGCGCTGGGGGGATACAAGGTGACAGAATGGGTGCTCAGCATTCATTCATTCATTCATTCAAACGTCATTATGGAGCGCTTACTATGTGCACAGCGCTTATTCATTCAACCGTATTTATGGAGCGCTTACTGGATGCACAGCATTCGTTCATTCATTCATTCAACCGTATTCATGGAGCGCTTACTGGGTGCACAGCATTCATTCATTCATTCAGCCGTAATTACGGAGCGCTTCCTATGTTCACAGCGTTTATTCATTCAATCGTATTTATGGAGCGCTTACGGGATAATAATAATAATAATAATGGTATTTGTTAAGCGCTTACTATGTGCAGACCAGTGTTCTAAGCGCTGGGGGGATACAAGGTGACAGAATGGGTGCTCAGCATTCATTCATTCATTCAAACGTCATTATGGAGCGCTTACTATGTGCACAGCATTTATTCATTCAGTCGTATTTATGGAGCGCTTACTGGATGCACAGCATTCGTTCATTCATTCATTCAACCGTATTCATGGAGCGCTTACTGGGTGCAAAGTATTCATTCATTCAACCGTAATTACGGAGCGCTTACTACGTGCGCAGAACCTATTCATTCAATCGTATTCATGGAGGGCTTGCTGGATGCACAGCATTCACTCATTCGTTGAAATGAAATTATGGAGCGCTTGCTATGTGCACAGCATTTATTGATTCATTCAATCATATTTATGGAGCGCTTACCAGATGCACAGCATTCATTCATTCAGTCGTATTTATGGAGCGCTTACTGGATGCACAGCATTCATTCATTCGTTCAACCGTAATTATGGAGTGCTTACTGTGTGCACATTATTTATTCATTCAATCATATTTATGGAGCGCTTACTGGATGCACAGCATTCGTTCATTCGTTCAGCCGTATTTATGGAGCGCTTACTGGGTGCAGAGCATTCATTCATTCAACCGTAATTACGGAGCGCTTCCTACGTTCACAACGTTTATTCATTCAATCGTATTTCTGGAGCGCTTACTGGATAATAATAATGGTATTTATTAAGCGCTTACTATGTGCAGACCAGTGTTCTAAGCGCGGGGGGGGAACAAGGTGACAGAATGGATGCTCAGCATTCATTCATTCAAACGTAATTATGGAGCACTTACTATGTGCACAGCACTTATTCATTCAACCGTATTTATGGAGCGCTTACTGGATGCACAGCATTCGTTCATTCATTCATTCAACCGTATTCATGGAGCGCTTACTGGGTGCACAGCATTCATTCATTCAACCGTAATTATGGAGCGCTTACTATGTGCCCAGCATTTATTCATTCAATCGTATTTATGGAGCGCTTACTGGATGTACAGCATTCATTCATTCAAACGTAGTTATGGAGCGCTTACTATGTGCACAGCATTTATTTATTCATTCATTCGTATTTATGGAGCGCTTCCTGGATGCACAGCATTCATTCATTCAGTTGTATTTATGGAGCGCTTACTGGGGGCACAGCATTCATTCATTCATTCAACCGTAATTATGGAGCGCTTACTGGGGGCACAGCATTCATTCATTCAACCGTAATTATGGAGCGCTTACTTTGTGCACAGCATTTATTCATTCAAACGTAATTATGGAGCGCTTACTGGATGTACAGCATTCATTCAGTCGTATTTACGGAGCGTTTACTGGGGTCACAGCATTCATTCATTCATTCAACCGTAATTATGGAGCACTTACTATGTGCACAGCATTTATTCATTCAGTTGTATTTATGGAGCGCTTACTGGGTGCACAGCATTAATTCATTCAACTGTAATTATGGAGCACTTACTGGATGCACAGCATTCATTTATTCATTCAACCATATTTATGGAGCACTTACTGGGTGCACAGCATTTATTCATTCATTCAACTGTAATTATGGAGCGCTTCCTATGTTCACAGCATTTTATTCATTCACTCATATCTATGGAGCGCTTACTGGATAATAATAATAATGGCATTTGTTAAGCGCTTACTATGTGCAGAGCAGTATTCTAAGCACTGGAGGGGGATACAAGGTGACAGCATGGATGCACAGCATTCATTCATTCATTCAAACGTAATTATGGAGCGCTTACTATGTGCCCAGCATTTATTCATTCAATCGTATTTATGGAGCGCTTCCTGGATGCACAGCATTCATTCATTCATTCAAAAGTAATTATGGAGCACTTACTATGTGCACATTTATTCATTCATTCATATTTATGGAGCGTTTCCTGGATGCACAGCATTCAATCAATCAATCATATTTCAATCAATCGTATTTATTGAGCGCTTACTATGTGCAGAGCACTGTACTAAGCGCTTGGGAAGTACAAATTGGCAACATATAGAGACAGTCCCTACCCAACAGTGGGCTCACAGTCTATTCATTCATTCATTCAGCCGTATTTATGGAGCGCTTACTGGGTGCAAAGCATTCGTTCATTCATTCAACCGTAATTATGAAGCGCTTACTATGTGCATAGCATTTATTCATTCAATCGTATTTATGGAGCGCTTACTGGATGCACAGCATTCATTCATTCATTCAAACGTAATTATGGAGCACTTACTATGTGCACAGCATTTATTTATTCATCCAATCGTATTTATGGAGTGCTTACTGGATGCACAGCATTCATTCATTCAACGTAATTATGGAGTGCTTACTATGTGCACAGCATTTATTCATTCAGCCATATTTTTGGAGCACTTACTGGGTGCACAGCATTCATTCATTCAACCGTATTTATGGAGCACTTACTGGGGGCACAGTATTCGTTCATTCATTCAGTCGTATTTATGGAGCGCTTATTGGGTGCACAGCATTCATTCAGTCAGTCAGTCATTTGTGGAGCGCTTACTGGGTGCACAGCGTTCAGTCATTCATTCAACCGTATTTATGGAGCGCTTACTATGTGCGCAGCATTCATTCATTTATTCAGTCGTATTTATGGAACGCCTACTGTGTGCAGAGCTCTTGGGAAGTCCAAGTCGGCAACAGATAGAGACGGTCCCTACCCAGCAACGGGCTCACAGTCTAGAAGCGGGGAGACGGACAACAAAACCAAACAGAACTCAGAATCATGGGTTTCCTTAATCGCTTCCTCCGTGCCAGGCACTGTACTAAGCGCTGGGGTGGATACGAGCAAATCGAGTTAGACGGTGGCCCTGTCCCTTGTTCGTTCATTCATTCATTCATTCACTCATCCAGTAGTATTTATGAGGCATTTACTGTGTGCAGAGCACTGTACAAATGCTTGGAAAGTATAATTCGGCAACACATAGAGACGATCCCTGCCCAATAACAGGCGTACAGTCTAGAAGGGGGCTCACAGTCTCAGTCCCCATTTAACAGATGAGGAAACTGAATCACAGAGAGGTGAAGGCACCTTCCCGAGGTCACCCAGCAGATTAGTGGTGGAACAGAGATTAGAACCCATGATATTCCTACTCCCTGGCCCATGCTGTAGCCATTACTCCCTGCTGCTTCTACTAATTAAAGTCTGCCTCCACCTCTAGATGGGGAACGTGTCTGTTGTTCTAGTGTACTCTCTCAAGCGCTTAGTACAGTTCTCTGCACACAGGAAGTGCTCTGAATATTAATAATTATTACTATGGTATTGGTTAAGTGTTTACTATCCAATACTTAGAACAGTGCTTGGCACATAGCGGGTTCTCGCCTGTCCCACCGTCGACCCCCGGCCCACGTCCTTCCCCGGGCCTGGAATGCCCTCCCTCTGCCCATCCGCCAAGCTAGCTCTCTTCCTCCCTTCAAAACCCTACTGAGAGCTCACCTCCTCCAGGAGGCCTTCCCACACTGAGCCCCCTCCTTCCTCTCCCCCTCCTCCCCACCCCCCCGCCCTACCTCCTTCCCCTCCCCGCAGCACCTGTATATATGTTTGTACAGATTTATTACTCTATTTATTTTACTTGTACCTATTTACTGTTCTATTTATTTCGTCAATGATGTGCATCTAGCTTTACTTCTATTTATTCTGATGACTCGACACCTGACCACATGTTTTGTTTTGTTGTCTGTCTCCCCCTTCTAGACTGCGAGCCCGTTGTTGGGTAGGAACCGTCTTTATATGTTGCCAACTTGTGCTTCCCAAGCGCTTAGTATAGTGCTCTGCACACAGTAAGCGCTCAATCAGTATGATTGAATGAATGAATAGTGCTTAACAAAAACCATTATTATTATTATTATTATTCTGTGCCAAGTACTGTCCTAAGCGCTGGGATAGATCCAAGGTAATTGGGTTGGACACAGTCCCTGTCCCACACGGGGCTTACAGTCTTAATCCCCATTTTACAGATGAGGGGTCTGAGGGCACAGAGAAGTAAAGTGACTCGGCCAAAGTCACAAGTGGCAGAGCCGGGGTTAGAACCCGCTTCTTCTGACACTGAATGAATGAATGAGCCTCAGCCAGTGCTTCTGCTGGCTGTTTGCCCCGATCCTGCTCCATGTCAGCTTCACCACACCTCTGGGAACGCCCTCTCCTTGCAGGCAATCAGTTCATTGGATTTATTGTGTGCGGAGCACTGTCCTAAACGCTTGGGAGAGTCCAGTAGAGCTGGTAGACACGATTCCTGTCCTCAAGGAGCTTACCAGCTAGTGGGGGAGGCGGTCATTTAAGATTACAGTTAGGGGAACCCCCAGAGTATAGGGCTATGGACGTAAGTGCTGTAGGCCTGGAGGAGAGGGGAATATTAAAGTATAAAATACTTTAAGGCGATGAGGGTCTGGGGCGAGGAGAGAATCAAAGGGCCAGAGGGGTTCAGACCCAAATGCAAAGGCGAATAAGGTAGAGAAATGAAGGGTTAGGAGGGAAAGACCTTTTGGAGGAAATGGGATTTTTAGTAAGACTTTGAAGATGGGGAGAATGGCGGCCTGTCGGCCATGAAGGGGGAGCGAGATACAGGCCGGAGGGAGGAAACGGGCAAGGAATCTTCGGCAAGACAGAGGACGTCGAGGAACGGTGAGCTGTGGGTGTCGGAAGAGCAAAGTGGGTGGGCCGGGTTTTACTGGGAGGTTAGTGAAGCTAGGTAAGAAGGGGATGATAAGGAGTTTCTCTCTGGTGCAGAAATGGGTGGGCAAAGTTTGGATGTCTTTGAAGAGTGGGGAGACATGGGCTAAATATATATTTTTTTTTTTTTTTAGAAACTGACATGGACAGCAGAGTGAAGTGTGGACTGGCGTGGGGAGAGACAGGAGGCAGGGAGGCCAATGAGGAGGCTGATACACTCATTCAAAGTGGGATAGGAGAAGTACTTGGTTCAGCATGGTAGCAGTTTGGATGGAGAGAAAGGGATGGAATGTAGAGATTTTTATGAAGGAAGAACCGACAGGATTTGGTGAAAGACTTACTATGTGGGTTGAATGAGAGAGTTGAGATGAGGATAATACCCAGGTAACCTCTCCCAGCTAGTCAAAATTTGTCCCTTTTCCTAGGTCGCATTCACCTATTCACCTCTGTGTTTTCCCCTTTCCTCGCCCTCTTAAGTGTGTCTCTTAGACCTTTCCCCCAGTTTCACTTTTCCCTGTTCTCCTTCCCATCACCCCTTCACCCCTCAATTCCTGGATCCCGGGCCACGTTGGGATCCGTGGTCTGACTCTTCCCCCCGCCCCCCGACTCTCTTGATCAGGATTTTTGTACCAGAAGATGGCACTTCCCTCTAATCCACAATCTCTGCTTCTCCTCCTCAGGCATCTGGGAATAAAGTTAGTCGCCAGTCAGTGCTGTGTGGAAGCCAGAATATTGTTCTTAATGGCAAGGTAAGGCCCTGTCCCACTTGGAATATTCCCGTTCTCGACGACACCTCAGTCAAAGGTTGCAGTCACCGAACAGTTGTTGCCCGTTGTTTTACATGCTTGGTTTTATTTCCGTGTTTGTCTGTCTTTTAATATTTCCATCCCTGTCCCTCACATTTCAGAGCTCTGGGGATGCTTCCCTCCTAGCTCAGGTTCCCTGAGCCTTCCCACTCGGTAATACCTTAATTGCTCTGGGAGTAAAGGTCAGATAATTAATCCTCCCAATCCTCCTCAGAGGGTAGTGTTCCTTTTGGGCTTGTAGTATTCTCTGCTGCTTCTAAAATGAGTACATATTAGCTCTGCTTTGGTGGACATTTTGGCTCCAGTATTTCAGTGATCATGTATGCATCCGGCCCCCTCATTTCATTTCTTGCATACTAGGTTTCAAACACAAGGGCACACAATCTCTCATCTTGGAAAGGAGATTGTCTAGAGATGAATGGGGTTGGGAAATTAGGATACTCAAGTCTTAATATGCAGGTATGGCTATAACTGGCTGGTAGAAGATGGGTAATTCTTGAACCCCTATGCTTTGTGTCCCCATTTGTACAGAGTTATTGTTTTTCTACCGTAGCCGCGATTATTCTTTGAAATATCTTGGTGACCCTGGTTAAAAATCAGTGGTCCTTTCAAAAAAGTTATGCCCTCTGTGATTGTTTCCTTATAGGGAAGATTATGTGATTTATTACTGATAATAATAATAATAATAATAGCATCTGGTAAGCACTTACTGTGTGCCAGGCACTGTACTAAACACTGGGGTGCATACAAGCAAATTAGGTTGGACACAGTCCCTGTCCCACATGGGGCTCACAGTCTCCGTCCCCATTTTGCAAATGAGGTGAGAGGCACAGAGAAGTTGTGACTTGTCCAAGGTCACACAACAGACGAGTGATGGAGCTGGGATTAGAACCCATGACCTTCTAACACCCAAGCTCATGCTCTATCCACTGTGCCATGAAACAGCTTTGATTAATTCAACTTGTACTTCCCAAGCGCTTAGTACAGTGCTCTGCACACAGTAAGTGCTCAGTAAATACGATTGAATGAATGAATGAATAAATTCTCTTACTAGGTTTTAACCACTGGCTTCGCTCTGTGGTAGGTATAAAATAATCAGAACAAACGTGATCCCTGTTCTTAATGGGTTTTATAACCTAAGGTAGGAAGAGCAGGAATTTTTTCCCCATTTTATGGATGAGGAAACCATCACAAAATCAAAGTCACAGAAAAGACCTGTGGTGGAGCCGGGATTAAAACCCAGGTCACCCAACTCCCAGCCCCAGGCACTTTCTGCTAGACCATGTTGTCAAAGAAGCAGCGGATGAAAGCAGCTTTTATGAAACTAAGCTTCGTGAATATGTGGGTGAATTAATTGCCCCCTTCTTGCCTTCCAGACAATTGTAATGAATGACTGTATTATCCGAGGGGATTTGGCGAACGTCAGGGTTGGACGCCACTGTGTTGTGAAAAGCCGCAGTGTGATAAGGCCGCCGTTCAAAAAATTCAGCAAGGGGTAAGTGTTGATTGTTCTATGTGTTAGAGAAGTTGGAAGACCAATGACATTTCTCCTGGGCCATAGAAGAAATTGACCCTGGTAGCCCACGGCTGAAGCTGTAGCTAAAAAATCTTCGTGTGTAATCATTCATATTTACTGAGCGCTTACTGTGTGCAGAGCACTGTACGAATCAGCAGGGCCACCAGGACTGGTTCATGTATAGTTTGGGTAGAAACTCCAGTCATACACTTTCTGGTTTTCTCCTGGAACCACCTCACATCCAGCAGGGCTGTTTTGGCTCCAGATGAGCCTCCTTTTGCCGACTGGCTTATCCATTAAGCGCTTTATTACGTGCCAAGCAGTGTACTAAGCCCTGGGGAAGATTCAGGATCCTCAAGTTCCACACGGGGCTCACATTCTAAGCAGAAGGAGGTCGAATTCCATTTTGCAGGCAGACAAGTTAAGTGAATTTCTCAAGGTCACACAGCAGGTAAGTGGAAGAGCTAGGATTAGAACCCAGGTCCTCTGACTCCTGGGACCGTGATCTTTCTACCAGGCCACTCTGCTTCCACGCTGCTGTATTCTGTTAGAGATCTCCTTTAATGCTGTTCCTTTCCTGCGGTTTGAAAGCAATCTTGTAAAGAAGAGGTCGCCTGCATGCTCATCCACCGGAGCGATAATTCTGAGTAAAATATGTCACGCTAAGGGCATTGGAGAGGCACCTAGCTTCTCTTCCATCGCCCTGACGTGCTCCCTCTGTTCTTCCCTCCCCACAGCCCCACAGCACTTATGGCCATATCTGTCATTTATTTCTTTGATTAATGTCTGTCTCCCTGCCTCTAGACTGTAAACTTATTGTGGGCAAGGAATATGTCTATTGTTGTAGTGTACTCTCCCAAGCGTTTAGTACAGTGCTCTGCACACAGTAAGTGCACAATAAATATGATTGGATGAATGAATGACTCCCAGAAGCAGTGGAGAACGTAGGCTTATGGATTTGGAGACCTGCTCTCAGAATTGCCCTCTGATGGGCTATTATTTGTCGCCGTGCTTTGAGTTTCAGACCAGCTTTGACTTTGTGCTGAGCGCATCCAGAAAATATCTAGGAAACAGTCTCATTTTGGCCCAGTGGAGTCAGAAGGACCTGGGTTCTAGTTCTGGCTCTGCCATTTGTCTGCTGTGTGACTTGGGGCAATTACTTCACGTCTCTGGGCCTCAGTTACCTCATCTGGAAAATGGGGGTTATGACGGTGAGCCCAAGTGGGATATGGACGGTGTCCAACCTGATTATCTTGTATCTACCCCAGTGCTTAGAAGAGTGCATATAAGCGCTTAACAAATACCATTAAAAAAAAAATTCCTCGGTGTCATGACTTAGCTAATGGTTAGGTTGTTGTCATGGAATCTTCTCCCTGAAGTATTCTACCAAAGTCTCACTGCTTTCCCTTTAGTATCAAATAAATGGCATCAGTATTTTTTTCCTTTACAAGGTTATACAGCTGTTTAGTATGTGAAACCAACAATGGGCTAATAAACTAAAGTCCGGCTGAAGTAACCCATCGAGGAGTCTGTGAAATACAGAGCAGTCCATTATTCTAGTAACAACTTGTGTCAATAATGTCATAAAGCAAAAACAAAGCCCAGTATCCTCAGGCGTAACCCCAGAGGATCTATTAATCCATGAAGAAAAATAAACCTCCAGTAACTCCATCGGTTAATATATATATATATATTTTTTTTTTTTTGCCAATTTTAAATTTAATCTTCCCATTCTTGGCACATTTCAGTTTTGAAATAAACATTGATCTAAAGGAGGCACGTTCTGGGGGCAGGATAAATTAAAGCCTGATGGAAATGTCAGCAGCTTTGCCCCCTTCTTGCTGAACTGGTTTTCCAGAAGTTAGCCAGGGAATCAATCAATCAATCAATCGTATTTATTGAGCGCTTACTATGTGCAGAGCACTGTACTAAGCGCTTGGGAAGTACAAATTGGCATCACATAGAGACAGTCCCTACCCAACAGTGGGCTCACAGTCTAAAAGGGGGAGACAGAGAACAGAACCAAACATACCAATAAAATAAAATAAGTAGGATAGAAATGTACAAGTAAAATAAATAAATAAATAATTTATTTGTGAGGGAAGCATGCACTCTTGATTTATTTGTATGCACTAAGCACTTACTATGTGCTAAGCACTGTATTCAGCACTGGACTAGATCCAATATCAGTGGTTTTATTGAGCGCTTATGATGTGCCAAGCACTGTGTTAAGCCTTGGGATAGATCCAATGTAATCATCATCATCAGTGGTATTTATTGAGCGCTTACTGTATGCAGAGCACCGTACTAAGCATTTACAAGGGTACAGTAGGATGAAGTTGGCAGACATGTCCCCTGCCCACGTCGAGCGGTGTGATCATGTCTGCTACTTCTGTTGTAGCAAGCTTAGTACTTTACTGGGATTAAATGCTCAGAAAGTTTGATTTAATGGTTGGCGAAGGGCTCAGCGATGGCCTAGTTAAACCTGGGATCAAAGAGAGATCAGCAATAGATTTGATCGGTAATAGATATATTAATAATAATAGCGATGATGATGGTAATTGTTAAGCACTCACTATGTGTCAAGCACTGTTCTGAGCGCTGGGGTAGATACAACCTAATCAGGGGACACAGTCGCCTGGGGCTCACAATCTTAATCCCCACTTTAAAGAGGAGATAGCTGAGGCCCAGAGAAGCGAAGCGACTTGCCCAAGGTCACAGAGCAGACATGGGATTAGAACCCATGACCTTCTGACTCGCGAGGCCGGGCTGCATAAAGCCCGGGCTTGGGAGTCAGAGGTCGTGGGTTCTAATCCCCCCTCCGCCGCTTGTCCGCTGTGTGACTTTGGGCAAGCCACTTAACTTCTCTGGGCCTCAGCTCCCTCCTCTGGAAAATGGGGAGTGAGCCTTTGAGCCCCACGTGGAACAACCTGATCACCTTGTATCTACCACGGTGCTTAGAACAGTGCTTGGTGCATAGTAAGCGCTTAAAAAATACCATCATCATCATCATCATCATCATTATTATTATTATTATCATTATTATTATTATTATTATTATCCACTGTGCCCCACGGCTTGATCAGCAGTCGATTTGATCGGTAATAGGATAAAAGCTGTCCTCAGTCGCCACCAGGAGTCAGTGTCAGGCCTTCCCTCGCTGTGGCCTTGTGAGGACCATTCATTCATTCAATCGTATTTACTTTCATTCATTCAATCGTATTTATTGAACGCCTACTGTGTGCAGAGCACTGTACAAAGCGCTTGGGAAGTACAGGTTGGCAACATATAGAGACGGTCCCTACCCAACAGTGGGCTCACAGTCTAGAAGGGGGAGACAGACCACAAAACAAAACATATTAACAAAATAAAATAAATAGAATAAATATGTACAAGTAAAATAGAGTAATAAATATGTACAAACATGTATACATATATACAGGTGCTGTGGGGAGGAGAAGGAGGTAAGGTTTGGGGGGTGGGGAGGAGGGGGAGAGGAAGGAGGGGGCTCAGTGTGGGAAGGCCTCCTGAAGGAGGTGAGCTCTTAGTAGGGCTTTGAAAGGAGGAAGAGAGCTAGCTTGGCGGATGTGCGGAGGGAGGGCATTCTGGGCCAGGGGGATGACATGGGCCGGGGGTCGACGGCGGGACAGGAGAACGATGGCGGGACAGGTGACAATGATGGAGGGACAGGTGAGAATGAGTGCTTTTTGTGTGCAGAGCACCGTACTACACGCTTGGGAAGTCCAAGTTGGCAACACAGAGAGACGGTCCCTATCCAACAACAGGCTCATAGTCTAGAAGGGGGAGACAGACGGCAAAACAAAACTGGGCCTTAGTCAGGGACCCCAGCCCTGCTGAGGGGAATCCCGGCACCCCTACACCCTGGTGGCTGTTGGACTTCCTGAGGAAGCGGGATAGTGACAGCTCCCGAGGCGAGCAGACGGACTTCCCGGGGACAGGGGAGGGGGTGGCCAGACGGCCCCGGATGAAGCCAGCACGATCGGCCAGCCGACCGCGTGACGAAGCGATGGGGCTCTCGGCTTAGGGCCTGGGGGTGGAGTAAAACAATAATAATAATAATGATGCTATTTGTTAAGCGCTTACTACATGCCAAGCACTGTTCTAAGCGCTGGGGTAAATACAGGGTAATCGGGTTGTCCCCCATGGGGCTCACAGTCTACATCCCCATTTTACAGGTGAGGTCACTGAGGCACAGAGCAGTGAAGTGACTTGCCCAAGATCACACAGCAGAAAAGTGGCGCAGCCAGGATTAGAATCCATGACCTCTGACTCCCAAGCCCGTGCTCTTGCCATTAAGCCACGCTGCTTCTCTGAAATGGGGGAGGCCGAGGCCGTTGTCGGTCAGAGGCAGCAGAGGGGGAGGCTGGGCCTGCCCAATCCCACGTGGCCCAGGGCTCCATCCCCGCTGCCCTGAAACCAACCGTCCTGGGACTTTCTCTCGTACCTGAGCCAAATTCCCGCCAGGAAGTCAATCGATCGGTAGTATTTATCGAGTTGACTTGATGTGATGCCAGATTCCTTCCTTCCGGCACTGGGCCTGTGGTGTTAGGGTTCATTCGTTCATTCATTCATTCAATCATATCTGTTAAATGCTTACAATGAGCAGAGCGCTGTACTAAGCGCTTGGGAAGTACAATTCAGCAACAGATAGAGGCAGTCCTTGCCCACAATGGACTCACGGTCTAGAATGCGGGGGTTGGGGGTTGGGGTAGTGGATGTTCTTCATAGTAGGGGGAGTCAAGCCCCCTGGGGTTAGGGGACTCGGTCCAGACCAAAGCAGACTTCATTCAGTTCATTCATTCAGTCGTATTTATTGAGCACATACTGTGTGCAGAGCACTGTGGTAGCCCACCACCAACATGCTCACGTGCTTCCTGCCTTGGGACCGGCAGAGTCTATCCATCGATCGTATATAGTGAGCGCTTTCTGTGCACAGAGCACTGTACTCAACGATTGGGAGAGTACACTACAACAGAGTTGGTAGACAAATTTCCCACCCGCAACGAGCTTATAGTCTAGAGTCACCACACTGTACCTCTTGGCCCCACTCCAGCCAGGGTTTCCATTTCTTCACCCCAAGGAAGTGCCTGGCCCTGCTGGGGCTTTTATGATGGGTCTCAAGCTACTGCACTTGCAGAACTTTAGGGGCCCCCACACCCCGGCCCAGGCCTGGGGCTGCCCCAGGAGACTTCTCTTTGGACCAAGTTCAGCACTTCTGCTAGAAGATTCAGCTTTCTAATAGACTAATTTAAAGTAAAACTTTTGGGGCCTGGGCTTCCGTGTTTTCCAGATCAGAAATGACAATAATAATGATGGTATTTGTTAAGCACTTACTATGTGCCAAGCACTGTTCTAAGCGCTGGGGTAGATAGAGGTAATCAGGTTGTCCCACGTGGGGCTCACAGTCTTAACCCCCATTTTACAGAGGAGGTAACTGAGGCACAGAAAAGTTGCCCAAGGTCACACAGCAGACAAGTGGCGGAGCTGGGATTAGAGCCCACGACCTCTGACTCCCAAGCCACTGACTTTCCACTAAACCATTCTACTTCTCCATACATATATATATATATATATGTATGTGTATATATCTATATATATACACACACACATCCAGCCTTTGGGAGTGGTGCTTAGCATTTCCCTTCAAGGCCCTACTGAGAGCTCACCTCCTCCAGGAGGCCTTCCCAGACTGAGCCCCTTCCTTCCTCTCCCCCTCGTCCCCCTCTCCATCCCCCCCGTCTTACCTCCTTCCCTTCCCCACAGCACCTGTATATATGTATATATGTTTGTACATATTTATTACTGTATTTATTTTACTTGTACATATCTATTCTATTTATTTTATTTTGTTAGTATGTTTGGTTTTGTTCTTTGTCTCCCCCTTTTAGACTGTGAGCCCACTGTTGGGTAGGGACTGTCTCTATATGTTGCCAACTTGTACATCCCAAGCACTTAGTACAGTGCTCTACACACAGTAAGCGCTCAATAAATACGATTGATGATGATGATGATGATGATTTAGCATTTTGCCCCTTCTCTAGGAGCTTTCAGAGCCAGTTCTGACCCCTAGAAGCAGAGTGATGTAGTGGAAAGAGCCCGTGCCGCGAGTCAGAGAACCTGGGGTCTAATCCAGGCTCTGCCCATTGTCTGCTGTGTGACTTTGGACAAGTCACTTCTCAGGGTCTCAGGTGCCTCATCTGTAAAGTGAAGATTGAATGTTTGTCCTCCTACTTGGACTGTGAGCCCAATGTGGGACAGCGACTGTGTCCCACCTGATTGACTTGTATCTAGCCCAGCACTCAGAACAGTGCTTAACACACAGAGCCCTTTTTTATGGCCCTTCACAAATGCCACAAAAAAATGGCCTTTGGCATTTTCGATAAAGACGATTCATGTGAAACAGGTTGGGAAAACTGGTCCTTGGGGTCTGGTTATTTTAAGAAGGTTCTTTTCGGAGGCATTTCAATCATTAAGAAAAGCAGCTATATCTTCATGTGACTGCAATTTTTATTATTGTTTCTCATGACTTGTCCCTGGCACACAATGAAGGAAGTCATTTAATTTATGAGGGACGTAGCTGCTTGGAATTTGTAGGGACTGTCTCTATATGTTGCCAACTTGTACTTCCCAAGCACTTAGTACAGTGCTCTGCACACAGTAAGCGCTCAATAAATACAATTGATGATGATGATGATAAGTTGGATCCAGTTAGGGGGATCTGTTCCCCTGGTGGTGTTCATTAGCCTCAGAACAGATAGCAAGCGTGCGTGTGTCAGCCCTCTGGTAAGAGCTGTGGGATTGAAGTCATTCTTTCTAGCAATCAAACAGTGGAATCTATTGAGTGCTCACTATGTGCAGAGCACTGTCCTAAGCGCTTGGGAGCATAGCAGCGTGGCTTAGTGGAAAGAGCATGGGCTTGGGATTCAGAGGACAAAGGTTCTAACCCCAGCTCCGCCACTTGTCTGCTGTGTGACTTTGGGCAAACCACTTAATAATAATAATAATGATGGCATTTGTGAAGTGCTTACTATGTGCCAAGCACTGTTCTAAGCGCTGGGGGGGATACAAGGTAATCAGGTCTTAATCCCCATTTTCCAGATGAGGGAACTGAGGCCCAGAGAAGTGAAGTGGCTTCCCCAAAGTCACACAGCTGACAAGTGGCGGAGCCGGGATTAGAACCCATGACCTCCGACTCCCAACCCGTGCTCTTTCCGATGAGCCGCGCTGCTTCTCTAATTGCCCAGTCTGGAGCCTGTGGGTCACTGAGGGAGCTGCCCCATGCCGGACGCTGCAATCAGCCAATGAGTCGATCAATCAGTGGGATTTATTGAGTGCTTACTGCGTGCAGAGCATTCTACTGAGCACTCGGGAGAGAACATGGTAACAGACACGTTCCCTGCCCAGTACAGCTCTGGGAACATGGGGGCAAGTTGTGGCCATTTCCTAAAAGGACTGTTTGGCCTGGAGCAACGAGGATTGAACCCTTCAAGTGCACTAAGTGCACTTGAACGGGCCCCGCTCTCCCCACGTCGGTTTGCATTGTTGAATTTTAACCTGTCTTCATCGTTTGAAGTCTACAGTTGTGTGGGCCTGCCCTCTCCCACTGGGACCGGGAGCCCCTTGTGAGCCGAGGGCCCGGCCTTAATTGATTTCCGCGTACCCTTGTGCATTGGCAGCCCCTAATGAATCTTAGCGATAATAAGATCTGTGAGACATTTGAAGACCTCCTTCAAACGTTGACCTTTCCATAAGAGTGCGGTTCAGGTGGATCTGTATCACTTGTCTGCTGCGAGGAACTTGAGCAAGTCACTTCACTGTGCCTCAGTCACCTCATCTGTCAAATGGGAATTAAGACTGTGAGCCCCAAGTGGGAAGGGGACTGTGTCCAACCTGATTTGCTTGTATCCACCCCAGAGCTTATTACGGTGCCTTCCACATGCTAAGTGCTTAACAGATACTGCAATTATTATGTTTATTACTACTACTATTACTACTACTACTACTGCAATTGTTATGTTTATTACTACTACTACTACTACTAATAATAATAATAATATGTAAATCGGGCCCGGAAAATCCATCCTAGGGTAGAGCTCTAATTCCCCTGGCCCTGCTCCCATCTTTGAAAGGCCAGTGAGAATCAAGAAACCCACCTGCCATGTACAGAACTTGGCTATGAGATTGCATTTAAACAAAGGTGTTGGAAACTCATACTTACAGTAATAATAATAATGATGGCATTTATTAAGCGCTTACTATGTGCAAAGCACTGTTCTAAGCACTGGGGAGGTTGCAAGGTGATCAGGTTGTCCCACGAGGGGCTCACAGTCTTAATCCCCATTTTCCAGATGAGGTCACTGGGGCACAGAGAAGTGAAGTGACTTGCCCAAAGGCATACAGCTGACAATTGGCAGAGTCGGGATTTGAACCCATGACCTCTGACTCCAAAGTCCATGCTCTTTCCACTGAGCCACGCTGTTTATTCTATTTGAAACACCCTCTTCCTACACAAACTCATATACCTGAATTTTCATGCCCCTCAGAGTTCAGGAAAATCAATCTCATTATTTCTGGGAACTGTAAGAATGAAATCTAGGACTTTTAGAACAAAGGCAAGCTATAACTCTGAGATCTGCCAGTCTCATCTGCCAAGTTCCCGAAAGAACTTGGAACTTGTCTGCTGGGTGACATTGGGTGAGTCGCTTAAATTCTCTATGCCTCAGTTACCTCATCTGTAAAATGAGGCTTAAAAGTGTGAGCCCGGGGTGTGACGTGGTCTGTGTCCAACCTTGTCCAACCTAACCCAGTGCTTAGTACAGTGCCTGGCACATAGTAAGCGCTAACAGATACCATTAAAAAAAATAATAAAAATTCAAAGATGGTGCTTCAGGCTTATTGCTGGAGGCACGCATATCATCATCATCAATCGTATTGAGCACTTACTATGTGCAGAGCACTGTACTAAGCACTTGGGAAGTACAAATTGGCAACATATAGAGACAGTCCCTACCCAACAGTGGGCTCACAGTCTAAAAGCACGCATATACCAGGGAAAAATATTCAAACTACTTATTGAGCACTTACTGTGTGCAGAGTACTGTACTAAGCGCTTGAAAAGGACAGTTCAGCAACAAGTAGGGACAATCCCTGCCCACAACGGGCTCACAGTCTAGAAGCGGGGAGACAGGCATCAGAACAAGTAAACAGGCATCAATGGCATCAATATAAATAAATAGAATTAGAGATATATGCACATCATTAATACAAATCAATAGAATTATAAATGTGTACCTGTATACACAAGTACTATGGGGGTGGAGGAAAGGGCGTAGAGCAAAGGGAGCGAGTCAGGGCGATGGGGAGGGGAGGAGGAGCAGAGGAAAAGGGACGGGGGTGATGAGTTGCATCAGACCATCCGCATTCCTCTGTTTCTCTGACTGGATAATCCATTATTTGTGTTTGCGCCGTGGCAGGTGACAGATTCTTCCCGCTCCCGTGGCCCAGTTGAACCAAAGCAAGAAAGTTGGCAGCGGTCTGAGCATACTCTTGGCCCTGCGCTGAACCATTGTTTTTCAGGCTGTTGCTTTCTGGTCTGCTTTTAGAACTTAGAAAAGAGCTACTTGATAAAGAGCAGTAGAAAATTTAATCAGGAGTTCCAGTTTTGCTCTTTTGAAGATATCTGGACATCACATGTGAATGTATCTTTTTAAAATGGTATTTGTTAAGCGCTTACTATGTGCCGGGGCCTGTTTTAAACTCTGGGGTAGATACAAGGTAATCAGGTTGGACACAGTCCTTGTCAATCAATCAATCAATCGTATTTATTGAGCGCTTACTGTGTGCAGAGCACTGTTCTAAGCGCTTGGGAAGTACAAGTTGGCAACATATAGGGACAGTCCCTACCCAACAGTGGGCTCAGAGGGCTCTCAATCTTAATTCCTGTTGCACAGATGAGGGAAGTGAAGCAGAGAGAAGGGAAATGACACAACAGTCGAGTATTACCCTGGTCCTTCCACCTCCCACTCCAGGGCTGTATTCACTAGGCCACGCTGCTTCTCGGAGGCTCTTAGTTTTGAACCTTTCTCTTTCTGTTCTTCACAACCCTTTTCTATCGGCTGATTTAGGTTTGCGCTTGCCTTTTGTTTTCACCATTAGATTTTGTAAATTCCTTGAAAGCTGAGCTTGTGCCCTGTTGTTCGCCCCTGTTGTTGCTTTGTGTCCTCGTTCCCGGCCCCCAGACCAGGTCTTTGCCCAAGTCCTGGTAAAGGGCACGCAGTAGGCACTAGACAAATACTGTTGCCGGACAGGCGGATCGCAGGTTAAGGGTGAGAGGTGCTTTCCGATTCACAGGCCACAATTTGGGAGTTTTCGAAGGAAATTTCAAAGATCGTTAAAATGCCCCCGAGAGTGGGAGTCCCGCATGGAACGGGGGATGTGTCCAATCAGGTTGCCCCAGGGCTGAGCACAGTGCTTGGCACAGAATGCTCAATGGTCACGGTAGCTCACTGGTACACCAGGGAGGATAGCGTACGAAGTTACGTTGCACTGTGGGAATGAATAAGCCAGGCAATAATGTAAGAGATCGGCTCAAGGGGACAGAGATAAACGCTTTTGTCGGTCAAGAGCTCTCTGCTGGGAAAAGCGGATGAGCCAGACCGACTCCCTAACGAGTGGCCAAATGGTGGACGAGAGTGGACCGGCTCAAAGGATTTAGCCTCTTCTACTTGCAAGTACTGGGAAAGAAGAAATCCATTCATAGAACTCTATCCTGGTGCCAATGTTATTGCAAGAGTCCTTTAATACTTGTTTTTTTGGGCTTTTCCCAACCCTTCTTCTCCCTCCTCCGCTACTACCTTCTCTATCCCGGAAAATCCTTCCCCTCTCCCCCCGCATCTCTCCTCCCCCATCATCCCCAGGTGCTGCTGTTGTGTAAAACTGATGGCTTGGAGCTGGTTGTTTTTGGAAATCTGCTTGACCATTACAAGGAGCTCACGATAAAAGATCTTTAAGGCTCTGTTTACAGTATTCTTTGCTTGCCAGAAATAACCGTAAGACAAGTTGAAGGGCGGAAAGTGACTGTGGCTCAATGAACTCATCTAGGCGGACATTAACCACTGGGTTGCCAGAATAAGGGTTTTTTCCATTCCTCTCTCTAGGGTTGCTTTCTTTCCTCTCCATATCGGCGATCACGTCTTTATAGAAGAAGACTGCGTGGTCAACGCAGCCCAGATCGGTTCCTACGTCCACATAGGCAAAAACTGTGTGATTGTAAGTATGGTGCCATCGTTCATTCAGTCGTATCTGTTGAGCGCTCACTGTGTGCAGAGCACCGTACTAAGCGCTTGGGAGCGTACAATAGAACAATAAACATCAGGGCTGACGATCGCTTGGGCCCCAGGGCTGAGGGATCACAGTCGGTTGATTCAGATCTGCCAAGATCACCGCTCGGTCGGGTGGCTGACATCAGCTATCCCACACGTCTGCCCAGACTCTACCGGCAGTGTTTTCACCATTTTCATCTATCGTCGTGTGCGTGCTATGATTTATAGGCTTCCCGCAGGGACGGTTTAGGGTCTGCTGCGACCAGGGAAGGCAGCGTGATGTAGCGGGAGAGTGTCGGTTTAGAAGCCGGAGATCCGCATTCAAATCCAACCTCTGCCACCGGCCTGCTGCCGTGTGAGCCCGGGCAAGTCGCTTAGTCTCTCTGAATCTCGGTTTCCTCCCCTGCCAAATGGGGATCATAGCCTCTGGGCCTACCTCACGGGATTGGTGTGAGGGGAAAAATGAAATAATCAGTGGGAGAGTGCTTTGGGAAGGAAAACACAATTCGGAACCAAAGTGGTGTTATTACTGGGGTCAGTGCCTTTTGAATTACAAATTTGCACCTCATTCTGGAGTAGGATAAAACTCAGTCATCATTATTGTCCTCTTCTGGGAATAAGTTGCTCTGTGATTACTACCCAAAGAGATGGGTCTGGATCAGACTCATGACTTTGAAGAACTAAGCATGGCAGATCGCTGTTAGCTCATATCCTGAAATGGCGGAAGCGTAGCAGGAAGAAGCGGTACCCGGATAGCCCTATAAAATGTGGTTCACTGAACCACAGTTCCCTAGAAAAGCGACAGGTCTGACTTGTCCCCCCCAATTATTTTTAATGGTATTTGCTCATTCAGTCATATTAAGTGCTTACTGTGTGCAGAGCACTGGACTAAGCGCTTGTTCAGTGCTTACTATGTGCCAAACGTTGTTTGGGACACCGCACTTTCTCGTTAACATTTTTGCCTTCTGAGTGGATGAATCATTTTCATCAGTGGGATTTATGAAGCACTTACTGTGAGCAGAGCCCTGTTCGTTCATTCAGTCATATTTATTGAGCATTTACAGTGTGCAGAGCACTGAATTTAGCGCTTGGGAGCTTACACTAGAGTAATATAATGGACGCATTCCCCAGCCACAACGAGATTACCGTACTAAGTGTCCGAGAGAATACAATACAACATTCCCATTCATTCCCTGCCCACAAACCCAGAGGGATCTGCTTCTCTCTAGCCCCAGGGCCCTCCAGCTTGCATGATACCAGTGATTCAGAAACCCGATTTCAGAGGACTCTAACTGTCCCCGGAAACATCCAAGTTAAAATGGGGATTGAGACCGTGAGTCCCACGTGCTACAGGGACTGTGTCCAGTGGGATTTGCCTGTATCCACCCCAGCGCTGAGTACAGTGCTTGGCACATAGTAAGCGCTTAACAAATACCAAAGTGATTATTATTATTATTATGGGCTTTCACTGCATTTGTAGGCTAAGAATGAAGTAGCCTGTTATAGGGACTTAAATGGAGATTTAAGGTGGCAATCGCTTTGGGGTCTTTTTTTTTTTTTAATTGCCAGTCTGGGGCTTAATTTTTAAAAGTATTCACGCCTGTTTCAGTTTACTCTCTTCGCCCTTCCATTAGTTGAGAAAATATTTTTATCACTGCATCTACACGACACAAGATAATGCGACACTGTTGCTATTAGTTTTCTGGGCATATGTTTGGAATTGCTGATGTCAGGATATCCAGAGGGAAATGAGTAGTTACAGATGGGGTTCAATAAAGTGAGAGATAATGCAGCGCAGTGTAGGTTATTACCTATGGAAATAGAGGCTATTTGGCAGTTAATAAGGAACTAATGCGTCTCCGTCCAGAGCATTTAGCTACCAGAGACGTGTCCGGCTAGAATAAAGCATTCGTTCTATTCTGGAGTAAAAACGGACTTCTGGGCAGCTTAGAATTGCCTAAGAGTAACTTAGCGATCGCCGGGCCTCAACTGAGAACGTTGTATTTTACTGCAGATTCTAACCAGGGAACAGGTGGATTTATATAGCTCACCAGTCACGTAGAAAACGGTCCCGGGCTTTAGGTTATTTCCTTTGTAAACAGGCCTGACACATTTTCAGTCCATTAACACAGGCATCTCCTCCTATACCCGTGAAACAGATGAGTTCTAACAACCTCCTGCCTGGTCCACAAGATACTTCGGGTCAGGAAAAGTGGGTAAAGTGATTGCTCCCGAGGCAAAACCTTGTAAAGGATTTTATCGTCTACTAGGAAAATAGTTGGAGCTTTCAAAACTACTCCTCCTTCCTTGCCCCCGAACCTTGAGATGACTACAGGTCCCCAGGGGCACGCTAAAATTAACGAGTTGATTGGGAGCTAAGAGGAGTCCCCATTGTGCAAAACGGGGCTCTGAGAAGAGGGAAAGTCGAACAGTCCATCGGGCCCAAGATGTTACCCAGAATCGACCTTTCCCTTCAACCCCCCCCTCCCCGTTCCAGATGAAAACCCTTCCACGTAGCTCTGACTTCAGCCAGGCATCTTATGACTTTTCCTGGCTATTGTTAGATGTAATTAATGGAAAGAGACTGAGGATAACAACCTCCCAGAATAGAAAGCACCCACTCCCACCTCCCAGCCCATTTTCCAATAACAACCATGTTTCGGTTCCAGGGTCGTCGGTGTGTTTTGAAAGACTGTTGCAAAATTCTCGATAACACGGTATTACCCCCCGAGACGGTGGTCCCACCGTTCACCGTCTTCTCGGGCTGCCCAGGTAACGCTGCGTCTTTATTCTCTTTCTTTCCTTTCAGAAACCAAATACGATCTTCATTTTTTTCTATTTGTGCATTCGAATGGGGGAGCAGCAGCCTTCTAGGATTGTTCTGGGGGGATAAAGGACTCTTTAACCCCTGATCTTGTAGTTAAAATGAAAACACTTTACTTTGGGTTTGTTTCTTTCACAAAGGCAAAATAGTTAAGACTGCTATGAAGAAAGCATATTGGGCGATTTCACCTTATCCCATACTGCGATGCCAAGGTGTGGACTTCTTGGCAGAATGGAGAAGCAACCCATTTCAAATTCTGAGCAGTTTTAAACTGTAAAACAATTTTTGGTATTTAATATATGACTAACCTTCCCAAGCCCTCCCAACTCAACTGTGATAAAAGGCGCAAACCCTCTAGAAACAATCTGATTCAGAGTAGTATCTGAGCAGAAAGTGTTTTGAGCGTTTTGCTCGCTTCATCTTCCTTTACAAAGTCCCCGTTTCCAAAACTTGTTCTAGCTGCTGTCAGCCCCAAAGGTAAGTTGAGTCGATTCCATCAGGTTTCTCTGAGGTCTCTGTGAGCGAGTAGCGGGAAGCAGCGTGGCCTGGTGGAAAGAGAACGGACTTATGATTCAGAGGACCTGACTTCTAGTCCCGGCTCCGTGCCTCGTCTGCTATATTATCCGTGGGCAAGTCACCTAACTTCTCTGCACTTCAGTTCCCTCATCCGCAAAATGGAGAGTCAATGCCCATTCTCCCTCAGTCGTATTTATCGGGCACTTATTGCGTGCAGTGCACTGCCCTAAGCGCTTGGGAGAATACAATATAACAATAAACAGATACCTTCACTGCCCACCACCTACATGGGCTGTGAGCCTCATGTGGGACCTTGATATCTTGTATCTACCCCAACGCTTATTACAGTGCTTGGTACATAATAAGTGCTTAACAAGTACCATACTGATTATATTCTTATTTTCAATGAGTAAACAAGAATTCAAAATGTGTTCATGATTTCACTAAGAGGAGCAGTTACTCTATATGCTTAGGGGAAAGGAGGCGCCTTTAAAGACTTAAAGTTTCGCATAATTCGTCAATTTCTGTGCATCGCCGACACGGTTGGCTTAAACTGGAACCCTAAAGCAGTGGGCACTGAGTAGTTGTTCTTCTCCCTGCTGCAGGGGTTTTTTGCTGCATTTGAGGGCTCTGGCTAGCTTGCATAATACAGTTCTGTCCAGAAGCACAGTTTTCTTACTCCCTGCTTTAATCATTGCCACTTTGGTCTTCTAATAGGCTAGATCCCAAGCGGAGTTTCCAGTACTGTACCAGTCTCGACTACAGGAGGGAGGGCCAAGCGGAGGCCTACCCATTCCATTCCTAGCTTGGACAGTGGCCAGCAATCAATCAATCAATCAATCAATCGTATTTATTGAGCGCTTACTGTGTGCAGAGCACTGTACTAAGCGCTTGGGAAGTACAAGTTGGCAACATATAGAGACAGTCCCTACCCAACAGTGGGCTCACAGTCTAGCAAGTGGAAGGCAATCTGCTACAAGCTTCATGCTACAAGCTACATGCTGCTAGAGAAGCAGCATGGCTCAGTGGAAAGAGCCCGGGCTTGGGAGTCAGAGGTCATGGGTTCTAATCCCAGCTGTGCCACTTATTGGCTGTGTGACTTTGGGCAAGTCACTTAACTTCTCTGGGCCTCAGTTCCCTCATCTGTAAAATGGGGATTAAGATGGTGAGCCCCCCCCATGGGACAACCTGATCGCCTTGTTGCCTACCCAGTGCTTAGAGCAGTGCTTTGCACATATTAAGCGCTTAATAAATGCCATCATCATTATTATTATTTGTTTTACAAGTCAAAACTCCCCTGTGCTGGGCAGCAGCGGCACGGGAGAGAGTCGAGGGCAGAGACTCAAGTTTACTGCGCGGAAGCAGGCAATGGTAAGCCGCTTCTGTATTTCTACCAAGAAAACCCTGGATCCGCTACCAGAACGATCGCAGGTGGAGGTGCGGCATTCTAGGAGAGATGTGTCCATGGAGTCGCTGTGGATCGGAGATGACTCGACATCATAAGACAAGACGTGCCAGGCACTGTACTAAGCCCTGAGGTAGATACCGAGCTAATCAGGTTGTACGCAGTCCACGTCCCACATGGCGCTCATAGTCTTTATCCCCATTTTGCAGATGAGGTAACTGAGTCACAGAGACATTAAGTGACTTCCTCACGGTCCCACAGGACAGTGGCGGAGCTTCTTTTATTCATCCCTCCCTCAACCCCTCAGCACTTATGTATGTGTCCATAATTTGTTTATATTAATTTCTGTCTCTCCCTCTAGGCTTTGAGCTCGTTGCAGGCAGAGAATATGTTTGCTAACTCTGTCATATCGTACTCTCCCAAACGTACTCTGCACACAAGCAGCGCTCAGAAAATACAATTGATTGATTGGAGCCAGGATTAGAAGCCAGGTTCTCCTACTCCCAGGCCTGTGCTTTTTTTACTTGGCCAGGATGCTTCTCTCTGGGACCAGATGAGGAATCCTGAGGAATCCTGGCCCTCTCATATTGCCTTTTCTGCAAATGCATGGGTTCGTTCCCAAAGAGGCTCAGCGCGCACGTAGCAAACCAGAGGAAATTCATTCAGTTGGTATTTATTGAGCGCTTACTGTGTGCAGAACACTGTACCAAGCGCTTGGGAGTGTACAATTCAACAGTAAGCAGTCACATTCCCTGCGCACAACGAGCTCACGGTGTAGTGTCGGGAGGGAGAAAGTGTTTAGTTGCTCTGAGGGACACCAAACTTATCCTCTCGTTGGCCCGTCATCTCGGGGAAAGAAGGTGTGAGCTAAGCACAACAGGCAGAAGTGCCGACCTAGAGCATTCCATGTTCCTCAGTAACCTTAAAGTGGTAACATACATTGGAAAGTACTTCATTGAACTCCACTCCATTTGCCTAGAAAATGTAAAACAGCCGAGTCGGCGCTGCACATTTAAACCCACAAACAATCCAAAAATTTCTGGAATGATGAATTAAAAAAAAAAACCCAAGCCATAAGCCTTTCATCCCTGTGAAACTCATGTTCAAATGGTCTGTCTTTTCTTAGGGCTCTTCTCCGGGGAACTCCCAGAGTGTACTCAGGAGCTGATGATGGACGTCACTAAGAGCTACTACCAGAAGTTCTTGCCTCTCACTCAGGTCTAGTACCTATTTCCCCGCGTCTCAGACTAGTTTGAGCCCTAGAAAGGACTCGAGGGCCAGTGTGTAGCGAGCCAAGGCCAGGATCTTGGACTTTGGGACTCTTGGGTCTGAAAACCTTTCTGTTTTAGAATTTCCCAGCCGTCTGCCTCTCAGCTCTGTCAATTTAGGAAGCAGAACCCTGAAGGAATTGTCTCTAATGCTGCATTTGTTATATTTATTCATGGTTCCTTCACTTCAAGTGTCTTCAACCGACAGAATTTTTTTAATAATCTATATACCGTAACTCCTCTGTCCCTGAGGGGAAGCACGGCAAAGAGGAAAAGCTTTCTGTGAGGCAGTTTCAGTGGAGCAGTGTTACACTACTTAAATGTATGTGTCACCATAATTAGTCGGCACTGCATATATAGCATAGTACTTCTCTGTTACTAATAAATAGTCTTCTGCTCTGTTTGCCTGGCAGCCCTGAAAAATCCAAAGGTGTTCAAAGTGTCTGGGGCCTTACCTTTCACCTCTCAAGCCACTTGTTACGTAGCTGCAGCCAACCTGGGTACAGAGGAGCTTCAGGAGGCCCTTGCACTGGCCTGTTAGGAAGGAGTAAAGTTTAGGGCCAATGAATATTTGCTGGTCATTGCCTGTGTTTTCTGTGGGGATTTTAGGTTCCATATCTATACATCTAGTCAACGTCCCTGCCTCTCCCTCCATTGCCCCCAACACGGAACTTTAGTTTGCCCTCTTCCCCCAAATGTCGATCAGATAGAGTAAGACTAGTCTGGTCGTGAGCGCTTATTCCCCCAAATCACCCTGACGACTTGAGGCCTGCACCCAACAACATCACGGCTTTATCATATCATGTCACCAGTGTCATGGTGGGGCAGGAGCTGGAAGCTTATAACTTGCTTCCCGCTCTATATCAGGCACCAATGTGATACAGACAGAAGTGCGCATTTTTGCCCCTGTAATATTCGCACCCCATTGAGGAAGTCCACGTAAAGAATTTTCATGGGGGCCAGAGATTCCCATTCCCTCTGGTCTGCGGACAAGAGGACCAAACACATTTGTTGTCCGTCCCCCTACCCCTGCCCCGCACTTCGTGATCAGAATGGTAGTGCCTCTGCATTTGACCATCTCCCCTTGGCCCAGCAGAGTATGTGCAGAGGTAGAGTGGTGAGGATGGCCTGGTTTTATTACCCTACTTTGGAGGTTAAGGCGCTGTCCCCGCTTCCATTCTTCAGCCTTGAGATTGGCAGCAAAAGAGAACCATATTGGCTTACAGGCAGGGCTTCGACACTCATTAACTAGGCCCGTGCGCCACAAATATTGCAGTGTGTAGTCACAATTGGTCCATTCTATGTAAAGCTGCTGTCTGGATTGTTTGTATTCTTTCTGTACATAAATTAAAAGCCTCTTGAAAGGGTCAAATGACTTGAAGATGGTAACTTTCCAGATCTAACTTTGAGGAACCCTGGGAAATGTCCTGCTCCTGGAACAAGAGTGTTGTTCATCTCCCCTGGCCCCAGTGACTCGTGATTCCCTGTCCTTCTGCCTTATAATCTTTCCCCGAGCCTGGAAATGATTTTCCTCAGGACACATTGAAGAGCCCCCGCCTCCACTTAAGCAGATGGTTTTTGTCATTCGTGTCACAGTTGCATGTGGGAGGAGGGGAAGCTGAATTAACAGAGGTGGCATAGATGGCAGAGCCAGAATGTCAAAAACTAGGCAAGAAATCTCTTTCTGGGAGAGGAAATCCATTTGATTCCAAAATGCTTAAGAAAGGAGGCTCAGGAGATCTGAGATTTTCAAATCCAGTGGAGTTACAGATTTCATTGATCCCGTCTTCCTGGGAGAAAGCTGGGCTCAGGCAAGAGGAGTGGCAGCAAATAGACCTCTTACTGTTATCCGTGCTTCTCCCAGGTGGTAGAGATAAGACAGTTGTGATACAGTTCCTGTGAAGAATGAATGTTGGAGATCCCTGTGCTTCCCAAGAAATCAAATCAAAATAGAGGCGATTGATTGCAGCCTTCCCCCGGATTGCCGGTTGTTAGGCAATTTAGACGGATGCACCATTTGTTGTTATTTGACATTTTGATATCACTTTACACATGTAGTCTGTTTTCCCAAATGCATATCCGAACTATTCCTTGGTCCCCACCTCACTGGCGGCTTAGACCATCTCAGGACCACCTGAGGGTAAGCGCCTTGTGGTCAGGGAATCGGGTCTTACCAACTGTCATCTGTTATACTGTACTCTCCCAAGCAATTAGTACAGTACTTTTGTATCCCAAGAGACCAGAGTCCTTTACGTTGGAAAGCAGCGTCCAAAGCAAGCGGCTTGGGGCGAGATTTTTCCATTTTTCAAAGAGGAGATGAAAAATGGGGTACGTCCCTTTGGATCCCTGCTAAACTGGCTCTTGAGATGGGCACTTACTGTGAAAGTTGTATTGTCCTTTCCCAAGCGCTTAGTACAGTGCTCTGCACACAGTAAATAATAAATCAGTAAGTACAGTTGAATGAAAGAATGAATGAAACGTCCCACAGATGCCTGTCTACTTAAATTTCATTTCCATAGTAATAAGAATTGTGGTAGTCATCAAGCACATACTAAGCACAGGGTAGATACAAGAGAGTCAGGTTGGACACAGTCCCTGTCCCTTAAGGGGCTCACAGTCTAAACAGGAGGGAGAACAGGGATTGACTCCCCATTTGACAGCTGAGGAAATTGAGGCCCAGAGAAGTTAAGTGACTTACCCAAGGTCAGAGAGCTACGATCAGAACCCAGGTCCTCTGACTCCTAGTCCTTTGCTCTTTCCACCAGGCTAGGCTGCTTCTCTAGTGTTTGTATCAACGTCCCTAAATGACACTTCGGTCAATGGTATTTATTAAGCGCTTACTGTGTACACTGTACTGAGCACTTGCACTGCACTTCAATCTTTAGTCTTAGTTACTTAGACTTTAAAAAAATTTTGTATGTTCTAGAAATCGCCTTTATTGATTTATTTTCCCTTCTTCAAACTTTTTTTATCTTGTGCCCTGCCTCTCCTCCTTCATAGGAACCCTTGGCCAAAGTAATTCAAGGCAGTGGGGATTCTGTGCAACAGATTCATTCATTCAATCGTATTTATTGAGCACTTACTGTGTGCAGAGCACTGTACTAAGCGCTTGGGGAGTACAAGTTGGCAACATATAGAGATGGGCCCTACCCAACAGCGGGCTCACAGTCTTGAAGGGGGAGACAGACAACAAAACAAAACATATTAATAAAATAAATAGAATAGTAAATACGTAAAAGTAACAGATGAAAAATCCCTGTCTAAAAGGGCGGAAAATTTTGGCTGGAGTATCCGCTCACGTGCTCAGCGGATTACCCCACTTGTCTAACAGCCTTACAAATAGCTGATGCCAGGAAAATGGCCAAAAATGCTGATTTAATTGAAATTTCTACCTTTGTGCCTTCTGGCGGGAGACCGGGCTGGCAGAAGTAGACAGTTGCTTTTTGGTACTGGTTTGCAAGACCAATCTCATTTAGCTCTTTGGCCTGATGCATGAGCTTTCAAGGTAGTAGGGAAAAGACCCTCGAAAAGTCACCTGGCTGGTTGTCCCTATTCCTTGTAGTGATTGGCTATTGCCGTTGCTTTTCTCACACCTCCGGAAGGGTTAGTGAGGAAATGGAATGGTCTCATGTTAGATTCAGTCCAGTTGTTGGGGGTGGCCGGGGGCGGGGGGTGTTTGTGTGTGTGTATGTGTGTAGCAGGGGCCTGGGAGAAAGGGACTCACTGTCCTGCTTCATGCTGTCATGTACTTCTGAGCTTGTTCATCCAGTTCCAGCCTTGCTCAACACTAACACCAAAGCGATATTCCCTCTTTGGAGCCGATGAGGAAAATAATTACTTCCACCAGTGTTTTGGGGTTGTTGTTTTTTTAAATAGTATTGGTATTCGTTAAGCACTTACTATGTGTCAAGCACTGTTCTAAGTGCTGGGGTAGATACAATCCCATCAGGTGGGGCACAGTCCCTGTCCTCTCCTGGGGCTCACAGTCAAGTAGGAGGGAGAAGAGGCATTGAATCCCCACTTTGCAGTTGAGGAAACTGAGGTACAGAGAAGCGAAGTGACTTGCCCAAGGTCACACAGCAGGGAAGTGGCGGAGCTGGGATTATTACCCAAATTCTGTGGTTCCCAGGCCTGTGCTCTCCCCCTTTTAGACCTCCCCCTTTTAGACTGTGAGCCCACTGTTGGATAGGGACTGTCTCTATATGTTGCCAACTTGTACTTCCCAAGCGCTTAGTACAGTGCTCTGCACACAGTAAGCACTCAATAAATACAATTGATGATGATGATGATGATGCTTCCTAGTTCTGTTTAGGGAGTGGGTCATTCCCTACCTGTACTCCCAGATCCCTGGGATTGACAAAGAGACTGCCTCTTCCCTTCCCGCAATGAACCTGACTCTGCCTTGAGATGGTATGAGAAGGAATCAGTAGGGATTCAAAAGTTGAGGGAGAGAGCAGCAGTTATATTTTGAGGTTATCAGCATTGTAGGTGAGATATTTTTGAACCCCAGACTTTTCATTGCATAACCATAACCAGCATGCAGCATATGACCATAAGAAGTAGTCACCTGAAGAAGTACAGTTCTTTGTAGTCCAGTTAAAGTTCCTATTTTCCATGTTTATTCATCCTTTCTTGCCCACGGTCTGATTTTCCCTTAATCCCAAACTCATTTTTTTCCAATCCCATGTGGATTTCCGTAGCTGCGTTTATTGCTGCGCTTTCCTTGTTGGAGTTTTGGGAAGCTTTCACTTGAAAAGAGATGAAAATGTAGCACTTGGCTAGAGCCCTAGATCTCTTTCTCCGGCAGAATGAAAGTAAAATTAGTCGGGGACAGTGGGTGCCAGTTGCGAAAGAGCGTGCAATTAACTGTGTCGAAGAGAGATTGTTTCATGGAAGGGTCTGACTCTGAGGTTTCTATTTCCATGGACTCTCAAGAATCAGTCAATCAGTCCGTGGTTTCCGCTGAGCGCTTGCCGTGTGCCAAGCGCTGCACTAAGCACTTGGGAAAGGATAGTATGCTAGCGTTGGTAGACACAGTCCTTATCCACAGAGAGCTTACAGTCTAGTGGGGGAGGCAGGCATTCAAGTAACATACACAGAGGGACTGGTAGCCCTTCTGCCAAAGAGTCTTGCAAAGTGAAACACAAGTAAAATACTTCAGAGTTCCTTTTCTGCAAGGGAGTGGATTGGAAAATTCCCACAGGTGTCTCCGATTTAGTCACAGTTAATCTCAGCTCTTCTTTGCTCCAGGGAAGACAGGATAGACCGTAAGCTCCCTGTGGGCAGGGAAGGCATCCCCCGACTCTGTTATATGGTACTCTCCCAAGTGCTTAGTCCAGTGCTCTGCACACAGACGAGATAATACCACCGACAGATTGATTGAGTGGGGCAAGGTCATTCTGGCTGAGTGGATTGCATTTTGGTGCCTCTGGTGACCCTCCCTAACTAGCCCATTCTCCTCATGCACTGATTGAAACAACCGTGTTCATGATCATAAACATGAGACTGGAATACCAAGTGCTTAGGGGGTGATTAGAGGCTGAGGTTGTTTACGAAGAATGGTAAGTATTTTACGGTTATGGGGAAGGAAGATCTGAGGACAAGTTGTAGAATGGAAGGGACCCAGAGAGCTGGAACGTTAAGGGAATAAATAGCATTTGCACAGGGATTTAGTATACTGCGATTATGTCCTTTGCACTCTCCCTTCCGCTTTCTGAAGTTCGGACAATCAATCAATCAATCGTATTTATTGAGCGCTTACTATGTGCAGAGCACTGTACTAAGCGCTTGGGAAGTACAAATTGGCATCACATAGAGACAGTCCCTACCCAACAGTGGGCCGAGTGGGACAACTGGGCCGATTCCCAGGAGCCTGAATTAAACCTTTCTTTTGTTGTTTTTATCAAGGTGGCCCCAGCGAGGGCATAAAAAGCAAGTCACCAGAGACGACCTCTCAAAAGCAGCCTGCTTATAACCCCCCTAAATTAGCCATTTTAACCTCCATCCACCAGCCCACCGTCGGGTCCTGCGCTCCTGACTCCGCATCTCTTGCCACCCGCCCTGGTTGAGAGGATGAAAAACCGCCATCAGGCGCTGCCTTCTGCCTGCATTGCTCTTGGGGAGCGGTAGTTCCCTGGAGAGGACGCACATTTTGCCCGGTGGCCCTGGTCCCTTGGAGATTTGACCGCAAATAACCGAGCCCCAGGTCAGCAGGCAGGAACCGGGGGAAACATCATTTGGGTGGAGGATAAAACTCAGGGTCTTATGTGGAGGAAACCCAGTTTCCACTCGTCTGAAAATAATAAACCATCCCTGCATTGGGCCCCCCTCACTTTGTTGTTGCTGTGACTGCTGGGGCCGGGACAGGGGCCACGTGGAGGCCAGATTGTCCCCCAGTTTGGATCGATGAGTGGGAAATGGTTCCTGGAACTTTCACAGCGGCCACCAACCCAGCCGCTGTCAACATTGCAGGAAAGCGAGGGGAAGCAAAGGGGAACTGAGCCCCAGAATGGATGTGGTTTAGCGAATGTGCGTTTAGTAGCTTCTGGGTACATATTCCAGGGTGTGGCGGGGCAGAGGGGGTAATAGGCACTCTCCGTGGACCTATCTCAGAGACAGGCACAAGGCCTAGTGGCTAAAGAAGCCGGTTTTATCCCCAGCTTTCCGTCCGCAGTGAGTAAGCAACTCCGCTTCCCGGGCTGCCACTTCCCCCGTATTTATATGGGGACCTCAAAAGGGGCCCGAGGCAGTGAGTTTCAGCTGTACAGGGTGTGAGATTGTTTTTAAGGCCCAGCCAAAGGAAAACCCAGTCAGTCACTACTTCTGATGAAAGCACTCTCAGCCGAGAGGAGTGTGAACTCTTTCGGTAGTGGCGATGCCCCCCTTCCCCAGTTTTGATGGAAGCTGGGGGTCTCTGGGAGATTTGTTGAAATGAAGCTATCTTTTCTCATTCACAGTCATCCTTCTCCTGGTCTTTGGAAAGTACCCAACACACACAGGTTGTCGGGTCCATCCTGAGCGCTGTGAGTCCAGGGGAACTCAGGGCACCCCAGAAACACCTTCCCCATCCTCAAAGAATTAGCCAGCTGAATAGAGAACATTTGAGAACATTCAACACGAAGGTAAAAAATAAAGGATGTACACTTCATTCAATCCAACCCACCATTCTCCTAAACTATTGAATAGCTCCTTCATCATCATCATCAGTGGTTTTATTGAGTGCTTACTGTGTGCAGAGCACTTTACTAAGCTCTTGGGACAATCGAGTTGGTAGACATGTTCCGTGCCCACAGAATGCATACAGTCTAGAGGGCAGACTATTTTATAGCTATATAGGTTGAAAATAAAGATATGGAGTAGAGAGTAAATAAATGTGAATGAAGAGATCTGATTGGCTTTACCCAATGGTCAGGAATTCCTATGAAAGTACTGAGGATGGGTATAAATAAATGCTAGAGTTAGCCGATGGGTTTAAACAATTTGGAAGGCATTGTTTGGTGTCACTCTGTTGGCAAATTGTACTTTCCAAGTGCTTAGTACGGTGCTGTACATACAGGAAGTGCTCAATAAACACAATTGAATGAATTAATTGGAAAAGGCATGGTGGAGGAGGTGGAATGGGCCTGGGAATCACGAGACCCAGGTTCCAGTTCCACAATTTGCCTGCTGTGTGACCTTAGACAAGTCATTTAACTTCTCTGTGCTTCAGATTTCTCACTTATAAAATGGGGATTCACCCATTTTCCCTCCCTCTTAGACTGAACCCCATGTAGGACGGACCTAGTCCGATCTGTTTATCATGTATCTATCCTAGTGCTTAGCACAGAGCTTGGCACATAGTAAGTGTTTAATAAATGCCATTATTATTGTTATTGAATACACAGAGGGTTGCTGTGTCAGTTTGGGGGAAGGAGAGAGTTACAACCTGGGGAAACAGGCATGGACAAGGGAACGGAGATGAAAGAGTCAAAAGCAGGATGCAGTTAGAAGATTACCTTAGGGGTAATGAAGACACGGTTTTACTGACCTAGTACTAGCGTCGTTCTCCTCCTACCTCTCTCTGACCACTCCTCAGTTTTGTTCTTCTGCCTCTCGTCCCTAAACCATGGATGTCCCGCAAGGTTTTATCCTGGGACTCCTTACGCTCTAAGGGAGTTCATCATTCACATCAGTCAATCAAGGGTATCTACTGAGCACTTACTATGTGCAGAGCTTTGTACTAAGCACTTGAGGGAGTAAATACAAGAGGGTATCATTGTGGGCAGGGAACGTGACTGCTCACTTTGTAGTATTGTACTCTCCCAAGTGCTGAGTACAGTGCTCTGCACAGAGTAAGTACTCAGTAGATACCGCCGATTGAACAGAGTTTAGAGAAATGTTCCTTCCCCCCGCAAGGAATTTACGGCGTAGAGGGGAGATAGACATTCATTGAAATAAATTAATTACAGATACGAACATAAATGTTGTGGGACTTAAGGTAGGGTGACTATCAAATGCTCAATTGATGATTTGTTCTCTGTCTCCCCCTTGTATACACTGTTGGTTAGGGACCGTCTCTGTATGTTGCCAACTTGTACTTCCCAAACGCTTAGTACAGTGCTCTGCACACAGTAAGCGCTCAATAAATACAATTGATTGATTGGTTTCAGCTACCTATAGGCGAACAATTTCCAAATCTATCTCTAGAGCCCTGACATCCCATCTGAACGCCAATCCTGCAATTCCTGCTGTACCAGGCTATCTCCACCTGGACGTCCTGCCGACACCTCAAACTTAAGGACTTATTTCATTGGTGAAGCAGAGTGGCCCAGTGGATAGCGAACAGGCCCGGGAGTCGGGTGGATCTGGGTTCCAACTCTGGCTCTGCCACCTGTCTGATCTGTGACCTTGGGCAAATCACTTCACTTCTCTGGCCCTCAGTTACCTCATCTCTAAAGTGGGGATTAAGACTGTGAGCCCCCTGTGGGAGGGGGATTGTGTCTGACCCGATTTGCTTGTATCCACCTCAGTGCTTTTACAGTGCCTGGCACATAATAATAATAATAATAATAATAATAATAATAATAATATAATAGCATTTATTAAGCGCTTACTAGGTGTAAAAGAACTGTTCTAAGCACTGGGGAGGTTACAAGGTGATCAGGTTGTCCCACGAGGGGGCTCACAGTATAATCCCCATTTTACAGATGAGGTAACTGAGGCCCAGTGAAGTGACTTGCCCAAAGTCACACAACTGACAAGTGGCGGAGCACATAGTAAGCACTTAACAACCCCAATTATTATTACCTCCCCTTCTAAGTCTACTCTTCATGTATTCCCAACTTTCCCCTCAGTTGGTAACATCACCATCCCCCCTTGAAACCTGGAACCTCCAGCATCATCCTTGACTTTTTGCTGTTCTTCAGCTCTTAGATTCAGTCCACTCTCAAATCTAGCCAGGTTTTCTCTTACAACATCTCCCGGTTCTGCCCCTTCCTCCCCACCCAAATTCCAGCTCTGTGTATTGTGACTACTACTACTACTACTAATAATAATGGTAATAGTATTTATTAAGCACTCACTATGTGTCAAGCACTATTCTTGACACAAGATAATCAGATTGGACATTATCCCTGTCCCACATGGGGCTCACAGTCTTAATCCCCATTTTACAGATAATAGAGACACAGGGAAGTTAAGCGACTTGTCCAAGGTCACAGAGCAGACAAGTGGCAAAGCTGGGATTAGAATCCAGGTCCTTCTGATTCCCGGGCCGGTGCTTTATCCACTAGACTAGTCCACTGTACCACCCGCCTTCCCCCTCACAGGCCTCCTTGCCTCCAGCCTCCCCAATCTACAGTGCACCTTGCTGCCCATATCGCCTTCCTGAAGCGTCGCCCAGCAAACGGGATTCTTCCTCAAAACCCCTCCACTGGCTTCCCACGTCTGTCCACCTCACGACCAAATGCCTCACAGTTGAGGAGGTCACAGAAGACCTCCTCCAGGAGGCCTTCCCAGACTGAGCCCCTTCCTTCCTCTCCCCCTCGTCCCCCTCTCCATCCCCCCATCTTACCTCCTTCCCTTCCCCACAGCACCTGTATATATGTATATATGGTTGTACATATTTATTACTCTATTTATTTATTTATTTTATTTGTACATTTCTATCCTATTTATTTTATTTTGTTGGTATGTTTGGTTCTGTTCTCTGTCTCCCCCTTTTAGACTGTGAGCCCACTGTTGGGTAGGGACTGTATGTGTTGCCAATTTGTACTTCCCAAGCGCTTAGTACAGTGCTCTGCACATAGCGCTCAATCAATACGATTGATTGATTGATTGATTGATTGATTTCCAGGCTCTCCACCAACTCACCCCCACTTGCATATCTGTTCTGTTCAGCCTCCACTAATGGAAGATCCTGGAGAGTAGGACTGCGTTTAGGAGTTTGGGTAAAATTGACCGAGGGGAGTGTAATTGGCAGCCTGATGGGAATGGGAAGCAGCGGGCCTAGTGGATCGAGCCAGGCCTGGAAGTCAGAGGGCTTGGGTGACCTTGGGCAAGTCACTTAACTTCTCTGAGCCTCCTCTGTAAAATGGGGATTAAGACTGTGAGCACCACGGGGGACGACTTGATCACCTCGTCTCTCCCCTCCTCCCCCAACACAGCACTTAGAACAGAGCTCTGCACATAGAAAGCGCTCAACAAATGCCATCATTATTATTATTATTCTATTCCCAGCCCCGCCTCTTATCTGCTGTGTGACCTTCAGGAAGTCACTTTGCTTTTCTGGGCCTCAGTTACTTCATCTGTAAAATGGGGATTAAGACTGTGAGCCCTGTGTGGGACAGGGACTGTGTCCAACCTGATTAGCTTGTATGTTAGAGAAGCAGCATGGCTAAGTGGAAAAGAGCACGGGCTTTGGAGTCAGAGGTCATGGGTTCAAACCCCAGCTCCGCCAATTGTCAGCTGTGTGACTTTGGGCAAGTCACTTAACTTCTCTGTGCCTCAGTTACCTCATCTGTAAAATGGGGACTAAGACTGTGAGCCCCACGTGGGACAACCTGATCACCTTGTAACCTCCCCAGCGCTTAGAACATTGCTTTGCACATAGTAGGCGCTTAATAAATGCCATTATTATTATTATTATTATTATTATTATTATTATATCCCCCAGTGCTCAGTACAGTGCCTGGCTCTTAGTAAGCACTTTACAAGTGCCATTCTAAAACAAATACCACTATAGAAACATTTGAAAAGTGGTCAGAGTCTTATGGTTTGGCTCTCTCCCCATCCCCTCCTTCTTCTTATTCAAGGAACCCAAGTGATCTCCCAAACCCACTTACTAGAACCCTCCATTGATATTATTATTGAAAGAAGCAGCATGGCTTAGTGGAAAGAGCATGGGCCTGGGAATCAGAGGACCTGGGTTCTAATCCCAGCTCTGCCAATTGCTTACTGTGTGACCTTGGGCAAGTCACTTAACTTCTTTGTGCCTCAGTTCTCCTGTTCTCCCTCCTATTTAGACTGTGAGCCCCATGAGGCACAGGGACTGTGTCCAACTTAATTAATTCATATTTACTCCTGCGATTAGAACAGTGTTAGATATAATAGTAAGCCCTTAACAAACACCATAAAAAAAAAAAGATATAGGCCTATTGCTCGACTGCTTTGAAACAGCGGCCGGGAGGGTAAAGAGGGCTTTATTCAGAGTGGTATCCTTGCCATAAGAATTGTACTTGCTGTTTTTTTGGTAAGGGGGGAAATGGGGAGAAACCAGGAAATTAACATGCAAAATAATTAGATGGACAAAACTGATAGCACAGTCCTCTTGTGTACAATGCTGGGTCTGGATTATCAGATAGGATGGTTCCTAGGAGACCAGGTGTGTGGAGCTCTCTGTTCAAACTCTGCCTGAGATAAACAGCCCATCTGGCCCCCTCAAATGAACTTCCCTAATGAATTTTTGGATTCCCTTTGTCCAAGACAAATGGCAGAGGTCTCCACCAAGACATGAGCAACATTCATAGAGCACCTCTTGAACGCACTTGGGAGTGTTCAACAGAACAAAGACATAGGCTCCCTGCCCTCAAACAACTGACCTTCTGATGAAGGCAACAGAGAGACAGAAATTATTTACAAATAACGGGAGTAGGAGAAGGAATAAGGGGAGAGCAGGATGACAGACAAATATGTCAGATGAAATAGCTGGATAAATATAGGTACAAACATACATATGCACATAAATCATGGGGATAGGAATTAAATATATAGGTGCTAAAGGTGGGTGTTCAGTTGACGTGACTTGGGCATTGTGAATTAATGGGGGAAGACTTCCTGGAAGAGAGATTTTGAGGAAGTTTTGAGGGTGGGGAGGGCTGTTTCTGGACCATTTGGGTTGGGAAGGGGAGTGGGCAATTCCATGCTGGAAAAACAGTTGTGATGAGGGTTTGGAGGTGGACGGTCAAGAGCAAGGTGCAGTTAGACGGTGGGCCTGGGAGGAATGAACAGTGCAAGCTGGAAAGTAGTGGGTGTTGGGAAAGAAGGTGGCTAGCCATTGGAGGTGTCTGAGGAGTAAAGAGATGCTTGCTGAGCAGCACTTCTAAAGAAGCAGCATCTCCATTGGTTTCTAACTGTGAAGTCAAAGTGACAGTCAGTCGTATTTATTGAGCACTTTCTGTGTGCAGAGCACTGTACTAAGTGCTTGGGAGAGTGCAATACAACAATAAACAGACATTCCCTGCCCACTGTGAACTTATTGCCTAGAAGGGGAGACAGATATTCATTCATTCATTCAATCGCATTTATTGAGCGCTTACTGTGTGCAGAGCACTGTACTAAGTGCTTGGGAAGTACAGGTTGGCAACATATAGAGACGGTCCCTACCCAACAGCGGGCTCACAGTCTAGAACGGGGAGACAGACAACAAAACAAAACATATTAACAAAATAAAATAAATAGAATAGTAAATATTTCCAAGTAAAATAAATAGAGTAATAAATCTTTACAAACATATATACAGGTGCTGTGGAGAGGGGAAGGGGGTAGGGTGGGGGGATGGGGAGGGGAAGGAGGGGGCTCAGTCTGGGAAGGCCTCCTGGAGGAGGTTAGCTCTCAGTAGGGCTTTGAAGGGAGGAAGAGAGCTAGCTTGGCGGATGTGCGGAGGGAGGGCATTCCAGGCCAGGGGGAGGATGGCGGGACAGGCGGGAGCGAGGCACAGTGAGGAGGTTGGCTGCAGAGGAGCGGAGGGTATGGGCTGGGCTGTAGAAGGAAAGAAGGGAGGTGAGGTAGGAGGGGGCGAGGTGATGGAGACCCTTGAAGCCGAGGGTGAGGAGTTTTTGCCTGATGCGTAGGTTAATTGGTAGCCACTGGAGGTTTTTGAGGAGGGGAGTAACATGCCCAGAGCATTTCTGCGCAAAGATGATCCGGGCAGCAACGTGAAGTATAGATTGAAGTGGGGAGAGACAGGAGGATGGGAGATCAGAGAGGAGGCTGATGCAGTAATCCAATCGGGATAGGATGAGAGGTTGAACCAGTAGGGTAGCGGTTTGTATGGAGAGGAAAGGGTGGATCTTGGCGATGTTGCGGAGGTGAGACCGGCAGGTTTTGGTGATGGATTGGATGTGAGGGGTGAACGAGAGAGCAGAGTCGAGGATGACACCAAAGTTGCGGGCTTGTGAGATGGGAAGGATGGTAGTGCCGTCAACAGTGAAGGGAAAGTCAAGGAGAGGGCAGGGTTTGGGAAGGAAGATAAGGAGTTCAGTCTTGGACATATCGAGTTTTGATGGTGGGCAGACATCCAGATGGAGATGTCTTGAAGGCAGGAGACATGAGCCTGAAGGGAGGGAGAGAGAGCAGGGGCAGAGATGTAGATTTGGGTGTTATCAGCGTAAAGATGATAGTTGTAGCTGTGGGAGCGAATGAGTTCACTAAGGGAGTGAGTATAGATAGAGAACAGAAGGGGACCAAGAAGTGACCCTTGAGGAACCCCTACAGTAACGGAATGGGAGGGGGAGGAGGAGCCCGCAAAAGAGACTGAGAATGAACGGCCGGAGAGATGAGGAGAACCAGGAAAGGACAGAGTCTGTGAAGACAAGGTTGGATAGCGTGTTGAGGAGAAGGGGGTGGTCCACAGAAGAATTACAAATATGTCATCTGTCAATCAATGGTATTCGTTGTGTGCTTATTGTGTGCAGAGTACCATACTAAGCACTTTGGAGAGTACAGTACAGTAGAGTTGGTAGACACATTCCCTGCACTCAAGGAGCTTACAGTCTAAGGGGGAGATAGACATTTATCTAAATAAATTACAGCTATGTACCTAAGTGCTGTGGGGATGAGGGTGGGGTGAATATCAAGTGCCGAAAGGTTACAGAGCCCCCGGACAACCATCGGCGGTATTTGAGGAGTGGGAAGATGTGCACAGCACGATTTTTAAGAAAAATGATCCGGGCAGCAGAGTGAAGTACAGACTGGAGAGGGGAGAGGGTGGAGGCAGGGAGGTCAGCGGAGAAGTTGAGGCAGTAATCGAGACAGGATATGACAAGTGCTTGGACCAGTGTGATAGCAGTTTGGAGAGAGAGGAAGGAGCAAATTCCGGAGATATTTGGGGACACGGTCAACAAGATTTAGTGACTGACTGAATATGCAAGTTGAAGGAGAGAGAAGAGTCGAGGATAACGCCAGGATTGTGAGCTTTTGGAACAAGAAGGATAGTGGTATCATCAACAGTGATGGAAAGGTCAGGGGGAGAAGAGCGTTTGGAAGAGAAGCTGAGAAGTTCGTTTTGGACATGTTGAGTTTGAGGTGACAGCGGGCCCCCCAGGTAGAGATGACCTGAACGCAGGAGGAAATGCGAGATTGCAGAGGTGAAATTTGTCAATTTGGAAGTCATCAGCATAGAAAATTAGTATGGTATCATAAAGTACAATAGAGTAGGTAGGATCCCTGCCCACAAGGAGCTTACAGTCTTCAGGGGGAGACAGATCAAAATAAATTACAGATAGGGGAAATAGCAGAATCTAGGGATATTTACGTAAGTGCCGTGGGGCCGGGGAGAGTATCAAAGTGCTTAAGGGAGTCATAACCAAGTGCAGAGTTGATGTAGAGGAGAGGGGAAATGAGGGCTTGGTGAGGTGGTCTCTTGGAGGAGATGGGATTTGGGGAGTGTTTTGAAGGTGGGGAGAGTGGTGGACTGTCGGCTAGGACGGGAGCAGCGTGGCTCAGTGGAAAGAACGGGCTTTGGAGTCAGTGGTCATGGGTTCAAATCCCGGCTCCGCCAATTGTCAGCTGTGTGACTGGGCAAGTCACTTCACTTCTCTGTGCCTCAGTTACCTCATCTATAAAATGGGGATTGACTGTGAGCCGCCCGTGGGATATCCTGATCACCTTGTAACCTCCCCAGCGCTTAGAACAGTGCTTTGCACATAGTATTATTATTATTAAGGGAGAGGGAGTTCCAGGCCAGGTGGGCAAGAAGTCCCGGAGGCAATGACTATCTGGTGAATCACAACCTTTGCACTAGGTAGAGGAAGGGCAGGCCTGAAGAATGACCGACCGGACCTGTTGTTCTCTTGCAGTCTCCTGTGGAGTTCACGTTCTATTTATTTATTTATTTTACTTGTACATATCTATTCTATTTATTTTATTTTGTTAATATGCTTGGTTTTGTTCTCTGTCTCCCCCTTCTAGACTGTGAGCCCACTGTTGGGTAGGGACCGTCTCTATATGTTGCCAACTTGTGCTTCCCAAGCGCTTAGTCCAGTGCTCTGCACACAGTAAGCGCTCAATAAATATGATTGATTGATTGTGGGGAAGGCCCCCCCCCCATCCAGGGGGTCTGATAGGCAAGGAAGCTGGGCGCGCCTTGGCAGTCCGAGGGGAAAGATCATTAAGCGTGGATGTGTCCTCAGAGGACAGGGGAGAGGTGGGCTGGGGCTTTCCGAGCAGCTGCCGCCAGCCTGAGCCACCCTGTTCCCTGAGGAAGACGCTGTGTTGCCACCGGTTCTGCACAGTCCCCGTTTCTCGGATCCCCCATGAATATTGCCGAGGAAGAGATGAGGCATCTGCCCTATCGGTGGAGATGCTGATCGCCCAGGGGATTAAGGGCCGGGTGACTGGAGTGCAGCGTGACTCACTGCAGCAAGCGGAGAGGCTCTGGGGTTCGGTGGGGTGGGAGCCGCTAGCTACGGAAGAGCCGGGCAAGCCAGGCCACAAGGTCACACCAGGACCACCCCACGGCGCCAAGGGAATTGGTGGAGATACCTGGGAAAGAGACATATTGATTTCCAGTCTGGCTTCCCACCAGGGACAGGCCCCCGACACTCCTGAGCTATGAAGGATGCGTCTGAGCTGCCATTTCATAGCCTCTTTAATAATAATAATGGTGGTAATTTATAGGTGCTTACTATGTGCCGACCCCTGTACTAAGTGCTGAGGTGGATACAAGCAAATCGGGCTGGACACCGTCCTTATCCCACATGGGGCTCACAGTCTCAATCCCCGTTTTACAGACGAGGGACCCGAGGCCCAGAGAAGCGAAGCAACCTGCCCAAGGTCACACAGCAGACAAGTGGCAGAGCTGGGATTAGAACCCATGACCTTCTGAGTCCCAGGCCCGTGTTGTATCCACTACACCATGTTTTGAGGTCGGGAGAATCCCCTCAGCATCTCTTCAAGGGGAAGAGTGGATTACAGGCAGAGGCGGGGGGAAGAGGGAATGCACGTCCACAGCCACGGCAAGGCATCAATACCTGAAACACGTCCCCCACTTGAGCTCTTCCTTCCCATTTCCTCAGGTTGAAAAGCAGCGCGGTCTGGTGGAAAGCACACAGGCCCAGACACCAGAAGACCTGGGTTCTAATCCTGGCTCCACCTCTTGCCTACTGTGTGACTTTGAGGAAATCACTTAGCTTCTCTGTGACTCAGATCCTCATCTGTCAAAGGAGAATTCAATTTTTGCTCTCTCCCACTCAGACTGTGAGCTCTGGGTGGGGCAGGGACCGTCCGATCTGACGGTATTTTATCTCCCGTAGCGCTTAGTACAATATTTGGCACATAATGCCTAACAAATACTGTCATAATTATTATTATCATTATTATTATTATCCCAAGATTGCCACCTGGAAGGAGTTCCTACTGGCATTCTGGAAGGAGCCTCAGGCATCCTATACCACTCTGGAGCTCAACTGCCCCCTGAAACAACAACAACAAAAATCTGTGTTTTCCAGCTCCAATTTTCCAGTCCTTTGGAGGCCATGGGAGCCAGTCTGTGTTGGTCAGGACACCAAGATATTTATTCATGATAATTATTATTATCAAGCACCGTTGAGTCATTTCTGATTCATAGTGACTCTGTATATTTTCTCCAGAATGTCCTGTCTTCTGCTATAATCTGTGGCTTTGCTAACGGTTCTTCCGTTATTATGGGGATGAAGACTGTGAGCCCCATGGGGGACAACCTGATCACCTTGTATCTTCCCCAGCGCTTAGAACAGTGCTTTGCACATAGTAAGCGCTTAACAAATGCCATTATTATTATTATTATTATTATTATTAATAGGCAAGGCCGGAGCAGGCAGGGCCTCACGATGGCTTTGAATTCACTTTCAGATGATAAACTATTAATAGCAAAGCCCCACCCTCCACGTGTAAGGCTCTTTCTCCCAATGACAGCCTCAAAAGCAAAGCTGCCACAGATGATTCTTCTTCATGAAGTACAGGTGGAGAAATGAATTCTCTGCCCTGACTTTAGACCACTGTCCCATTGGGGTACACGCGGCCACAATCAGAGGCCACCTAACCGAGCCCCTGCCCTCAGGATGTTTTCTGCACCGAAACCGCCCAGACCAACGCACTTCTAGCTGACGAGAAATCTCCAGGGAATGCAATTCCACAACCTCCCTGGCTATCAAACATAAAGGTCAAGTTCTTCCTCTTATCTGACCTGGATCTCCCTGCCCCCCAAGTCCGTTTTCTCTCGTCCAGCTGTTAGCCCACAAGCTGGCTGGTCACCACGCACCTTGCGCTAGCCCTTGGCACCTGTGTCTTTCAGGGGGTGAAGGAAGGGAGCCGGGATTGGGCCTACAGTCCTCACAGGGGGCCCGGAGATGGGCAATGTCCTGAGGGGAGCCAGTGAGAGATCAAGCAGGGCATTTGCCAAGTTGTACTTCCCAAGCGCTTAGTACAGTGCTCTGCACACAGTAAGCGCTCAATAAATACAATGTAAGTGCTCAATAAATACGATTGAATGAATGAATGAATGAATGAATTTGCCAGGGGACTGCCTGAGAGGCCAAAAGGAAGTGCTCTGGAGGAGACCCAAGATCTGCTCAGGAGTTTCACTGGAGAAATGGGGTGCCTGGTCTGGACAGGTATCAGGTATTTGGGTCACACAATGGAGCTGGGAGAGAGGTGATGAATCAATCACACACACACACACACACACACACACACACACACACACACACACACACACACACACACACACACACACACACACACACACACACACACACACACACACACACACACACACACACACACACACCCCACCCCCACCCCCCAACCCCCTCTGCAGGGCATAGATCCTCCTCTGGCTAGAGCTTTACAATAATTAATCATTATTATTATGGCATTTATTAAGCGCTTACTATGTGTCAAGCACTGTCCTAAGTGCTGGGCTAGTTACAAGTTACTCAGGTCGGACACAGTCCCTGTCCCGTACGGGATCACAGTCTAAGTAGGAGGGAGAATGGGTATTGAATCCCCAATTTATAGTTGGGGAAACTGAGGCTCAGAGACATGAAGTCACTTGCCCGAGGCCGCCCAGCAGAGAAGCAGCGTGACTTAGTGGAAAGCGCACGGGCTTGGGAGTCAGAGGTCGTGGGTTCTAATCCCGGCTCCGCCACTAATCAGCTGCGTGACTTTAGGCAAGTCACTTAACTTCTCTATGCCTCAGTTACCTAATCTGTAAAATGGGGATTAAGATTGTGAGCCCCACGTGGGACAACCTGATCACTTTGTTTCTACCTCAGCGCTTAGAACAGCGCTTGGCACATAGTAAGTGCTTAACAAATGCCATCATTATTATTAATATTAAATGGCAGAGCTGGAATTAGAACTCGCGTCCCCTAACTCCCCAAACTAACAGCCCAATTTTGTTTGGGAGCTATTGTGCGGGTTTATTCTGTGAAAGCCAGGGTTTGTCAGGGCTAAGCTGGGCTCACCTCCTGGGGCAGAGAGGGAGGCCCTGAAGTTAGGGAAATGAGTAGTGCAGCCCAGACAGGTTTTCCGCTTGAAAATTTTATAGTTTTTCCACTTCTAAGGCGCACCTCCGCCCCGTGCTGTAGGGAGGCCTTGGAAAGGGCTTCCTTTAACCCTCATACGAAAGCTTCCGTTTAGCTTCTCCCTCCCAGCCCCCGGCGTGGCTTTGGAACTGGACAAGAAACAGCATTAATCCGGAGTCTGGCAGCAGCCAGCACATTGCCAAAATCAACAAAAAACATCGAAGCTACTATTGTGGAAAGAACTTGGTGTCCTGAAACCTGAACCGGGCCACGAAGGAGCGACCTCTCGCAGGTGTGTGTGAGGCTTAAGAGACCATCCTGGGGGAGCTTTGCAGAGCTTTGCAGGCGGCTTCACAGAAATCCTCAGCTGGAGGAGAGATCCGGGAGGCCCTGCTTTCAGCTCCCTGCCTTGTGGGCAGGCAACAGACTGACCAACTGTTATGTTGTGCTCTCCTGAGCGCCTAGTACAGTGCTCTGCACACAGTAAATACGGTTGATTGATTAATTCTCAGTTGCTTCACTGAACTCACTGCAGGAGTCAGTCAGGCAATCGTCTCTGTTGAGTGCTTACTGTGTGCAGGGCACTGTACTAGCTGCTTGGGAGAATACAACAGAATTAGTAGACACATTCCCCGTTCACAAGCAGCTTGCAGTCTGCTTGCTTCTGTGAGTCTCCAAAACAGGAGTCTCTCTGAGCTCTAGCAAACTCCCCTCTCAAAAGGAAACTTAGTGTGGAGGAGCCTTTCCTGGGAGATTGGAAAATGGGTCCCTGAATTCCCACCTCTTCCAGGAAGCCTCCCCTGGTTAGCTTACAACCCCCTCGTTATGTCAACCCAATAGCCATCCTTAGCAATTATGCATTTTATTCCAAGCTTCAACCGTTGTGTTCATGTGTATATTTTGATTTGTATAGTCAGTTGTTCAGCTATTTCATTCTGACATCCCTGGACTACTTCCTGTTATCACCTTGTCCTGCCTCCTGTTCCCCACTGTTTGTAATTAGTGTCGGTCTGTACATTCAGTTAGACTGTAAACTTCCTGAGGGCAGGGGACATGCTTCTTGCTTCTGCTGTACTCTCTCAAGCGCTCAGTACAGTACCCCTGATTCATTCATTACTATTTATTGAATGCCTCCCTGTGTGCAGAGAGCACTGTAATAGGCTGTAGGGACTATTCAATAAGAGTAAATGGCATAGCCTTGTCCTGCAAGAGATAAGCAGATTCAGATAATATACATTCAGTAGGATCAAGAGGTAAAAACGTAGCTCTAACTGGTAACAATAAGCGCATGTAAAAAAATCAATTAAAAAGTGGAATAAATAAGCTGAAAAATGCATCAGTGCTGAGAGTGGCTCCTCCATACATCCGCCAAGCTGGCTCTCTTCCTCTTTTCAAGGCCCTACTGAGAGCTCACCTCCTCCAGGAGGCCTTCCCAGACTGAACCCCCTCCTTCCTCTCCCCCTGCTCCCCCTCCCTATCCCCCCAGCCCTACCTCCTTCCCCTCCCCACAGCACCTGTGTATATGTTTGTACAGATTTATTACTCTATTTTACTTGTACATATTCACTATTCTATTTTATTTTGTTAATATGTTTTGTTGTCTGTCTCCCCCTTCTAGACTGTGAGCCCGCTGCTGGGTAGGGACCGTCTCTATATGTTACCAACTTGTACTTCCCAAGCGCTTAGTACAGTGCTCTGCACACTGTAAGCGCTCAATAAATACGATTGAATGAATGCTGGAATGACATGAACTGTGTTAAATGAATTGCCATGAATTGTTCCTGAATTGTACAAGCGCTCAGTACAGTGCTTTGCACACAGTATGCGTTCAATAAATCCGATTGAATGACCAGGGAGGTGGGTTAGAATTCCTTAGACTGTGAGTCCCGTGTAGGGCAGGGATTACGTCCAACTTATTTAACTCATACCTACCCCAGCAGCTTATAACAGTATGGGACACATAGAAAGCACTTAACAAATACCATTTAAAAATGCTTCCTGGGGGAAACGGTTTTTCAAAAGGGCTTTGAAGCAGGGAAAATATGAAATCTGGTGGATTTGACATCCCTTTGTCGGTGATGAGAGTGTCCAGTCGGGGCAGTTAAAAGGGTAGCTTGGGAGGAGGCGGTGAAGTGGGTACAAAGACAGAGAATTTAGAGCCTTGAGTGCAATGGTCAGGAGTTTCTATTTGATGCCAAGAAAAATAGGTAGCCACTGGATGTCCTTGGGGCAGAGAAGAGGGGTAGGAAGATGAGCTGGACATCAGAGTATAGAATAGATCAAGAGAGGAAATACTGGAGGCAAGGAGGCCAGTAAATAGAGGGGGTAAAATGGTAAGCATCCCCACCTGTCATGTGGGAAACCAGGGTTCGATTCCCTAACTGAGGGCAGTAGTTGTTAGAGAAGCAGCATGGCATAGCAGATATATCAAGGGCCTGGGACGCAGGAGGACATAGGTTCTAATCCCGACTCTGCTACTTGTTTGCTGTGTGACCTTGGGCAAATCAGTTCACCTCTCTGGGCCCTAGTTCCCTCACCTGTTAAATGGGGATTGAGACTGTGAGCACCGTGGGACAGGGACGGTGTCCAACCTGATTACCTTGTATCTATCCCAGCGCTTACAACAGTGCCTGTCACATAGTAAGCGCTTAACAAATATCATTAAAAAAGTAAAAAGGTTAAAGCAGTTATTCAGTCAAAAGCTGATGAGGAAGCAGCATGGCCTAGTGGAAACAACTCAGGCCTGGGTTCTAATCCTGCCTCCACTACTTGCCCACTGTATGACCAAGAGCAAGTTGCTTAACTTTTCTCTGCCTCAGTTTCTTTATCTGTAAAATGGGGATTTAATACCTCCTACTTAGACTGTGAGCCTTACAGTCTGTGTCCGACCTGGTTATTGTGAATCTACCCCTGTGTTGAGTTCGATGCTTGGCACATAGTAAGCACTTAACGATGCCATTAAAATAAAAAGAGGAAAGTTTGGATCTGGGAATAGTATGGAGGAAACACCAGCAGGATTCAGAGACCTCCTGACTATGAGAAATAAAAGACTGAGAGGAGACAAAGAGTGTTGTGCACTTCTGGGCCAGGGAGGATGACGAGGGTGTTGATCTTAAAGGGAAAGTTAAGAAGAAGAGTAGGTCTAGGAGGAAAGATAAGATCAGTTTTTGGAGGAATAAATTCAAGGTTCCAGTGGATCAACCTGGAGAAGATGTGTTCAAGGGTGGAAGAAATGTGAGACTGCAAAGCAGGTAAGAGGCTAGGGCTGTTGAGGTAGAGTTGGGCATCATATGTAGAGAGGCGATAGCCAAAGTCGGGAGAGTGTAGGAGTTATCTGAGTGAGTGCGAAACAAAAGCAAGAAGACCAGTGCAAGAGTCTTGAGGGACACCCACAATTAAAGGGACGCCCTTGCTCCCCTCCCACCTTTGAAATGTCATCCTTTCATTCATTCATTCAAGCATATTTATTGAGCACCTACTGTGTGCAGAGCATTGTTCTAAGCGCTTGGGAAGTCCAAGTCGGCAACATAGAGAGACGGTCCCTACCCAACAATGGGCTCACAGTCTAGAAGGGGGGAGACAGACAACGAAACAAAACATGGAGACAGGTGTCAAAATCGTCAGAATAAATAGAATTATAGCTATATGCACATCATTAACAAAATAAATAGAATACTAAATATGTACAAGTAAAATCAATAGAGTAATAAATCTGTACAAATATATACAAGTGCTGTGGGGAGGGGGAGGAGGTAGGGCGGGGGGGGATGGGAAGGAGGAGAGAAAAGGGGACTCAGTCTGGGAAGGCCTCCTGGAGGAGATGAGCTCTTAGTACTAACACATCCCAGAGTAATATAACCAACTTTTTAAAATCCTCCTTGCTTATAGAGATAGTGCCTCATTTTTTGCTTGCCTTCATTGAGCCACGCGGCTTCTCAATAGACACTGCCACTCTGGTGTTATTTGTGTTCATGTGTTTGTGTGTGTGTAAAATAACAGTTAATTCCCAATCCCAAATTCCTGCCAGAAAAATGTAAAAACTCTTCAATCCTTTAAAACACACTCTCTCTCTCCCCCCACCCTCCCCAACCTGTGCATATCTTCCCCTTATCTCCGTAGGTAAAGCTTTTTTTTACCAGTGTAATAGCTAGGGAAATTATCTCAGAACGCCTCCCTCTTTGTACTTCTTTTGTTCTCTTTCTAGGCTCTTCCTTGCTACACGTACATCTGTCACCCAATGTTGATGACCTTTTTTATTGTCTTTTTTCCCCCACCCCTTAACAAGTCCATTTCTTTGCTGCTTCAGTTACAAAGATTAGTGGCAGAGAATACAGTGGCTCAGAAAAATGAGAAAAATTTGTTTGGATCCTTGACTTCTTTTGAGTTAGGATTGAAAGGGATTTCCCCTTGTCATTTTTTTAGCTGATCTTGAAGTGGTTATTAAATTCCAACATATCTCCTCCAGTCAGGCCGAATTGTTTTTGTATCATGGGTTCCCTACCTTTTCTCCGATGGAGTTGACCCACTAATGAATGAAAGGGAGAAAAGAAATGGGAAAAGTTAAATTTCTCTTCATCAGTGATATTCAGAGACGTTTGAAAATGCTGAAAACTAATGGTATTTCTAAAGAAAGTAGAAAGTTAAATTTCTCTTCATCAGTGATATTCAGAGACGTTTGAAAATGCTGAAAACTAATGGTATTTCTACAGAAAGTAGCCATAAGGATGAAGTAAATAAATCAAAAGATTATAACTTAAATAAAACCTGATCATTTTGAAACCTTTGAAACCGTGGCTTAGCAGCAAGAACACGGGCTTGGGAGTCAAAGGACGTGGGTTTTAATCCCTGCTCCGCTTCTTGTCTGCTGTGTGACCTTGGGCAAACTGCTTAACTTCTCTGTGTTTCAGTGACCTCATCTGTAAAATGGGGATTAAGACTGTGAGCCCCTCGTGAGACAACCTGATTACCTTGTATCTACCCCAGCACTTAGAACAGTGCTTGGCACATAGTAAGCATTTGAAAAATACCATTATTATTATTATTATTTGAAATTTAAACCCAATCTTCACCAGAATTAATAGGCATTAAACCTGATAATTGTCCCAATCATATGTATCCATGTATATATATATTCACATATACATGTATATATATTTAAAACCTGAAAAATCTACAGCCTCATTTAATGAGAAAGGCTAGGACATGATAAATGAAGTTTTTTCCTCACGCTTGGTGGTACGGACTTTTGAAAGTAGAGCCTGTCCATTTTAAAGTTACATAAAAATTTACTGAAATAAAAGCCTTTCAAAAAACTGCCTTTCAGCAGCATAGCCCAATTAGGTTTCAGGCAAACATTTTAAATGACACCCCTGTTGTATTATACTCACCCAAGGACTTAGTACATACACTGCACACAGTGCTCAATAAATGCAATTGATTGATTGATTGACTTGGGAAGTTTTTTGGACATCAAATGGTTCTTACCAAACATTTTGAGAAGTAAAGTGAAAATAAATTTGGTATATATGAATTAAATGTCAAAAATGGCAAGATCTTTACCGTTTCAGTGACTTCCCATTGCTTCTTGTGGGAAATGAAATCTCTTGCACTTGTTTCCATCCAAGCAAAACTAACCGTTCCCAGCTCTTAACTCTCACAATTCAGATTCATTACTATGGCTTCTCCTCCAGCTAGAACACTTCCCCTCCGTTTTGCTAAACCACAGCCCTCCCTGCCCTCAAAACACCACCTGTTCCAGGAAGAATTCCTTGATTAATCAATCCTCCATTAACCATTGCCAATTCCTCAGTCACCTTCGCACCCATATGGACTTATCCATTTATTTACTTATCCATTTATTTTTCATTTATATTGACTCATACTCTGTGTATATTCAGTTTACATCTGTTTGCCTTCCCCATTATATTATAAGCTCCTGCAGAGTGGAGATTGCATTATATACTTCTTCTACATGCCCTCTAGGTCAAACAATCAATTAGTGGTATTTATTGAGTGCCTACTATGTGCTGAGCACTGTACTAACTGCTTGGGAGAATACAATATAGCAGAGTTGGTTTGACAGATTCCTGCCCTCAAGCTTACAACAACTAACCCCCTGCTCTGCATAGAGTAAATGCTATTGATGTTGAAGTTTTCCCTGGATTTCACCGGCCATAGAAAAAAATAACTGAGAAAAGTTCATCACTGCATTTTTCCAATCCTCCAAGTTTGAGGCCTTTTGGGCAGGCCAGCCTGGCATACTGGATAGAGCATGGGCCTGGGAATCCGAAGGTCATGAGTTCTAATCCCAGCTCCACCACATGTCTGCTGTGTGACCTTGGGTAAGTCACTTTACTTCTCTGTGCCCCAGTTACCTCATCTGTAAAATGGGGGTTGAGACTGTGAGCCCCAAGTGGGACAGGGACAGTGTCCAACATGATTTGCTTGTATCCACCCCAGTGCTTAGTGCAGTGCTTGGCAGAAAGTAAAGCCTTAACAAATACTAGAATTATTATTACTGTTATTATCGACTCTCATAATGGCACCTAAAATGTTCTGACCGAGAAAATAATTAAGAGCTTTGAGGAAGTTCTATTTTTGACTTACACTATTATCTCAGGCAGATGCAAGACAAGCATATAAAACTTCTGTTTTCCAGTTTGCAGTGTTCATATACCTTTAAACCCCAAGTTGTAGACTATTGGGCTTTTCATTCATTCATTCAATCGTATTTATTGAGCGCTTACTGTGTGCAGAGCACTGGACTAAGCGCTTGGGAAGTACAAGTTGGCAACATATAGAGACGGTCCCTACCCAACAGCGGGCTCACAGTCTAGAAGGGGGAGACAGACAACAAAACAAAACATATTAATAAAATAAAATAAAATAAATAGAATAGTAAATATGTACAAGTAAAATAAATAGGGTAATAAATCTGTACAAACATATATACAGCTGCTGTGGGGAGGGGAAAGAGGGGGAGAGGAAGGAGGGGGCTCAGTCTGGGAAGACCTCCTGGAGGAGGTGAGCTCTCAGTAGGGTTTTGTGGTGTGTTTTATGCTACTATTTCCCATATCCCTTATTTACTTTAATGCTTATCCCCCGTGTAGACTGTAAGCTTCTTGTGGGCAGGTATCCTGTCTACCAACTCTGTTGTACTTTCCCAAGTGCTAAGTGCAGTGCTCAGCACACAATAAATATTCAATAATAATAATTATCATACTTGTTAAGCACTTACTCTGCACCAAGCACTGTTGTAAGTGCTGGAAATAGCATTGGCTGATGGACCGATTGTTAATTTTGCTGAAACCTAACATAGACATTTATAAAATTACTAAATCTAGAAGTTTACATTACAACACTAAGTTAATGAGGGTATTCTCTATTGAAAGTTTTACTTCCACAGTAAAATCCCTAACCTCTCTTTTTGACTAAATCTTGTTTTCTTTATGTACATGATTCCTACTGAAGTGTTATTCAGTCTACTTAATGAAATAATTCAGCTAATGTTCAAATCAGTTTCCAAAGTCTCATTCCAGTAATATCAGTGACAAAAGACTTCTAGTAATAATATCATAGTCTCCAAAACCCAATAGGTATCTCATTATTCTATATAGACAAGCTACTCTTTTACATTCCCTATCAAAGTTTAGTAAATCCTGTACAACTAATGAGAAGTAGTGTGGCCTAGTGGAAAGAGCATGTGTCTGAGAGTCAGAGGACCTGGGTTCTAATCGCAGCGCTCCCATTTCCATGCTGTACAACCTCGGGGAAGTCATTTAGCTTCACCATGCCTCAGATTCCTCATCAATAAAATGAGAATTAAACATAGTCCTATGAGGGACAGGAAAAGGGGTGGTGACTGAACTGATTATCTTGTATCTAACCCAGTGCTTGGCACCTAGTAAGCGCTTAACAAAACGCTTCCTAGTTGTGCTGTTTTCTTTGTGGTTTGTGGAGCCTGGCATCTGGTGTCCGAAGCCAGTTCACTCTTGCTCCTCCCATCTCTGGCCCATTGCTCCCTCCCTTCCTCCTGCCTTCAAATCCACCAGGCCACATCTCCCTCCTCACTTCCATAGGCTTTCTGAAAACCCACCTCCTCCAGGAGGGACACCTCAACTAACTTTCTTGTCTATCTCACCTCCGACCTCTCGCCCATGTCCTGCCTGTGGCCTGGACTGCCCTCCGACTTCATATCCAACAGACGATCACTCTCCCCACCTTCACATCTCCTCCAAGCGACCTTCCCTGACTGAGCCCTCCTTTCCACTTCTCCCACTTCCTTCTGCATCACCCTGATTTGCTCCCTTTATTCATCCTCCTTCCCAGCCCCACAGCACTTGTGTACATATCTGTAATTTATTTATTTATATTAATTATCTATCTCCCCCTCTAGACTGTAAGATCAGTGTGGCCAGGGAATGAGTCTGTTATATTGTTATAGTGTACTCTCCCAAGCACTTAGTACAATGCTCTGCACACAGTAAGTGCTTAATAAAGAACGATTGACTGACTAAATTGCACCTCCCAGGGACTAGTCCACACTTTAGGTAGCTATACATTTATTCATCCCACATCTAAGTCCCCTCTCAGGGTCACACCTGGAGAGTTTCCAGTACTCTACCGGTCCCGGCTATGGGAAGGAGAGTCAAGGAGAGGCCCGTCCATTCCATTCCTAGCTTGGCCAGTGGTTAATGATTGGAAGGCAGTCTGCTACAAGTCAAAACTCCCCTGTGCTGGGCAGATGCGGCATCGGAAAGAGTCGAGGGCGGAGACTCAGGTTTACTGCACAGAAGGAAACAATGGTAAACCACTTCCATATTTTTACCAAGAAAACTCTATGGATACACTACCAGAACGATTGCAGATGGAGAACGGAGAGATGTGTCCATGGTGTCACTATGGGTCGGAAAAGACTCGATGGCATAAGACAAGACATATAAGCACTGTATTTGTTTCTTCATTTTTTCCTTCCCTTTTTTCTTATATCAAGGTGAATCTGTTTTATTTCTTCTGCTCCTACTCTATGTCGTGTCTCCCTTTCTTCCTGTTAGATTGTAAGGTCTCTGAGGGTAGGGCTGGAGCCTCCTAGGCTCAGTGGAAAGAGCCCGGCCTTTGGAGTCAGAGGTCTTGGGTTCTAATCCCGGCTCCGCCACTTGTCAGCTGTGTGACTTTGGGCAGGTCACTTCACTTTTGTGTGCCTCAGTTGCCTGCTCTGTAAAATGGGGATGAAGACTGTGAGCCCCACGAGGGACAACCTGATCACCTTTTGCCTACCCCAGTGCTTAGAACAGTGCTTGGCACATAGTAAGCGTTTAGCAAATGCCATCACTATTATTATTATTGTTATTACTGTCCTTTCACCCAAGGGTGAAGTAGAATGCTCCGTAAATAAATATTGTTGAATGAATGTAGAGAATAGAAACTTAAGAGTTTTCTTTCTTGTCTTTCAGCTGATGTTGACACATTGACTGGCTGAGACTGAGTTTAGTTGGGTATTTTTAGGTTCCTTATCCACAGATCTTTCAGACAAAGCCAGAAATAAATGTTTGTCTAGTCCTGGGAACAGTCAACACAGACATTTTTTATCCCATCAATAAAATCTCCTTATTTGGGCAATCACACAAAGGAATCCAGATTACCCACAGAGTCCTGCCTCTCTCTGCCACACACAATGATTTGGAAGCAAACACTGACCTTTCCTTAAACACGCCTACACACACCAGCACACATGTACCACCAAATATACATACTAATAATAATGGTATTTGTTAAGCACTTACTATGTGCAAAGCACTGTTCTAAGCGCTGGGGAAGTTACAAAGTGATCAGTTTGTCCCACTTGGGGCTCACGGTCTTAATCCCCATTTTACAGATGAGGTAACTGGGGCACAGAGAAGTTAACTGACTTGCCCAAAGTCACACAGCTGACAATTGGTGGAGTCAGGATTTGAGCCCATGACCTCTGGCTCCAAAGCCCGTGCTCTTTCCATTGAGCCACGCTGCTTCTCATCCAACGTCACCCCCACCCGCACCGCATCCACACCTAGGGATTTCACTCTCTAGCAGAGTGGCTAATAAATCTTCTGAAAAATTCCCAGGTTTCCTTGTCTATCTTCCTGACTGTGATTCAGAATGATGATGATTTTTCTCTCCTCTTCTGGAGTTTTTGGGACGAAGGAATTTGGGTTGAATGCAAAGGGGATGGGACAGAATTCCTTAAGAGCAAGGAAACCCTGGGTAGTGTGAGGACATGGCTGGGCCACTGATGTGGAGGGAGTGGAGGATGCTAAAATTTGGGGAGGGGGAGGTCGGGAATCCTTGCCACTGCTGCTTTCATTGGTGGCCATCGGATCCCCAGAAATCCCAAGAAGTTTGAGTCTGACTACATCCCCCTTAAGCCTTTGAGGACCTTCCTAGACTTTGTTGCCCTCTCTCCACTTATACACACACACGCACACACTTACTCTCGCACATGCCATGCGGGCAGATGCCAACTGAGTTTGCCACTCCCTCCTGTCTGACCTTGGGCCACCCTTGAAGAAACTAGATCACAAGCCCTGAGAACTAAAACCCTCAAGAGCAATCCCAGGAGCAGGATAGGATAGGGCAGGACCATCTCAAGAGCTCTGCGGACAGAGGGGAGCCCACCAGGAAGAACCCCAGGAGGGTAGGGCTAAATGGGGTGATTGCCACAGGTGCCTAGCCTGAAGGAGCGTAGCTCAGGGATGCCTCTGCCAACGACTTGTTTGGCTCCTGCTACCCAAAGAACCAAAGAGAATGATTAATGAGCACTTGGGAGAAATGCATCAACAAAGGGAGTTAGTGTAATCAGGATTAATGGAGAGGATGTTATCTCTGCTGTCTCCTAATTTCAGCCAGGCCTGAACAGAAATCCTGGCCTCACTGCCAGATATTTGATTAAATGCTGTACTGTATTTATTCAATTAAGTGTGGCAGTTGGATAAAGCACTGCAGGTTGGAGCTGCTGACCTGGATATGTTTGCAAGCTGTTCGACTTCTAATTCGACAGATGTTTCTTTTTACTCCATAGTCCCGTTTCGTGCCGCTGTCTCCTTGTTCCCCTTCAGGACTAGCCCGGGGGCTGGGGAGAATTTCCGGGCTTTTGACCTTAAGTTAATAAACCAGCATTTTTACGAGTGAAACAACTTGGAAGTTTGGTTAACGGGTCCGTTTCGAGTTCGGGAACATTTAGCGAAAGAACCCAACGTCTTCCTAAGTCTCCGGCCCAACCCGTCTAGGCTCCGCTTGGAATTCGGGAATCTCTCTTCCTCTTTGCCCAGCTGGTGTTCTTCCCAAGAACCTCTGGCTGGATGTGGCCCTAGCAGAGGGCAGCCTGCTCCCGGGGCCTCCCTTCACCTGCCGCTGACAGCTCAGCAATGAGCAACGGGCCATTAGACTCCCAACACGCCTCAGGACCGGATGGGGACAAGCGGGTATGGTCCCTCATCTCGATAAGCTGATAAATAAGTCAGCTAGGAAATTAGCTGGTCAACAACACCTCGCCTTGTCCTTGGAACAGGGCAGCTCTCCAGTGGGAAGCGTTCTTGCCTGCTATGGGGACAAGAGACGAGGGACAACTGGGAAACCCCAAGAGTCTAACACAGGCCAAAAGGGCCTCATTTTGTCCTCCTTGGGCAGTCTGGATCAGCCCTTATGTGGACTCGGGTTCTCACGGGGCCTAAGGCCAGGAAGGATCTGAAGCCCATTAGGACAAGGGCAAGAGTCAGCTGCACCTTAACCTCCGCACGGGAAGGCAGCCCGCAAGTTGGATCATCTCCAATCAATCAATCAATCAATCAATCGTATTTATTGAGCGCTTACTATGTGCAGAGCACTGTACTAAGCGCTTGGGAAGTACAAATTGGCAACACAATCTCCAGGTGTCTTCCAGTTTGGATCAAGGGGGAGAGCAGTAGAAGGGCAAACTGGCCCCCATTGATGCTAAGACATTTGAGCCTGGAGTGCGTATCTGCTATGGGGACCTTTCCCCCCACTCGGTCTCACTCGGCAGAAGCTAAATCAATCGATCAGTTGTATTTATTGAGAGCTCACCGTGTGCAGAGCACTGTACTGAGCACGTGGGAGGGTACAGTATAACAATAAACAGGCACGTTCCCTGCCCACGACGAGCTGAGAGTCTAGAGGGAGAGGCAGACGTTAATGTGAAGCGATAAATTTCAGATATGTGCATAAGTTCTTTGGGGCTGAGGCAGGAGTGATTGATGGGAGCGATCAGGGCGACGCAGAAGGGAGTGGGAGAAGAAATTCAGTTTAAATGGTCCTTCGGGCTAATTCCTTTTGCCTTGCCATGAAAAGGTAATGATAATAATAATTGTATTTGCCTAGAGCTTAGTAATAATATAATGGCATTTATTAAGCACTTACAATGTGCAAAACACTGTTCTAAGCGCTGGGGAGGTTACAAGGTGATCAGGTTGTCCCACAGGGGGCTCACAGTCTTAATCACCATTTTACAGATGAGGTAACTGAGGTACAGAGAAGTTAAGTGACTTGCCCAAAGTCACACAGCTGACAATTGGCTTACTATTGGCTTACTATGTGCCAGGCACTGTACTAAGCTCTGAGGAAGATACAAGTAAATTGGGTTGGATACAGCCCCTGTCCTGCATGGGGCTCACAGTTTTAATCCCCATTTTACAGATGAGGTAACCGAGGCACACAGAAGTGAAGTGACTTGCCCAAGGCCACAGAGCAGACAAGTGGCGTAGCCGGGATTAGAACCTATGACCTTCTGACACCCAAGCCCGTGAGCTTTCCACTATGCCAGGTACTGCCTTCTGATCCCAGATGGATGTGATTCGATTCCTGTCCAATCAGATCAGACCCAGATTTGTCTTTCTTTTTAATGGTATTCATTAAGCGCTTACTATATGCCAGTCACTACACTAAGCACTGGGGTTGGTACAAGATTGGACACAGCGTATGTCCCGTATGGGGCTCACAATCTTAACCCCCATTTTACAGATGAGGTAACTGAGGCACAGAGAAGTGAAATGACTGGCCCAAGATCACACGGCCGCCAAGTGGTGGAGTCGGGGTTAGGCCCCCAGGCTCGTAGTTGTTCCACTAGGCCACTCTGCTTCCCACAGAATTCCAGGGAACACCAACAGCCTGTCCCAGCTCCACCACACGCCTGCTGTGTGACCTTGGGCAAGTCACTTAACTTCTCTGAGCCTCAGTTACCTCATCTGTAAAAATGGGGATTAAGACTGTGAGCCCACGTGGGACAACCTGATCACCCCCCAGCGCTTTGGACAGTGCTTTGCACATAGTAATCGCTTAACAAATGCTATTATTATTATTATTATTATTATTGTTATTATTATTATTATTATTATCTTACTGCAATCGCCGGGCGGGATGGGAGGGGCCCTTCCAGGCTTGGCTGTCGCCGTCTGGAGTTTTATCAAGAATCCCCCTACTGACAGAGCGGCCATGCCCAGACCAGCCCCACCCTCTGTAATATATTTCTTTATAATAACGTCCATCTCCCCGTTTAGACTTTAAGCTCACTGGGGACAGGGCATATGTCTGTTATTTTGTTATATTGTACTCTCCCAAGCGCTTAGTACAGTGCTCTGCACACAGCAAGTGCTCAATAAATACGATCGACTGACTGATTTACTGAAATGATGGAATAAACTTAGGCAGCTCTCACAGGCCTCTCCTTCTCCTTGCCTGTCATCCCTTTGTCATCCCTGGAATCTTCACAACCCAAAACTCCCGGCTCCGCATCTCAGGAACGTGTCTACCGACTCTGTTGTATCGTACTTTCCCAAGTTCTGAATACAGTGCTCTGCACGCAGTAAGTGCTCAATAAATACGATTGTAAACTCACCGTGGCCACAAAACGTGTCTACCAACTCTGTTATACTGCATTCTCCCAGGTGTTTCGTACAAAGCTCTGCCCACAGAAGGAGCTCAATAGATATGATTGATTTATTGGTTGATTGATCTCTGTCTCCCTGGAGTCAGGGGTTTGAACAGTCCTCTATTTATTTATTTATTTATTTTATTTGTACATATCTATTCTATTTATTTTATTTTGTTAGTATGTTTGGTTTTGTTCTCTGTCTCCCCCTTTTAGACTGTGAGCCCACTGTTGGGTAGGGACTGTCTCTATATGTTGCCAATTTGTACTTCCCAAGCGCTTAGTACAGTGCTGTGCACATAGTAAGCGCTCAATAAATACGATTGATGATGATGATGATAGAAAGGGGCAGTCCCTGCCTTGAAGGACCTTACACCCATAGGGAGCTGAGACTCTTGATTCTTTATTAACCAGTCAGTAGTATCTTTTGAGCACCTATTCTAAGAGGAGAAAGGTATCAAGCATTTAGGAAAGTACATCGGAGACAAAAGATCCACTCCCAGCCCTCAAGGATTGTTACAATCTAATGATTTCCAACCCAGGACCCATTAAGAGAAGCAGCGTGGCTCAGTGGAAAGAGCCTGGGCTTGGGAGTCAGAGGTCATGGGTTCTAATCCCGGCTCCCCCACATGTCTGCTGTGTGACCTTGGGCAAGTCACTTAACCTCTCTGAGCCTCAGTTCCCTCATCTGTAAAATGGGGATGAAGATTGTGAGCCCCACGTGGGACAACATGATCACCTTGTATCCCCCCCAGTGCTTAGAACAGTGCTTTGCACATAGTAAGCACTTAACTTAAACAGCGTGACTCAGTGAGAAGAGCACAGGCTTGGGAGTCAGAGGTCATGGGTTTGAATCCTGGCTCCGCCACTTGTCAGCTGCGTGACATTGGGCAACTCACTTAACTTCTCTGGGCCTCAGTTACCTCATCTATAAAATGGGGATTAAAAGTGTGAGCCCCACGTGGGACAACCTAACTACCTCGTACCCCCCAGTGCTTTGAACAGTGCTTGGCATATAGTAAGCACTTAAAAATTGTCATTATTATTATTATTAACAAATGCCATCATCGTTATTATTATTTCTCCCTCCCAACTCAGTCTGTCTGTGCCTCTGTACCTATCTGTGTGTTTCTATTGGCTACTTTTTTAAAGAAATTTTAATACCATAGGGAAGGACCCATACCGATTTCCTAACATATGCATTCCCCTAAAGCTTTCTAAAGTGCTGTGATCTTTGAGGGAGTTGTTCAATAAGTCACCAGAGACCTCCTCCCTCACACTGTTTCCCCAGCCTGGAATTCCCCAGTCATCAATTCATCAGACCACAGGTTTCCCCACCTTCAAGATCCTCCTCAAACCCCACCTCCTTCAAGACTTCCCTGATTAATCCCCAACCCTCTAGTCACATTAAGATGACAGCCTCCCTGAGCTTATGGATTTTATCCGTATTCTCAGAAGTCAGGCACCTATGGATATTTTATTTGGCTATTTATTTATTCAGGTATTTCATCTTGATATAGTTTGTACTGCTTCCTACTTATATCTGTAGTTTTCCACTCGCTCCCTCTGTCTGTAGAGAATTTTTGTCTCTCTTCCCCATTAGATTGCAAACTACCTGAAGACAGGGCACGTATCTCACTTCCATTATACTCTCCCACCTTCAATCAGTCAATCGTTTTTATTGAGCACTAACTCTGTGTAGAGCACTCTACTAAGCACTTGGGAAAGAATAGTAAAATTAATAAACATGATCCTTACCCTTAAGGGGCTTGCAATCCAGAGGGGGAGATGAACATTTGAATAAACTACAGGTAGGGAAAGCAACTGACTATAGATATATCCCTACATAGTGTTGTGGGGTGAGTGGAAGGGGTGACGATCTAGGGGCTTAGGGGTTACAGAATCAAGTGCATAGATGACAAAGTAAGAAGCGAAGTAGGGTAGGGGAGTTGAAAGATTAGACAGGAAAGGCTTCCTGGAGGGGATGTGATTTCTATTAAGTCTCTAAAGATGGAGTGAGTAATGATCTTCCAGGTAATTATAAAAATAGCAATAGTAATAATGATATTTGTTAAGCACTTCCTACGTGCCAAGCACTGTATCAAGTGCTGGGGTAGATACGAGTTCGTCACATTGGACAAAGTCCCCATCCCACATGAGGCTCACGGTCTAAGTGGGAAGGAGTAGGATTGAATCCCCATTTTATGGATGAGGAAACTAAGGCACAGGAAAGTTTGATGACTTGTCCAAGGCCATACAGCAGGCAAGGGGCAGAGCAGAAGTTGAACCCAGTCCCCTGCTCTAGGTCTGCTTCCTGTGAGAAGCATGGATCTGTAGGCAGGAAGGAGGGTGGGAGAAAGGGGCTGACAGCCAGAGATGTAGTGAAGTGTTTAGCCCATAGATTGTGTTCAGTAAATACTGTTCATTGATGACCGACCCACTGACAGAATGATTCAGAATAAACTGAGGTGGTGTCCTCCCCCACGGGGGCTGGGATCCCAGCTTAGATGCTGGCTGTTGGGGTAGGGGTAGGGAGGCAGGAGGCGTTTGAGGACTCTTGTTTGGAAGCTGTCCATCACCTGTGACTGGGCATCCTTCAAGAAGGGACACGAGGCTAGAACCTGGCCCTGGGGAGCCCCCAGGACCAGCCAAAACAGGACGAAAAACCACTGATTCTCGCCGACAGCTAGTGTCCCGCGAGCCTTCTGTGTGGTCTACTGGAAAGAGCACCGACTTGGGAGTCCAATGCTTAGAACAGTGCTTTGCACATAGTAAGTGCTTAATAAATGCCATTATTATTATTATTATCATTAGACCATGCTACATAGGGGCCAACTTCTCATTTTTCAAGCGCTTAGTACAGTGCTCTGCACATAGTAAGCGCTCAATAAATACGATTGATGATGATGAGTCAGAGGATGTGGGTTCTAATCCCAGCTCAGCCACTTGTCTGCTATGTGATCTAGGGCAAGTCACTTCACTTTTCTGTGCCTCAGTTACCTCATCTGTAAAATGGGGATTAAGACTGTGAGCCCATTGTGGAACAGTGACCGTGTCCAACCTGATTACCTTGTATCTACCCCAGCTCTTAGAACAGTGCTCGACACATAATAAGCCCTTAACAAATGCCATCATCATTATTATTATTATTATTGAACCGGGTCGGAGGACCAGGCCTGGTGAAAATTGGGATTTAATGTGTTCAGAGTGGGAGGAGCAAGATTGTCATGCTGACTCCTCGTCAATCCCTCTCACACACGCGGTTTACCGTCAGAACTCTTTTCAAGCCCGAAAGATGGCTGAAGTCACCATGGCATTAGATACTCAGCCATCCTGCTTGGACAGCTGCTCCAGTCAGGCCTGTTATCCCGGGATCCTAACTGTCTTTTTAAGTAGAGTCTCTGACACAATCCCATCACCCGTGGCAGGGCAGGCTTCTCCTGGTTCCTAGCCAGGTCCCCCAATACCCACCCCCTTCCCTCCCGCCACCCCGGGGGCAGAAGGCCAGAGAAGCTGGAGGATGGGACAGTTGTTTGTCCGATGCCTTCTCTGGTGATTGCATCTCCACCCCTAGTCAATGTCTCGTCTTCCGCCATCAAGTCATTTCCGACCCATAGCGACACCACGGACACATCTCTCCCAAAACGCCCCGCTCTCCATCTGCAGTCATTCTGGTAGTGTGTCCATAGAGTTTTCTTGTTAAAAATCCGGGAGTGGTTTACCATTGCCACCTTCCATGGAGTCTCCACCCTCGATTCCCTCCCATGCAGCTGCTGCCTGGCACAGCTGATGCCAGCTGGTAAATACCTGCCTGGGATGAGGAGGGAGAGGGGAAGGAAGGGAGGGGCCGACTCAGTGGAAAAACCAACAAAGCTGATGGCATTGGGCCCACCAGGACTGCAGGTAAACAGCGGGGAGGGTAGCACAGCATCCGACGAGGAGGGGAAGGCTCATCAACAGGGAGAGAGCCCAGAACGGCAGGAAATCCGGCAGCGAAACCATCGGCTCTGGCCACGGAGCTTCCCTAATCTCTCTACCCCTCTGAGACTTGGGATTTCAGGAATTCCAAATTAGAGAAGAGCAAACCAAAGGCTCAGGAATGGCATGGAAAGGTGTGAATGGAGCAGAGACGAGTAGAGGCCCGGTGAGGGCCAGGCTGAATCCGCATTACTTGGTGCATCACCTTACACACATACGCTCCCACACACATACACACATATGTGCTCCTTTCATATCTATTTATCAATATTGAGCATAGGCCAATAAGGCCTGGATGAACAGAAAAATCAGGCAAAGGTTCCCAAGCACTTGATCCAGTGCTCTGCACACAGTAAGCGCTCAATAAATATGATTGAATGAATGAATGAATGAATGAATGAAAGGAGCTAAATTCACTGACGAAATTGAGGCACAGTCCCTGGCCCTCACGGAGGTCACAACCAATCGATGGTATTTATGGAGCGCTCACTGGGTGCAGAGCACTGTACTAAGTGCTTAACTCCTTACCTTGGCTTTAAAGCAATCACTCAGTTCCGCCCATTCTACCTCACCTCACTGATCTCTTACCACAATCCAGCCGGCACGCTCTGCTCCTCTAGCACCAGTGTGCTCACTGTGCCCCAAACTCCTCTATTCAGTCAATCATATTTATTGGAGAAGTAGCGTGGCTCAGTGGAAAGAGCATGGGCTTTGGAGTCAGAGATCATGGGTTCAAATCCCGGCTCCACCAACTGTCAGCCGTGTGACTTTGGACAAGTCACTTAACTTCTCTGTGCCTGTTACCTCATCTGTAAAATGGGGACTAAGACTGTGAGCCCCAACGTGGGACAACCTGATTGCCTTGTAACCTCCCCAGTGCTTAGAACAGTGCTTTGCACATAGTAAGTGCTTAATCAATGCCATCATTATTATTATTATTATTATTATTGAGCACTTACTATGTGCAGAGCACTGTACTAAGCACTTGGGAAGTACAAATCGGCAACATATATGTGGGGCTATCTCAGCGCCGACCCCTTTCCCACATCCTCCCCCTAGCCTGGAACTCCCCTCCCTCTTCATATATGCCAGATCTCCAATCTCTCTAATCTCTCCACCTTCAAAGCCTTATTAAAGTTACCTCTGCTCTAGAGGCCTTTCCCAATTAAGTCCCCTCTTCAACGGCCCCTTCTCCATTCTGCGTCGTCTACGCACTTGCATCTGTGACCTTTGCGTGGCTCAGTGGAAAGATCCCGGGCTTTGGAGTCAGAGGTCATGGGTTCAAATCCAGGCTCTGCCAATTGTCAGCTGTGTGATCTTGGACAAGTCACTTAACTTCTCTGGGCCTCAGTTACCTCATCTGGAAAATGGGGATTATGACTGTGAGCCCCGCGTGGGACATCCTGATCACCTTGTATCCTCCCCAGCGCTTAGAACAGTGCTTGGCACATAGTAAGCGCTTAACAAATGCCATCATTATTCTTATATTCGCCCCATCCCCAACCCCACAGCACTTAGGTACACATCTTTAAATTGTATATTTTAAATTACTTATTTATTCATATTAACATCTGCCTCCTCCTCTACACTGTAAGCTCTTTATGGGCAGGGAACAGGTCTGGTAGTTCTGTTGCATTGTACTCTCCCAAGAGCTTAGTACAGTGCTCTGCACAGAGTGAGCACTCAGTATATAGCAGACTCGATGGAAGGTGGCAATGGTAAACCACTTCCATATTTTTATTGATTGATTGATTGATTGATACGACAGATTTGGTAGAAACGTTCCCTGCCCAAATGAGCTTACTGTCATGATCTAAGAATAAGGGGGTGAAAGGTTATTAAAGCAAACCTTCAACATGTCTAGTCAGTCAACTGTATTTTTTGAGCTCTTACTGTGTGCAGAGCACTGTACTAAGCGCTTGGGAGAACATAATATAACTATATAACAGATACATTCCCTGCCCACGTTGAGCTTAAAGTCCAGGAGGGGAGGCAGACATTAATATAAATAAATAAATTACAGATATGTACATAAGTGCTGTGGGTCTGGGAGGGGGATTAATAAAGGGAGCAAGTCAGGGTGATGCAGAAGGGAGTGGGAGAAGAGGAAAAGAAGGCTTAGTTAGGGAAGGCTTCTTGGAGGAAACGTTTCTTCAGTAAGGTTTTGAAGAGGGGGAGAGTAATTATCTGTTGGAAATGAGGAGGGAGGGCATTCCAGGCCAAAGGCAGGTCGTGGGTGAGAAGTCTGTGCCTCGTTCTTGCCTGCCCCGCCATCGAACCCTGCCCCACGTCCTACCTCTGGCCTGGAATGCCCTCCCTCCTCACATCCGCCAAACTAGCACACTCCCCACCCTTCAAAGCCCTACTGAAAGCTCACCTCCTCCAGGAGGCCTTCCCAGACTGATCCCCCCTTTTCCTCTGCTCCTCCTCCCCTCCCCAACTCCCCTACTTCCTCCCTCTGCTCTACCCCTCTCCCCACCTCACAGCACTCATGTATATACGTACATATTTATTAGCCTATTTTATTAACGATGTGTATATATTTATGATTATATTTATTTATATTGATGCTATTGATGCCTGTTTTACTTGTTTTGTTTTGTTGTCTGTCTCCCCACTTCTAGACTGTGAGCCTGTTGTTGGGTAGGGATTGTCTCTGTTAACGAATTGTACTTCCAAGTGCTTAGTACAGTGCTCTGCACACAGTAAATGCTCAATAAATACGATTGAATGAATGAGATAGATGAGATGGTGGCACAGTGAGTAGGAGGGAGACAGACAACAAAACAAAACCTGTAGACGGGTATCACAATCGTCAGAACAAACAGAATTAAAGCTCTATGCACATCATTAACAAAATAGAGTAGTAAATATGTACAAGTAAAATAAAGAGTAATAAACCTGGACAAATATATGTACAAGTGCTGTGGGGATGGGGAGGAGAGGGAAAGGGGGGCTCAGTTTGGAAGCGAGTCTTGAGTCTGTTCTGCCAGTCATTTATCAGGTAGTGGCACCGGAGCCTGAAATGATAAGCACTCAATAAATATCATTGATTGATTGAGTTGGGGCTGCCCTGCCCATCACAGGATCGTTGGTCACTATGTTCTTAAAGGGACAGGGAGAAAAAAAATCTTCTGGGGTGGCCTAGAGCATAGCAGAGGGCCCAAGCAGCGGAACAGAGATGACCCATGTGGATAGTTATATCAAACGATGAATGAGTATGCCTTTTCCTATTATCAGACTGATTTAATGGATAGAGCAGGGGCCTGGGACTTGGAAGGTCATGGGTTCTAATCCGGCTCCACCACTTGTCTGCTGTGTGACCTTGGGAAAGTCCCTTCACTTCTCCATGCCTCATTAACCTCATCTGTAGAATGGGGATTGAGACTGTGAGCCCCATGCAAGACAGGGACTGCGTCCAACCCCATTTGCTTGTGCCCACCCCAGCACTTAGTACAGTGCCTCGCACATAGTAAGCACTTAACAAATACTACAATTTTTATTATTATTTGCTTGTTAGTAAGGTTTGCTGCTTTCTTGCAGCATGGCCTAGTGGATAGAGCATGAGCCTGGAACTCAGAAGGACCTGGATTCTACTCTTGGCTCCACCACTTGTCTGCTCAGGGACCCTGGGCAAGTCACTTCACTTCTCTGGGCCTCAGTTACTCTGTCAGTAAAATGGAGATTAAGACTGCGAGCCTTATATCAGACAGGGACTGTGTCCGGCCCAATTATCTTGTACCTACCCTGGTGCTTAGTATGGTGCCTGGCACACAGTAAGCGCATAACAAATACCACAATTAGTAGTAGTAGTAGTAGCAGGCCCCACAACAGAGCCAGGATTTTCTGGGCCATGGGTTGGAAGGAGAGGCTGGAGGGAGGCACTATAGCTGCTTAAATCCCCTCAGTCAGGCACAGAAGCAGGCAGGGACCCCGGGAGTCACCATGGGCAGGTTGTTTGGCACTACCAGGTAGCATATTCTTTTATTTAACACAAGCTCTCAACAAGGTTCTATCCCCAAACTGCCACCCTTGCCCGTTGTGCAATTTCCTTTACGTGTTTAAATCACGCTTGTTCTATCATAAGAATCCCTGGCTGAAATATTCTTTGTCCGTTTGTGTGTATTGTAATAATTGTCAGGTGCTTTTCATTCATTCATTCAGTCGTATTGATTGAGCGCTTACTGGGCCAGGCACCGTACGAAGTACTGGATGTGAGGTAATCAGCCCATGTCCCACAGGGGGCTATTTCCAGTGTGTGACGTGAATATTCTCACTGGACGCTGGCAGAGTTATGGGTTAATATTAAACTTGAAAATATGCTACGATAAAATATTTATTTGGGCATCTGGTGTAGCAGAACCCCAATACCACTGTTCCATTTAGTACTTTCTCCCGACTCCAATCGAATCTGCTTATATTCTTTCTTTAACTCTATTTGCTAACACTGTATCCATCTTTAAAAATCTAGTTATCTTTTTTTTCCTTTTCCATTGTAAATTGCTTATCATCAATTGCCTTGGGATCCTGCATTCCTTTTGTTATTACAGAGACATGCCAAATGATCATGTCTGTATCAACAGTGACCGTTTTTTTTCCAAATTCAGGTCATCTCTATGGCCCCTAGACTGTAAGCTCGTTGTGGGCAGGGAATTTGTCTAGCAACTCTGTTGTACTCTCCCTAGGGCTTAGGACAGTGCTCTGCTCACAGCAAGCACTCAATAAATATGATTGATTGATTGATGACTGGCCCCGCTCTTTAGATCAGAAGACTAGATAAGCACACAGTAAGCGCTCAATAAATACGATTGATTGATTTAGGGCGGTACTCGGCTACCTCTCTTCATCTTCCAGCTTCCCCTTCTAGCATCAAGGTTCAGTTGGATTCCACTCCTAAACCCCCAAAATGTCTTGAACCACCCCCCTTTGTGGTCAGTGAGTCCTACCCACCTTTTTGAAAACTAACGCCTCCTCCATTCTTTAGCAATCAACCCATCAACCGGATTTATTGAGTACTTACTGTGTGCAGAGTACTGTGCTAAGCGCTTCTTGGGGCTAAAGCCACATTATTTGATCGACCATAATGGTAAAATATCAATCAATCAACCAATGGTGTTTATTGAGCGCTTACTCTGTGCAGAGCACTGGACTAAGTGCTTGAGAGAATAGAACACGACAGAGTGGGGAAACATGTTCCCTTCCCACAAAGAGCGTACAGTCTCACAGACATTAAAATAAATACCGCCTATGTACATAAGTGCTGTGGGGCTGAGGGTGGGGTAAATATACCCTCTGCCATATGTCTTCGTCTATTGTTCTTTACCCATAAAATGCACTGATAATGAATTAGCTCCAGCTGCTTTATCAAGCAGTGGTATTTATTGACCACTCACTGTGTGCGGAGCACTGTTCTAAGCACTTGGGAGAGCTCAATACAATAGAGTTAGTAGACAAGTTCCCAGTCCACAAGGAGCATACGATCCAGAGGGATGGACATGTTTTAATGGTTTGGGATCTACTCTGGCTTCATAGACTCTCCCCATCTAGTTTGTAAGCTCGCTGTGAGCAGGAATGTGCCTGTTGTAGTGCGCTCTCCCAAGTGCTTAATACAGTGCTCTGCACACAGTGAGTGTTTAATAAATAAGATTAACTGTTGCTGCCTTTGCCTGTCATTTGGCAGCTTCTGGGAAATATCTAGGCCAACCGAAAGGGCTTTAATCATTCCCCAGCATGGAGGCAGAGGCCTGGACCAGATGACCTCTTGATCTTCCCACTCCGGGATTCTCACATTTTAACCTGCCCTTTTCACTGAGGAGTTCTCCTTTTGAGTCTCTCCAGTCAGGTCCCGATCTGCCTCTAGGATCTGTACGGTTCGTTGTTGGTGTAATTGATGTTAATTATTTGTCTAGAGGAGCGTTATTTCCCCTTTGGTGGGCAGAGCCTAATTTTAAGTGGAAGGGTAGCGAATAGAGAAAACATTGATAGATTGATAGATCGAGAGATTCTTCTGAGAGGAGGCGAGAGGAGCTGTAAGGTAGAAGAGGAGAGATGAGGCTCCGTGGGCTTCCAGCTTGCTCTCGAGTTGCCATTCCTGTGTCTGCGAGTCGGAAGGACCTGGGTTTGAATCCCAGCTCTTCCATATATCTGCTGTGTGGCCTTGGGCAAGTCACTTTACTTCTCTGGGCCTCAGTTACCTCATCTGTAAAATGGGGATTAAAAGTGTGAGCTCCATGTGGGACAGGGACTGTATCCAATCTGATTAACTTATAATAATAATAATAATAATGGCATTTATTAAGCGCTTACTATGTGCTTTGCACTGTTCTAAGCACTGGGGAGGTTACAAGGTGATCAGGTTGTCCCAGGGGGGCTCGCAGTCTTAACCCCCATTTGACAGATGAGGGAACTGAGGCACAGAGAATTGAAGTGACTTGCCTAAAGTCACACAGCTGACAATTGGCAGAGCCGGTATTTGAACCCATGACCACTGACTCCAAAGACCGTGCTCTTTCCACTGAACCATGCTGCTTCCCTAAATCTACACCAGCACTTAGAACAGTGCTTGGCACATAGTAAATGCTTAACAAGTATTATTATTATCATTATTATGATGATGATCTTCATGACACAAGCTCCTGGAAGCCAGGAGTGGGAGAGAGCAAACCTCCCCCTTGCCAAGAGAAAAGAAAAAGGGGGGAAAAGTTGGGGTGTACAATCAATCAATCATATTTATTGAGCACTCACTGAGTGCAGAGCACTGTACTAAGCACTTGGGACAGTACAACAGAAAAATATAAAAGAAAAGGATTGGGATAGGGGAGAAGGGAAAAAGAAGGAAATAGAATGAAGAATAGGGCAGGAAAGGAAAATACAGCAGAGGGGGAAAAAAACAAGCGAAAACAAGAGGTAAAAATAAAAGCGGACATTTCTGGAGACGGTAAGGAGTAAATAGAATAGAAAGGAAATCAGAGAAACATGAAGGAGAAGGTGATACCAGGAAAAGGAAGGGAAGGTGCCCGTAAACATGAAAGGGAGGAACAACAACAAGATAGGGTGAGGAGAAAGGAGGAAGCATCGGGCGAACAAGAAGCAGGGGAGACAAAACATCTGAGTGATCGATACCATAAGAGAGAGAATATCCATGAGTTGATAAGCAAAAGTGTGTTTGAAGGGGTGCTGAGAAAGCCAGTTAGTTGGGAGAAAGGTTAGACTGCATGTGTTGGTCCAGAGGAGAGAGGGTAGATTGTAAGCTCCTTGAGAGCAGGAATCATGACTGCTGTCTTTAGCCCCCTCACCCAAGCACTTAGCACAGTGTTCTGAACACAGTATGCACTGACTAAATACCACAGATTGATAGATAAATCAAGTTTTTTTTAAATAGAATCTCTAATTATTCCCAAGTGGGTTTGAATTTTGAAAGAATCCCTATCTCAAAGCCTTACACCCAGCAGACCCACCCAATTGTAGGTCTAACCGGCTTCCTCTCCCCCCTGTGAGCCCGTTGTTGGGTAGGGACCGTCTCTATATGTCGCCGACTTGTACTTCCCAAGCGCTTAGTGCAGTGCTCTGCACACAGTAAGCGCTCAATAAATACGATTGAATGAATGAATGAATGAGGGCAGACTCTAAGGCAAAGAACCACATAAACACGAGGCTTTAGCAGGTGCCTCCGGCCGAGATCGGCATCCGGCTCAATAAATACCCGCTGAATGACTGAGTGGCTGACAGACACAGGGCTGAGTGGGGTAAAGGCAGAGCTGCTCTCCCCCTGGGAAACAAAGCACAGTGTTCCTCGCCCGAATCCAAGTCCTGGCATCCCTGGCAGCGCCCGCCCTGGGGTTCTGATCCTTAAGCAAACTGGCATCTGCTGGTCGCACCCACTTCCTAAACAACTCTGGGCCAAAGCTTTGGGTGAGCTACCGGACGGCTCTGTGAAGGGCGTCCGAATCATTCGGTTGGCGTCGATCGAGCGCTTACCGTGCGCACAGCCCCATACTAAGCACTTGGGAGAGTATAATACAACAGAGTTGTATTACTCTATTTATTTATTTATTTATTTATTTTACTTGTACATTTCTATCCTACTTATTTTATTTTGTTGGTATGTTTGGTTCTGTTCTCTGTCTCCCCGTTTTAGACTGTGAGCCCACTGTTGGGTAGGGACTGTCTCTATGTGATGCCAATTTGTACTTCCCAAGCGCTTAGTACAGTGCTCTGCACATAGTAAGCGCTCAATAAATACGATTGATTGATTGATTGATTGATTGACCCGTTCCCTGCCCACAGGGAGGTTACGGTCTGGAGACTGCATGGAAAAACGAAAAAGCCGGGTCTCTGCGGGACAGGGTGGCGATAGCGTCAATTCAAGGGGGAAACTTGGGACCAGAGAAGCAGGATGAGGCCAGAAGAAAGGAATGGAAGGCTGCTGCTTCTTCTTGCCGCCTCCCGGGTGGTGAAGCACGTCTCCCCACCCCTCCAGGGACTTGTATCTCCTCACCTACAGTAATAATAGCAATTCCTTCCTCTCCCCCTCGCCCCCCTCTCCATCCCCCCATCTTACCTCCTTCCCTTCCCCACAGCACCTGTATATATGTATATATGGTTGTACATATTTATTACTCTATTTATTTATTTATTTATTTATTTTACTTGTACATTTCTATCCTATTTATTTAATTTTGTTGGTATGTTTGGTTCTGTTCTCTGTCTCCCCCTTTTAGACTGTGAGCCCACTGTTGGGTAGGGACTGTCTCTATGTGTTGCCAATTTGTACTTCCCAAGAACTTAGTACAGTGCTCTGCACATAGTAAGCGCTCAATAAATACGATTGATTGATTGATTGATTGAATAACGGTCGTGGTTACGGGCTTACTATGTGCCAAGCACTGTTCAAAGCACTGGGGTAGATACAAGTTAATCAGGTTGGACACAGTCCCTGACCCACTTGGGGCTCACACTCTTAATCCCCATTTTATAGATGAGGGAACTGAGGCCCAGAGAAGTTAAATGACTTGCCCAAGGTCACGAAGCCGACAAGCGGCAGAGCCGGGATTAGTCGTTTCCCATTCCCATCTACTCCGCTGCTGGCTGGCTGAGGTACCGGGTCAAATTATTCATATTCATATTTGGACCCTGTACTGAACAGTTGGGAGAATACAAGCACCTGTATATATGTATATATGTTTGTATGTATTTATTACTCTATTTATTTATTTTATTTTGTTAAAGTGTTTTGTTTTGTTGTCTGTCTCCCCCTTCTAGACTGTGAGCCCGCTGTTGGATAGGGACCATCTCTAGATGTTGCCAACCTGTACTTCCGAAGTGCTTAGTACAGTGCTCTGCACACAGTAAGCGCTCCATAAGTACGATTGAATGAATGAATGAATGAATAGTATTCAATAAATACGATTGAATGAATGAAATGGGTGTCCCGGTCACATGCGGCAGGAGAATCTAGCCTTCCTGACCCCCAGAGGAAATCCAGGTTTTTAGGATTGAACATCCAGGAAGCAGCTTGGCCCAGTAGATCAAGCCCAGGATTGGGAATCAGAAGGACCTGAATTCTAATCCAGCTCTACCACTTGTCTGTTGGATGCACTTGGGAAAGTCATTTCACTGCTCTGTGCTTCAGTTACCTCGTCTGTAAAATGAGGATTAATAATAATAATAATAATAATGGCATTTATTAAGCGCTTACTATGTGCAGAGCACTGTTCTAAGTGCTGGGGAGGATACAAGGTGATCAGGTTGTCCCACGGGGGGCTCACAGTCTTCATCCCCATTTTACAGATGAGGCAACTGAGGCACAGAGAAATTAAGGGACTTGCTCAAAGTCACACAGCTGACAATTGGTGGAGCCGGGATTTGAACCCATGACCTCTGACACCAAAGCCCACACTCTTTTCCACTGAGCCATGCTGAGGCCCACATGGGAACTGGACTTGTCCAACCTGATCAGCTTGAATCTACTCCAGCGCTTAGGACAGTGCCTGGCACATAGTAAGTGCTTAACAAATACCATAAAAAAAAAAAAAGAAATGTTGGGGAATGCAGGCGTAATAGGCCTGGTCCCTGGTTGTTGAGTGCGAATGTCTTACCAACTTGGCCGTACTTGGAGATCCTCAGCATTGGGTCATGTGCTTGTTTTCTTTCCTCTTGTCTTTCTCCAGCCTTATCACGTTGTACTGCTGCCACTCATAACAATATATAGTTTAGTTTTGAGATTAATCTTTTCGTCCAGGGCAGGAAACATAGCCTGCTGTGAAGTCCTGTTTATTTCATTTGGCAGTGTTTAACTGCTGAAGTGCAATGAAAGAGTTGACATATTCAGAGGGGGTAAATTCAGCTCTTCTGGACAACGGAAAGGCCATTTCACCGTGGCGTGAAGGTAAAGCACCATCGTGGGGGGAAGCATTGTGCCCTCGTGGAAAGGCCTCAGGCCTTGAGGCTCAGAGGACCTGGGTTCTAATCCTCCTCCCCCATCTGGCAGCTATGTGACCTTGAGCAAGTCACTTGTGTGACTTAACTGCAAGTCACTTAACTGTGTCCTTGGGCAAGTCACTCTCTACCCGTTTCTTTATCTGTAAAGTGGGAAGTAAATACCTGTTCTTCCTCCTACTTAGCGTATGAGTCCCTTGTGGGAAAGGGACTGTGTCCATCCTGATTATCTTCTATCTATCTCAGCCCTTGGCACATAGTAAGTGCTTAACAATTGTAATAATAATATTAACAATGATAGCGGCATTTGCTAAGCGCTTACTATGTGCCAGGCACTGTACCAAGCACTGGGGTAGATAGAAAAACCACCGTAAATGTTATTAAAATCCAGAATGGGACACCCAGAAAGGATTAAGTACCAGATGGCTGTTCTGGTTTGAATGATTTCAAAGCTAACACTTTTAGGGGGTTTTGGACCCTGAGCCGAGCCTCCCGGATGGGGGGCTCCACCCAGGGAGGTGTCTGCACTGTACGGTCTCCCGCTTGTACGGTTGCCAAGGAGTAGATCGGGTTCTGATGCAGTGCCAACTTCTGCCCAGTCAGTCAACTGTATTTGTGATTATTATTATTAATAATAATAGTACTTAAGTGCTTCCTATGTGCCAAGCACTGTTCTAGGCACTAACGTAGATACAAGTTAATCATGTTGGACACAGTCCCTGTCCCACGTAGGGCTCACGGTCTTAATCCCTTGTTTTACAGATGAGGTAACTTGAGGCCCAGAGAAATTAAGTGACTTGTCCAAGGATCACTCAGCAGACATGTGGCGGAGCCGGGATGAGAACTCCGGTCCTTCCGTCCCAGGCCCGGGCTGTAGCCACTAAGCCAGGCAGAGCACTGCACTAAGCGCTGGGGAGAATGCAATGTAACCATACAATGGAGCATGAGGAGGCACGGGTCCGGACCGGGCATGGGGGCACCCCAGGGGGGCAGCCAGCCCATACTTATGCTGCTCTCTGCTCTTCGTGCAGGCTGAGAGTGGCCACCTGCCCACCCAAGGCCCCGCCGTGAGGAGTTGGAGCCGCTCTTGCCATGCCCGGGGTTTGAAACGCCCCCAGTCCCCAGCCAACCCTCCATCTCAGGGGAACAGCAAGGCATCCCAAACACCCGTCGCTCAGGGAGTAACAGCAGCTCCTCTAAATCCCTGGCTCGGACTCAGTGGAAAGAGCACGGGTTTGGGAGTCAGAGGACCTGTGTTCTAATCCTGCCTCTGCCACCTAATAATAATGATAATGGCATTTATTAAGCGCTTACTATGTGCAAAGCACTGTCCTAAGCGCTGGGAAGGTTACAAGGTAATCAGGTTGTCCCACGGGGGACTCACAGTCTTAACCCCCATGTTACAGATGAGGTAACTGAGGCACAGAGAAGTGAAGTGACTTGCCCAAAGTCACACAGCTGACAAGTGGCGGAGCTGCTGCGTGACCTTGGGCAAGCCATCTTTTAGACTGTGAGCCCACTGTTGGGTAGGGACTGTCTCTATATGTTGCCAATTTGTACTTCCCAAGCGCTTAGTACAGTGCTCTGCACATAGTAAGCGCTCAATAAATACGATTGATGATAATGATTTAACTGCTTTGGGACTCAGCTCCCTCATCTGCAAAATGGGGATTCAGACTGAGTCCCCCTGATTACCTTGTATGTGCCCCAGTGCTTAGAACAATGCTTAGCACATAGGAAGTGCTTAACAAATACCATCACTATCATCATCATTATTATTATTATTATTAGCATCAGCCAATGGTTTGCTTTCCTCCTGGCTTCATCGGAAATCAGATCTTCTTTTTCAAATCCATTATTCCCTGTTTGACATTTTGCTGATTCTGGGGCATATAAACCCATTTCCACTCTTACCCGATAAGGCTGGGAGAGACGGGGACAAGGGAGGAAGACAGACACAGTTGGTCAGCATAGAGGACCAGGGTTTTTCTTTTTTTTATATGTAGAATTTGTTAAGCGCTTACTATGTGCCAGGCGCTGTACTAAGTGCTGGGGTAGATAACAATAATCACAGTGATAATATCTGTTAAGTGCTTGCAATGTGTGAAGCACTGTGCCAAGCGGAAGGGTAGATACAAGATAACCAGGTCTCACGTGGGACTCACAGCCTAAGTAGGAGGGAAAACGGGGATTGAACTTCCATTTTGCAGATGAGGGAACTGAGGCCTAGAGAAGTTAATTCACTTTTCCATGGTCACACTGCAAATTATTGGCTGGACCAGAATTTGAATCCCAGGCCCATGCTCTTTCCACTAGCCCACACTGCTAAAATAATCAGTTGGACACAGTCCTAATCCCCATTTTACAGATGAAGTCACTGAGGCACAGAGAAGTCCAGTGACTTGCCCCAAGTCACACAGCAGATAAGTGGCAGAGCTGTGTTTAGAACCCAGGTCTTCTAATTCATTCATTTGTTCATTCATTCACTCGTACTTATTGAGTGCTTACTGTGGGCAGAGCACTGTACTAAACGCTTGGGAAGATACAATGCAGCAATGAAGAGACACAATCCCTGCCCACAACAAGCTCACAGTCTAGAGTGCGGGAGACAGACATCAATACAAATAAATAAAATGGCAGATATGGGCATGAGTGCTGTGGGGCTGGGAGCAGGGATGAGCGAAGGGAGAAATAAAATGACAGATCTGTATTTAAGTGCTTTGGGGCTGGGAGGGAGGCAGAGCAAAGGGAGAAAGTCAGAGTGATGCAGGAGGGAGTGGGAGATGAGGAAAAGTGGGGCTTAGTCTGGGATGGCCCCAAGCTATGCTCTTTCCACTAGGAAACACTGCTTCCTTCTTATTTTCCAGCTGCTGCTTAAAACCATATTTCCTTCCGTACAGCTTCAGGCAGCTGCAGGTCAGAGGACCCCCTGAATCCACAATAAGCCTGAGCAGGAGTGCAGAGCACTGACCTAAGCGCTCGGGAGAGCGGAGTTATGCCCTGAAGTGTGCCAGCTCCACTGCCTCTTCTCTCTCCTTGACACTATCTCTGGCCCTTTTCGGGATTCTGCCAGTAACAATAATCATAGTGGCATTTAAAGAGTTTGCTATGGGCCAAGCACTGAACTAAGCGTTGGAGTAGATACAAGATAATGAGGTCAGAAACAGTCCCTGTCCCACACGGGGCTCACAATCCAAGGCGGAGAGAGAAAAGGTATTGAATTCCCATTTTACGATGAGGGAAGTGACACAGAGAATTTAAGTGACTTGCAGGTCACCCAGCTGGCAAGTGGCAGAGGCAGGATTAGAACTCAGGGCTCCAGATTCCCAGGTCCGCGCGCTTTCCTCTAGGACATGCTCCTCGGCTGACCATATTCCCCTAGTCTTTTACCGGGCATTTTGGTCTGGGAGTTCCAATCCAGAATAGCCAAGAGACGAGGTCCTTTCCCTAGAGGAGCTGCCAATCTGATTATCTTGTATCTACCCCAGCACTTTCTAATAATAATAATGATGATGACAGTATTCGTTGAGCACTTACTATGTGCCAAGCACTGTTCTAAGCGCTGGGGGAGATACAAAGTTATCAGACTGTCCCAGGTGGGGCTCGCAGCCCTAATCCCCATTTTATAGATGAGGTAACGGAGGCACAGAGAAGTGAAGTGACTTGCCCACAGTCACACAGCTGACAAGTGGCGGAGCCAGAATTAGAACCCACGACTTCTGACTCCCAAGCCCGGGCTCTTTCCACTAAGCCACGCTGCTTCTCTACATAGAGTAAGCGCTTAACAAATAGGTAATTTCCATTCCTGGGTGAAAGGCAAGCAGTCAGTGATAGAACAGGATGGAGAACTGTAGGACTGCATGACACTCCCAGGGCTGGATGCAGCCCACTGAGCTAAACTGCCTCCGAGCCGCAGTTAATGGAAACTCGAACCGATCATCTCTGTGGGCTCGGACTAGCCAACAACTTCTTCTTCCCACTCAAACTGTCAACTCTGAGCTGTTTACTGACCCGTTGCTGACATATGTGTCGACTTCTCATTTTAGGGCTGGTGGGGGGAAGAGGAGGTACCCATTTTAGGGGGCTGAGGGATGAGTGAGGACAGGCCTCAAAGAGCTTATAGGCCCAAACCCCGCCATTTGGGGTTGAAACCCTCAGATCTTGTCAGGGTCCTTGGGTGATTAAGTCTGGGAGTCCAGTCAGTCAGTCGATCATATTTATTGAGCATTTACTATGTGCAGAGCACTGTACTAAGCACTTGGGAGAGTACAATATTAAAGACACAGTCCCTGCCCACAACGATCTGGAGTGGCGGCATCCGCGGCCTGGGCACCTGTCTGGGGGCTGAGAACCCAGGCTTCACCTTGCCGGGTGAGATGCCCAGAAAGACGAAGGGGAGTATCAGCATCCATAAGAAGCCTGGTCCCTTCCTAAAATTCCCAGAACTGTTCCCAGAGAGGAAGGGAGGCTGCGAGCAGGGAGCGTGGCTTGCGGCAAAGCCCATCAGCCCCTGGAGAAACTGGCTGGGTCAGCCTCCCTCTCCCCAGGCCCCGTGTGAAGAGCAAACAGAACAGAGAGAAACAAAGGCAAAGCCCGGCCCTTCCGTCCCAGTTTCCCGGCATGATGGTCTCAGGCACATTCCCTTTGCGGGAAATGCCACGGTCAGTGCCAGCTCCCGGGAGGAACTAGGTGGGAAGACCCACTGCCTTTATGAAGACCACGGGCTGCCAGCTGTGAGGCCAAGAGGTCAGGCGGTTGGGGCCGTGGAGAGCTGGAAGAGAGGCAGCCGAGACAGACGGGTACCCGTGCCAGGCCGAAATCTCCGGCACCGTTGCTCTGACTGCCGTCTGCCAGCTGCCGGACAGGGCACCTAGATCAGTCAGACAGTCGGTTGTATTTACTGAACGCTACTGTTTGCAGAGCACTGTACTAAGCGCTTGGGAGAGTGCACTATAACAATAAACAGACACATTCCCTGCCCACAGCGAGCGTACCATCTAGAGGGGGAGAGAGACATCAATATAAATAAATAAAATTACAGATGTGTACGTAAGTCTTCTAGACTGTGAGGCCACCTTCTAGACTGTGAGCCCACTGTTGGGTAGGGACCGTCCCTATATGTTGCCAACTTGTACTTCCCAAGCGCTTAGTACAGTGCTCTGCACACAGTAAGCGCTCAATAAATGCGATTGATCGATAAGTGCTGTGGGGCTGCGTGGGGGGGGAATGAATAAAGGGAGCAAGTCAGGGTGAAGCAGAAGGGCGTGGGGGAAGAGGAAAGTAGGGCTTGGTGAGGGATGATGTCTTGGGGATGTGCCTGCAGTAAAGCTTTGAACGGGGGGAGAGTAATTGTTGGATATTCGTTCTTTCATTCGATCGCATTTATTGAATGCTTACTGTGTGCAAAGCACCGCACTAAGCGTTTGGAAGAGTACAATATAACAGACACGTTCCCTGCCCACCGTGAGCTTACAATCTAGAGGGAGTATGAGGAGGGAGGGCGTTCCAGACAAGAGGCAGGATGTGGGCGAGAGGTCAGCAGTGAGATAGATGAGATGGAGGTACAGTGAGAAGGTTGGTATTAGAAGAGCCAAGTGTGCGGGCTGGATTGGAGAAGGAGAGTAGCCAGTGAGGTAGGAGCCCTGCTGAGAGCTCACCTCCTCCAGGAGGCCTTCCCAGAGTGAGCCCCTTCCTTCCTCTCCCGCTCGTCCACCTCTCCATCCCCCCATCTTACCTCCTTCCCTTCCCCACAGCACCTGTATATATGTATATATGTTTGTACATATTTATTACTCTATTTATTTATTTATTTATTTTATTTGTACATATCTATTCTATTTATTTTATTTTGTTAGTATGTTTGGTTTTGTTCTCTGTCTCCCCCTTTTAGACTGTGAGCCCACTGTTGGGTAGGGACTGTCTCTATATGTTGCCAATTTGTACTTCCCAAGCGCTTAGTACAGTGCTCTGCACATAGTAAGCGCTCAATAAATACGATTGATGATGATGATGAGGGAGCAAGGTGGTTGAGTGCTTTAAAGCCAACGGTGAGGAGTTTCTGTTTGATGCGGAGGTGGACGGGCAACCCCTGGAGGTTCTTGAGGAGAAGGGAATCACCTAGATAGAGCAGGAGAAAGGGAGGGAGAGACCCCCTCTCCTCAAACAGTGAGGAAACAGGATTCAAATACGGTCAGAACATCTCCAGAGTCAGGAACTTTGAGCTTAACTAGCTTGTTCTTAACAAATGTGGTATTTGTTAAGCGCTTCCAATGTGCCAAGCACTGGCTAGAAACATATAGCTCCCACATAGAGCTCCCAGGATAAGTAGGAGAGAGACCAGGTACTGGAACCCCATTTTGTGGATGAGGGAACTGAAGCACAGAGTAGTTAAGTGACTTGCCCAAGGTCACCCAGCAGGTAAGTGGCAGAATCACCATTAGAACCCAGGTCCTCTGACTCCCAGCCCCACGCTAGGCCAGGCTGCTTCACTTTCTCAGGGGAGGATAAGTGAATGGAAAAGCCTCACTGGATTAAAGCGGCATTTTAGATCATTTTTCCAGCAAGTTTTAGGCCATGAGGCCCGCTCAGTGACAATCGACTGGGGGCCAGTGTGGCAACTGGAGCTCATCCCTCGCTGACAGCTACAGGTTACAGGCCCAGTAGAGGCAGGGACCAGGGAGGGACTGAAGCCGTTAGAGTTTATTATTCTTATCAGCCAGGCTCAGATAGACCGCTTCCTTTATCTGCACCCTGGAAAACTCGGCTCCCCTTGCGCTTCAGTCTCCCCGCAAAAGTCGGGGGGTGGGATGGGTCCTGAGGGAGATCCCTGGGGGCCGGGAGCTTCCAATCCCTCCAATATTCAGACACCTGGACGTTCACACCGCAGGTTTTCCAGAGTAAATCACTCCCATTTCCGACTCAGGCTGGTTACAGCGCTAATCCGGATCTTCCGTCCGGTTCCACATCTTCGACTTCCCGTCGGCGTGAGATGGATTTTTCTGTTGTCGTTGTTCTTCCAACCCCACCTGTCATCCACGTCTTTTTATTTATTTTTCTTTACACACTCCACCCTGCTCTCTCCTCCTCTCTGCCTCGCTCCCTTCCAACCCTCGGCTCTGTTAAATCTCCTGCCCGGAGGATGCCAGCAGCCTCAGCCCCATAGCAACAACCCTGCAAGGCCGGGAGAGTCAGGAAACAGAAGTAATCGTGATAATTACAAAAATAATAATGGTAATAATAGTAGTGGTATTTGCTAAGTTGCTTACCAGGGGCCAGGCACTGTACTAAGCACTGGAGGGATGCAAGCGAATCGGGTTGGACACAGTCCCTGTCCCACGGGGAATTCCTAGTCTCAATCAAGAACATAGGGCCGGGAGTTCAAGGATGTGAGTTCTAGTCATTCATTCATTCAATCGTATTTATTGAGCGCTTACTGTGTGCAGAGCACCGTACTAAGCGCTTGGGAGAGCACACTACAACAATAAATAGACATTTCCTGCCCACAAGCTCCATTTCCTGGAGCTTACGGTCCAGAGGGGGGAAGACACATTAGAACAGTGGCTGGTACAGAGTAAGAGCTTAACAAATACCGTAATTATTATTCATTCATTCAATCGTATTCATTGAGCGCTTACTGTGTGCAGCACTGTACTAAGCACTTCGGAAGTACAAATTGGCCACATATAGAGATGTTCCCTACCTAACAACGGGCTCTATTAATATAGTCCCTGCCCTGTCACTTGCCTGCTGAGCAGCCTTGAGAAGTCACTTAAGTCCTGTGCCTCAGTTTCCTCATCTGTAAAATAGGGATCAAATTCCGGCTCCTCCTTCCTCCTTGATTGTCAGCCCTGTGTGGGACAGGGACTGTGCCAGATCTGATTAGCCTGTATCTACCCTGGCACCAGGCACGTAGCTAGTGCTATGTAAGTAATAAGAAGTGAATAATGTCATCATTATCATCATCATCATCATCAATCGTATTTATTGAGCGCTTACTATGTGTAGAGCACTGTACTAAGCGCTTGGGAAGTACAAATTGGCAACATATAGAGACAGTCCCTACCCAACAGTGGGCTCACAGTCTAAAAGGGGGGAGACAGAGAACAAAACCAAACATACTAACAAAATAAAATAAATAGAATAGATATGTACAAGTAAAATAAATAAATAAATAGAGTAATAAATATGTACAAACATATATACATATATACGGGTGCTGTGGGGAAGGGAAGGAGGTAAGATGGAGGGGATGGAGAGGGATGGATCATTACCCCTGGAAAATGGGAGCGGGGCACCTGGGAGAGTCGAGCGGCTGTACAAGCCAGGAGAAATGTGTTTCTCCCATCATCCCTACAATGTGTTGTGTAAAAGACACACACAGAGGTGGCAACTCTATGCAATTTTCTAGTTTCCCAAACAGGTGAAAAACATCCTAGCTTTACTATGGTCTCTGTGTGGTGTTCTCCATTGCCTAGTTCTCCGTGCCTACTATTCTCTCTGGCACTCAGAGAATGAACACAAATTCTAACTTCTGGAGTGTGTGTGTTGGTGGACAAGGAGGACAAGGCGGGGACAGAGAAGGGGAGAATAACACCCAGAAGCCAGTGAGATAGTAGTGATGGCATTTGTTAAGCGCTTACTATGTGCAGAGCACTGTTCCAAGCACTGGGGGGGGGGGGGGGGATACAAGGTGATCAAGTTGTCCCACGTGGGGCTCACAGTCTTAATCCCCATTTTACAGCTGAGGTAACTGAGGCTCAGAGAAGTTAAGTGACTTGCCCGAGGTCACACAGCAGACATGTGGCAGAGCCAGAATTCAAACCCATGACCTCTGACTCCAAAGCCCGTGCTCTTTCCACTGAGCCACTCTGAGGTGATCAGGTTGTCCCACGTGGGCCTCACAGTCATAATCCCCATTTTACAGATGAGGGAACTGAGGCTCAGAGAAGTTAAGTGACTTGCCCAAGGTCACACAGCAGACATGTGGCGGAGTGGGATTCGAACCCATGACCCCTGACTCCAAAGCCCGGGATCTTTCCACTGAGCCACGCTGCTTCTCCGAGTGAGATGCGGGATAGAATACAGGCCGGGGGGACACGAGGTCACGGGGTTCTAATCCCGGCTCCACCACTGCCCGCTGTGTGACCTTGGGCACTTGGCTTCTCTGGGCCTCAGTTACCTCATCTGTAAAATGGGGATTAAGACTGTGAGCCCCACGTGGGACAACCTGATCACCTTGTATTTACTCTAGTGCTTAGAACGGTGCTTGGCACATAGTAAGCGCTTAACAAATACCATAATTATTATTGTTATGGCTTCACTTGTCTGTGCCTCAGTTACCTCAGCCATAAAATGGAGATGAAGACTGTGAGCCCTATGCGGGACAGGGACTGTGTCCAACCCGATTTGTTTGTATCCACCCCAGTTCTTAGTACAGTGCCTGGCACATAGTAAGCACTTAACCAATACCATAATAATTATTATTATTATTGTAAAGTGATTCTTTGGCTCTCCAAGGCCCACCCACATTGTTCCAGTGGAACTCCTGAGGACCTCCTGTTTCTCCCACAGAGAATGCTCTTTCTCCCTCTCTCTCTCTCTCTCTCTGCCCCCCTCACTCCCCTTTGCTGGTTACCTCCTTCCATCTTACCTCCTTCCCTTCCCCACAGCACCTGTATATATGTATATATGTTTGTACATATTTATTACTCTATTTATTTATTTATTTATTTTACTTGTACATATCTATTCCATTTCTATTTATTTTATTTTGTTAGTATGTTTGGTTTTGTTCTCTGTCTCCCCCTTTTAGACTGTGAGCCCACTGTTGGGTAGGGACTGTCTCTATATGTTGCCAATTTGTACTTCCCAAGCGCTTAGTACAGTGATCTGCACATAGTAAGCACTCAATAAATACGATTGATTGATTGATTGAGTGATTGGTTCCCTGGCTCTCTCAGTCCCACTCCCATTATTCCAATGAAATTCCTGAGCACAACCTGGCTCTCCCATAGACAACTCTCTCTCTCTCTCTCTCTCTCTCTCTCTCTCTCTCTCTCTCTCTCTCTCTCTCTCTCTCTCTCTCTGTCTTTCTCTCTCTGTGTCTCTCTCCTTACCCTCTTGCTGGTTCTCTGGCTCAGGATATACCAGTCTCTTAAACTCATATTAGAGGCCTCTCTTCCTTCATCCTATGTGAAGTATCGATGCTAAGATCTACTTTAAGCTGTTCTCCTTCCCCTGCGGGATGAAGAAAAGGAAACGGACTTACAAAACAGGTTTCCCCCAATTAATGGTGGTCCCCAGACCTTGAATTGATGAGGAAAAAAGCTAGGCTAGAAGACTACTTGATGTCGCTCTTAGCACCAGGAGTTTGAGAGTCAAGGCCCTGGATTTAAAGTGTCTCTTTTGGTCACTTTTCCTCAATTGTTTTCCTTCTCACTGAGTAAACAGGGTTTGTTAGCAGCATTCTGAAAGGCAGAATGATTTGTCAGTACAAACTGCCTCTGGAAAAACAGAACTGAAAGAATTCTGTGTTCCTGAAAGAATTGCTGGCAGAGAACTGTGACCTGCTCATGGTAAATACCTGAATCCTGAAGGGCGCCTAGATATTGTTCTGCCGACGTCCCATCCCCAAAGAAAAACAGGTATGAGCCCAAGCTGAAGGAACCAAGAGATAACTTTCTCCAACAGGGCTGAAGGAAACAGAGACAATAAGGAGGATATGAGGCGAGGGTTGGAGCTGTATTTCCATAAAATATATAAGAAAAACAGGTATGAGCCCAAGCTGAAGGAAACAAGAGATAACTTTCTCCAATAGGGCCAAAGGAAACAGAGACAATAAGGAGGACATCAATCAATCATATTTACTGAGCGCTTACTGTGTGCAGAGCACTGTACTAAGCGCTTGGGAAGTACAAGTTGGCAACATATAGAGACAGTCCCTACCCAACAGTGGGCTCACAGTCTAAAAGACATGAGGACATGAGGCGAGGGTTGGAGCTGTATTTCCACAAAAATAGATACGGTAGCTGCTTGGAGAATTGGGCTGAGCTGTGTGGCTCAGTGGAAAGAGCCCAGGCTTGGGAGTCAGAGGTCATGGGTTCAAATGCCGGCTCCGCCACTTGTCAGCTGTGTGACTTTGGGTAAGTCACTTCACTTCTCTGGGCCTCAGTTCCCTCATCTGCAAAATGGGGGTGAAGACTGTGAGCCCCCCGTGGGCCAACCTGATCCCCTTGTAACCTCCCCAGCGCTTAGAACAGTGCTTTGCACATAGTAAGCGCTTAATAAATGCCATCATTATGATTATTATTAGAGAAGAAGCAAGCCCTTGGCTAGTAGCCAACGGAGCTACTAGCGGGGGTGTGACCAGGGCGGGGCTGGGACAGGGGATGTGGCCAGGGAGTGTGATGGACGTGGCCTGTCTCGGGGGCGTGGTCTAGAGAGGAGGGGGCGTGGCCAGTGTGGCTAGGGGCGTGGCCAGGGGAAAATGGGCGTGTCTTAGAGCGGAGTGGGCCAGGGTGTGGTGGGGCGTGGCCAATGCGAGGAGGGGCGTGGTCAAATAGGTGGTGGGCGTGGCCCGGAGCATGGGCGTGGCTTGTACGGTAATAATAATAATAATAATAATAATAATGGTATTTGTTAAGTGCTTACTATGTGCAAAGCACTGTTCTAAGCGCTGGGGGGGGAAATACAAGGTGATCAGGTTGTCCCACGGGGGGCTCCCAGTCGTCATCCCCATTTCACAGATGAGGTCACTGAGGCCCAGAGAAGTGAAGTGGCTCGCCCAGGGTCACACAGCTGACAAGTGACGGAGCTGGGATTCGAACCCATGACCTCTGACTCCCAAGCCCGGGCTCTTTCCACTCGGCCACGCTGCTGCTCCGTAATAATAACGATGGCATTTGTTAAGCGCTGTGTGCCACGCGCTGTTCTAAGCGCTGGGGAGGATACGAGGTGATCAGGTTGTCCCACGAGGGGCTCCCAGTCTTCACGCCCGTTTTCCAGACGAGGTCACTGAGGCCCAGAGAAGTGAAGTGACTTGCCCGAAGTCACAGCTGACAAGTGTGACTTGACACCTGTCCACATGTTTTGTTTTCCGCCTCCCCCTTCTAGACTGTGTGCCCGTTGTTGGGTAGGGACCGTCTCTATATGTTGCCAACTTGGACTTCCCAAGCGCTTAGTCCAGTGCTCTGCACACAGTAAGCGCTCAATAAATACAATTTCTTCCTCCCTTCAAAGCCCTACTGAGAGCTCACCTCCTCCAGGAGGCCTTCCCAGACTGAGCCCCCTCCTTCCTCTCCCCCTCCCCAGCCCCCCGGCCCTACCTCCTTCCCCTCCCCACAGCACCTGTGTATATGTTTGTACAGATGTATTGCTCTATTTATTTTACTTGAACTTACTATTCTATTTATTTTATTTTGTTAATATGTTTTGTTTTGTTGTCTGTCTCCCACTTCTAGACTGTGAGCCCGCTGTTGGGTAGGGACCATCTCTATATGTTGTCAACTTGTACTTTCTAAGCGCTTAGTCCAGTGCTCTGCACACAGTAAGTGCTCAATAAATACAATTTCTTCCTCCCTTCAAAGCCCTACGGAGAGCTCACCTCCTCCAGGAGGCCTTCCCAGACTGAGCCCTCTCCTTCCTCTCCCCCTCCTCCCCCTCCCATCCACCCCTCCTTGCCTCCTTCCCCTCCCCACAGCACCTGCATATATGTGTATATGTTTGTACATATTTATTACTCTACTTATTTATTTTACTTGTACACATTTATTCTATTTATTTTATTTTGTTAATATGTTTTGTTTTGTTGTCTGTCTCCCCCTTCTAGACTGTGAGCCTGCTGTTGGGTAGGGACCATCTCTATATGTTGCCAACTTGTAGTTGCCAAGCGCTTAGTCCAGTGCTGTGCACACAATAAGCATGCAAGCAATACAATTGGATGGATGGATGGATGGATGGATGGATGGATGGATGGATGAATCAATCAATCAATCAATTGTATTTATTGAGTGCTTACTGTGTGCAGAGCAGTGACTAAGCGCTTGGGAAGTACAAGTTGGCCACATATAGAGACAGTCCCTACCCAACAGTGGGCTCACAGTCTAAAAGGGGGAGACAGAGAACAAAACCAAACATATTAACAAAATAAAATAAATAGAATAGATATGTACAAGTAAAATAAATAAATAAATAGAGTAATAAATATGCACAAACATATATACATATATACAGGTGCTGTGGGGAAGGGAAGGAGGTAAGACGGTATGGAGAGGGGGATGAGGGGGAGAGGAAGGAGGGGGCTTAAATGAATGGATGAATGTATGGATGGATGGGTGAATGGATGGATGGATGGATGGATGAATGAATGGATGGATGGATGGATGAATGGATGGATGGATGAATGAATGAATGAATCAATCAAGCAATCGTATTTATTGAGTGCTTACTGTGTGCAGAGCACTGTACTAAGCACTTGGGAAGTACAAGTTGGCAACATGAATGAATGGATGGATGGATGGATGGATGGATGGATGGATGGATGGATGGATGGATGGATGGATGAATGAATGAGTGAACGAATGAACGAACGAACGAATGAATGAATGAATGAATGAATGAATGAATGAATGAGCGCCGCGCAGGCGTGGCCAGTGAGAGGAGGGGGCGTGTCCCGGATTGGATCGGGGGCGTGGCCATCGCGGGAAAGGGGCGGGGCCGAGGGGAGGGGCGGCCAATGGGAGCGCCGAGCCCGGGCGCCTCCGGGGCCGCCGATTGGCCGGGGGAGACGGCCCGTGCCGGACCGCTCTATAAAAGGCGGAGCGCGGCCGGGGGAGGCGGCCGTGTGAGGCGGGGAGTCCGTCCGGCCCGGTGAGCGGCGGAGCCCCGCGGCCGGGCAGGATGTCGGCGGAGCGTTCGAGCGTGCGGGTGGTGTTCTTCGGCGCGGCGGGCGTGGGCAAGACGGCGCTGATCCAGCGGTTCCTGGCGGGCACGTTCGAGGCGCAGCACCGGCGCACGGTGGAGGAGCTGCACTGCCTGGACTACGAGCTGGGCCGCCAGCGGCCCCCCCTGCGCCTGGAGATCATGGACACCAGCGGCAGCTACTCCTTCCCGGCCATGCGGAGGCTGGGCATCCGCCGGGGGGACGCCTTCGCCCTGGTCTACTCGCTGCAGGAGCCCGAGTCCTTCCAGGAGGTGCGCCGCCTCCGGGACGAGATCCTGGAGGCCAAGGGCCGCCAGCCCTGCCCGCCCATCCTGCTGGTGGGCAACAAGAGCGACCTGGCCCCCGCCGGCGCCGACCCCCGCCTCCACCTCGACTGGGGCGACCCGCACCTGGAGGCGTCCGCCAAGCTGGGCGACAACGTGCCGGCCCTCTTCCGACAGCTGCTGCTCCTGCTGCACCTGCCCGGGAGGCTCAGCCCCGTCCTCCGCCACCGCCGCCGCCGCCGGACTTTCCCCGAATCCTCCTCCTCCTCCTCCGCGCAGCCCTCCGGGACGCCCGCCATCCGCAAAAGCCACAGCTGCACCGTGTCCTAGCCCCGCGGCGCTCACTACGCAGTCCCCCCTCCCCCCCCCAATAAAAGTTCCACCTCCAACCTGGGTCCCGTTGTGTCCGAACTGATAACGAGGGTGGTGACGGTCGGTGCCCAGCGCTCCGACGCTTAGGCGGCCGCGTGACCTTGGGTAAGTCACTTGATTCATTCAGTCAATCGCATTTAGTGAGCGCTTACTGTGTGCAGAGCACTGGGCTGAGCGCTTGGGAAGCACAGGTTGGCAACATAGAGAGACAGGCCCTACCCAACAGTGGGCTCAGGGAGCGCTTACTGTGTGCAGAGCACTGGACTGAGCGCTTGGGAAGTACAAGTTGGCAACATCTAGAGACGGTCTCTATATGTTGCCAACTTGTACTTCCCAAGCGCTTAGTCCAGTGCTCTGCACACAGTAAGTGCTCAATAAATAGAATTGATGATGATGATGATGAACAGTGGGCTCACGGAGCGCTTACTGTGTGCAGAGCACTGGACTGAGCGCTTGGGAAGTACAAGTTGGCAACATCTAGAGATGGTCTCTACATGTTGCCAACTTGTACTTCCCGAGCGCTCAGTCCGGTGCTCTGCACACAGTAAGCGCTCAATAAATACGATTGATGATGATGATGAACAGTGGGCTCACGGAGCGCTTACTGTGTGCAGAGCACTGGACTAAGCGCTTGGGAAGCACAAGTTGGCAACATCTAGAGACGGTCCCTACCCAACAGTGGGCTCACGGAGCGCTTACTGTGTGCAGAGCTTTTTAATGGCATTTATTAAGCGCTTACTATGTGCAGAGCACTGGACTAAGCGCGTGGGAAGTCCAAGTTGGCAACATATAGAGACGGTCCCTACCCAACGGTGGGCTCACAGTCTAGAAGGGCTCATGCTTCCATAGGCCTCGTTCACCTCATCTGGAAAATGGGGATTGATTGGGAAGAAGCGTGGCTCAGTGGAAAGAGCCCGGGCTTTGGAGTCAGAGGTCGTGGGTTCAAATCCCAGCTCCACCAAGTGTCAGCTGGGTGACTTTGGGCGAGTCACTTCACTTCTCTGGGCCTCAGTTACCTCCACCAATTGTCAGCTGGGGAACTTTGGGCGAGTCACTTCTCTGAGCCCCAGTTACCGCATCTGTAAAATGGAGATGATTAAGACTGTGAGCCCCCCGTGGGACAACCCAATCACCTTATAACCTCTCCAGCGCTTAGAACAGGGCTTTGCACATAGTAAGTGCTTAATAAGTGCCGTTATTATTATTGGGAGCCCCACGGGGGACAACCTGGTAGCTCCCCCAGCGCTTAGAACGGTGTTTCACACATAAGCACATAATACCAACATTATTATTATTTATTAAGTGTGCCTAACAAATACCAACATGATTATTATTATTATTTATTGAGCACTTACTAGGTGCCAAGTGCTGTTCTAAGCCCTGGGGAGGTCACAAGGTGATCACGTCCCACGGGGGGGGGGCGGGGGCATCACAGTTTTAATCTTCATTAGATGGATGAGGGAGCTGAGGCACAGAAGTCGTGATTTCTCCCCTCCAACCCCCCCCAAGGTCACACAGCAGACAAGCAGCGGTGGTAGGATTAGAGCCCATGACCTGTGACTCCCAAGCTCAGGCTCTTTCCTCTAAGCCATAGATCTTTTTTAAGTGCTTACTATGTGTAAAGCACTGTTCTAAGCGCTGGGGAGGTTACATGGTGATCGGGGGTCCCACGGTGGGGGGCACAGAATTAATCCTCATTTTACAGGTGAGGGAACTGAGGCCCAGTGAAGTGACTTGCCCAAAGTCACACAGCTGACCAGTGGTGGAGTCGGGATTTGAACCTAAGCGCTGGGGTGGTGTGAGCCCGTTGTTGGGTAGGGACCGTCTCTGTACGTTGCCGACTTGTACTTTCTGAGCGCTTAGTCCAGTGCTCTGCACACAGTAAGTGCTCCATAAATGCGACTGAATGAATAGAAGGGAGGGGGGTCGCCCCACGTGGGGCTCGCAGGCTTTAAAACCCGCTTGGTGGATGAGGGAACTGAGGCATAGAGAAATCAAGTGACTCACCTAAGGTCACACAGCAGACAAGGGGTGGTGTTGGGATTAGAACCCACGACCTCTCACTCCCAAACCCGGGCTCTTTGCTCCAAGCCGTGGATTTGTTAAGTGCCTAATATGTGCCAGGCACTGTACTAAGCGCTGCTGGGGGGGAGATAGAAGCCAATCGGGTTGGACACGGCCCCTGTCCCGCGTGCGGCTCCCGCTCTCAATCCCCATTTGACAGATGAGGGAACTGAGACCCAGGGAAGGGAGGTGACTCGCCCAAGGTCACCCAAGCAGACGAGTGGTGGTGTGGGGATTAGAACCTATGACCTTCCGACTCCCAGGCCCGAGCTCTAGCAACTATGCCAGGCTGCTTCCCCAACCGACCATAAACCCGGTGTGGGCAGGGATTGTCTCTTTATTGCTGTCTCGTACTTTCCAAGCGCTTAGTACAGTGGTCTGGATGCAGTAAGCACTCAATAAATATGAATGAATGAATGAATCTACCTTCTCGACCCCCGGGGGCACCAGGCCTGATGAGGAGCAGGGTACCGGAGTAGACCCCTTGGGGGATGCATGAGTGTCAGTCCATTTTGGGGGTGTCGGGGGAGAACCCGCGGAGAACGGGACTCTTCTGAATTTGGGGTGGGGGCGAGGAGCTGGTGGAGGGTTGTCTGAGGGAATCACTCGGCAGGACTGACAGCTTGATTCAATTGACCGTTCTCTCTGGGAAGGAAAGGCTAAAAACAACGCTGCTAAGAGTATTTCAGAAAACTGGAGGGTTGGAAGAGGAGCTGAAAGAAGTAGAAAGAAAAAAGAAGGCTGAAGACCGCTCAGAAATGAAGAGATGCACACGTGTGTCACAGAACAAAGACATCACCAGGCAGGGGCTCTACATGGCGATTGGCAAAATAAGGGGGAGCGGGGGGAGTCGTCTTTTAAAAGATGAAAAGCTCACCTCCCCAAACTCTTAAGAGAAGCAGCGTGGCTCAGTGGAAAGAGCCCGGGTTTTGGAGTGAGAGGTCAAGGGTTCAAATCCCAGCTCTGCCAATTGTCAGCTGTGTGACTTTGGGCAAGTCACTTAACTTTTCTGGGCCTCTGTTTACCTCATCTGTAAAATGGGGATTAAGACTGTGAGCTCCCCCCCACCCCGTGGGACAACCTGATCACCTTGTAACCTCCCCAGCACTTAGAACAGTGCTTTGCACGTAGTAAGTGCTTAATAAATGCCATCATTATTATAGGTCGGGTGCAACCAAGGAAACGAGGCTAGCTTTAAAAAAAAAGATTTGAAGAGTGTCCTACAAATGATGCCAAAGCTAATAATAAAAGATTTAACTGTTAGCAAAGGTAGGAAGCTGGCTAGGAATGAAAAGGAGATCTTAGAGAGGCTCCTGATTTTAGTTGGGGATTAAGACTGTGAGCTCCCCCCACCCCGTGGGACAACCTGATCACCTTGTAACCTCCCCAGCACTTAGAACAGTGCTTTGCACGTAGTAAGTGCTTAATAAATGCCATCATTATTATAGGTCGGGTGCAACCAAGGAAACGAGGCTAGCTTTAAAAAAAAAAAAAGATTTGAAGAGTGTCTTACAAGGGATGCCAAAGCTAATAATAAAAGATTTAACTGTTAGCAAAGGCAGGAAGCTGGCTAGGAATGAAAAGGAGATCTTAGAGAGGCTCCTGATTTTAGTTGGACCTTTTCTGAGGAAGATCCTCGAGAGGGTAATGCTCAAATTGTTTATTGGAGAAGATGAGAGAAGTATCCTGAGCACCCAAGGTGTCTTTGGGCTAATTGACTAGTCATTAATAGGAGGGGCCATTCTCCCAGAGTTTGGAAAACACAGTTTTCCAAAGTTTGGAATGCCTAACGGTGCCACCTAGCGTTATGAAGGGCCATGATGATGGTAATAATAATAATAATGATATTTAAGTGCTTACTATGTGCCAAACACTGTTCTAAGCGCTGGGGCAGATACACAGTAATCAGGTTATCCCACACAGGGCTCACAGTCTTCACCCCCATTTTCCAGATGAAGTCACTGAAGCTGAGAGAAGTGAAGTGACTTGCCCAAAGTCACACAGCCGACAAGTGGCGGTGCCGGAATTAGAACCCACGACCTCTGACTCCCGAGCCCGGGCTCTTTCCGTTAAGCCGCGCTGCTTCTCTAAGAGATCCTGATCTCCGTGATCCTGGAGGACTGGCATGTGCCAACATAACTAAGAGATGATGCTAGAAACTTGGGTTTTTTTCTTACGGCACTAAGGTCTTACTATGTGCCAGGCACTGTACTAAGCATGGGGTAGATACAAGTTAATCAATCAATCAATCGTATTTATTGAGCGCTTACTGTGTGCAGAGCACTGTACTAAGCGCTTGGGAAGTACAAGTTGGCAACATATAGAGACAGTCCCTACCCAACAGTGGGCTCACAGTCTCGTTGGACACAGTACCCGTCCCGCATAGAGCTCGCGGTCTTAATCCCCGTTTTACAGATAAGGCAACTGAGGCACAGAGTGGTTTTGACTTAAGGTCACACAGCAGACAAGTGGTCGAATTAGAACCCAGATTTTTCTGCCTTCTGGGATCATGCTCTATCCACTGAAATGAGACTGTCTTAGGTCTAGGCCTGCAAAAACAATAAAATCGGTAGGGTCGCTTTGAGGGTGGGGGACAAATGGGGAGATTGGGAGGTAAGGCTTCCCTGTGGGGGCTAGAGAAGATGGGGAAGAGGGAAACAAGGGGAGGGAGTTGTTAGTTTTTGCCGCTGCCCAACTCAGAAGAAGCCAGCGGAGCGGGGCTCTACCCCTTAGCAGGCTGGGCCCGTGGGATTTACAAGGAACAGTCACTGCTTCCCCTTTTTGCTTCTCTCTACTTTTTCTAGCTGCAGTCAGAGAATCAGCTGCTGCTGTTAGGACCAAATTCCCTACTGTGTGGCTTCAGGCAGTCATTAAAAAGCTGCGTGCCCCCCCCCCCCCCAATTTTTCTTCTTTTTTTATGGTATTTGTTATTCGATCGTATCTATTGAGCACTTACTGTGTGCAGAGCACCGTACGAAGCGTTTGGAAGGGTACGATATAGCAGTCATACAGACACATTTCCCGCCCACAGGTTGGACGCAGTCCCTGTCCCACATGGGGCTCAACATGAATCCCCATTTTACAGAAGAGGTAACCGAGGCGCCGAGAAGGGACTTGCCCAAGGTCACACAGCGGACGAGTGGCCGAGCATGGATTAGAACCCAGGTCCTTCTGAGTCCCAGGCCCACGTTCTACCCGCTCCCGCTCCAGGTGAGGTGTAGCATAGAGAACGCAAGGATCATCATCATCATCATCATCATCATCAATCGTATTTATTGAGCGCTTACTGTGTGCAGAGCACTGTACTAAGCGCTTGGGAAGTACAAATTGGCAACATATAGAGACAGTCCCTACCCAACAGTGGGCTCACAGTCTAAAAGGGGGAGACAAAACCAAACATACTAACAAAATAAAATAAATAGAATAGATGATATGTACAAGTAAAATAAATAAATAAATAAGTAGAGTAATAAATATGTATAAACATATATACATATATACAGGTGCTGTGGGGAAGGGAAGGAGGTAAGATGGGGGGGATGGAGGGGGGAGGAGGGGGAGAGGAAGGAAGGGGCTTAGTCTGGGAAGGCCTCCTGGAGGAGGTGAGCTCTCAGTAGGGCCTTGAAGGGAGGAAGAGAGCGAGCTTGGCAGATGGGCAGAGGGAGGGCATTCCAGGCCCGGGGGATGACGTGGGCCGGGGGTCGATGGCGGGACGGGCGAGAACGAGGTACGGTGAGGAGATTAGCGGCGGAGGAGCGGAGGGTGCGGGCTGGGCTGGAGAAGGAGAGAAGGGAGGTGAGGTAGGAGGGGGTGAGGGGATGGACAGCCTTGAAGCCCAGGGTGAGGAGTTTCTGCGGAGGGGCAGCTCGCCTTGGCCCTCCCGAAGGTGGCCCCACGCTGTCCGCCAGCTCCCGCCGCTTCTCACGGGCGGTTGAGCACAAAGTTGGCACCCTCCTTCTCCAACGGTCTCCGTTTCTCGCTCTTAGTCCCTCCTCCAGTGGTCCTTTGCACTGTGCCTCGTGGCTCAGTCTGCCATCTTAGAGCTATGTGGCCTAGATGGCGGAGGGGGGGCACCCCCAAAGCATGAAGACGTTGGGATAACCTGAGGGGCCGGGGTCAATCGCAAACTGCGGCCGCTTCAGTGGCCGGCGGTGTGTGTTATGTTGCCAACTTGTACTTCCCAAGCGCTTGGTACAGTGCTCTGCACACACAGTAAGTGCTCAATAAATACAATTGAATGAATGAATGGGAGGTGGGCACTACAGGGGAGGGGAGGAGAGGGGCAATGTCAGCAGGTGGGAGCCCCCCTCACTGCTTTGTTCTGCTTTGAGGGGACACATTGGACCGTGGGCTTGAATCTTCCCCCCCAAACACAAACACCACCACACCCTGGTTTGGAGCCAGGGAGGGGAAGGAACAACGAGGAAAACCCACCTTTGGGTCCGGTCTCCGTGTTAGAAGCCTCCCCTGAGCCGGCAAAGCATGGCCTAGTGAAGCAGCGTGGCTCAGTGCAAAGAGCCCAGGCTTTGGAGTCAGAAGTCATGGGTTCAAATCCCGGCTCCGCCAATTTTCTCCGCCTTGCTGTGTGACTTTGGGCAAGTCACTTAACTTCTCTGGGCCTCAGTTCCCTCATCTGTCAAATGGGGATTAAGACTGGGATCCCCACATGGGACAACCTGATCAGCTTGTAACCTCTCCAGCGCTTAGAACAGTGCTTTGCACATAGTAAGTGCTTAATAAATGCCATCATCATTATGATCATCATCATAGTGGCGGGAACCCGGGCTTGGAAGTCGGAAGGTCGTGAGTTCTAATTCCCGCTCCGCCACTCGTCTGCTTGGGTGACTGAGGGCAAGTCACTTCACTGGGCCTCAGCGACCTCATCTGTAAAATGGGGATTGAGGCTGAGCCCCGTGTGGGACAGGGACTGCGTCAACCCGGTCTGCTTGTATCTACCCCAGTGCTCAGTACGGGGGCTGGCCCATAATAAGCGCTTAACGAATGTCACAATTATCATTAGCAAAGGCCCTGTGCATGAACTCTGTGTTAGAGACCAGGCTGGGTTCACTCCTCTCCCCCAGAGCGAAGGACCAGGGTAACGCCATCCACTAGGCTACACCGCTTCTCGTCAGTCACCTCCGGCCAAGACATCCCATCACTTAAACACGCAGGTCTGCCGGCCAGCCGGCAAAGGCCGAAAATTGTTTTCGCCGACTCCTTCTCTCTCCTCACCCATGCCTGGTAATTCATTCATTCAATCGTATTGATTATAATAATAATAAGGGCATTTATGAAGTGCTTCCTCTGTGCAAAGCACTGTTCTAAGCGCTGGACACTGATTGAGCGCTTACTGTGGGCAGAGCACTGTACGAAGCGCTTGGGAAGTCCAAGTTGGCAACATAGACGGTCCCTACCCAACAACGGGCTCACAGTCTAGAAGGGGGAGACAGACAACAAAACAGAAAAAAAAACACTTGGGTGTCAAAATCATCGGAACAAATAGTTGTAATATCCTCACAACTCCACAGTGAGGTTACCTTCCAGTGACTTTGGGCAAGTCACTTAACTTCTCTGTGCCTCAGTTCCCTCATCTGTAAAAGGGGGGTGACGACTGTGAGCCGCCCAGGGGACAAAGTGACGCTAAACCATTGTTCAGCATCGCGTTATCGGAGTGTAGGAGAGGATTTGAAGGGGAGAGATAGTCTCTCCCACAGAGGAGGATCGGACTGTTTCTCTTGGCGGTGGGAAGAAGTCCCAGAAGCAAGAGGAGGAAAAGAAGGAGAGAATGGGCAAATCCCATTCCCTCTCATTGGAGGATTCCTCCACTCCAGAACGTCCTATCCCTGAATATTCCCCAGGTACGGTCCCTCATCCCAGCCCGACCAGCCTGCATCTCCGCCCCAAGGTGCGCTCACGGTATAGTACTTTTTATAATACGTCAGCATGCGCGTGGAATACATTGCTTGTCGGGTCTTCTCCCATTACAGTGTATACACCTCGATGCCCGGACCAGTTATTTAAACAATATTCCAACTCCTGATAGGTCTAGACAAATAATATCCATCAGGCAGTTGGGCGATGCCGGCTACCCTCTAGGGGATGTTGAATAAATGCTTTTTCATGATTCGATAAACCAAACTGTGCCTCAAATTCAATCAATCAATCAATCAATCGTATTTATTGAGCGCTTACTATGTGCAGAGCACTGGACTAAGCGCTTGGGAAGTACAGATTGGCAACATCTAGAGACAGTCCCTACCCAACAGTGGGCTCACAGTCTAAAAGGGGGAGACAGAGAACAGAACCAAACATACCAACAAAATAAAATAAATAGGATAGGAATGTACAAGTAAAATAAATAAATAAATAAATAATTGATATGGCAACTCAAAAATATTTATTTAGAAGCGGCGTGGCTCAGTGGAAAGAGCCCGGGCTTTGGAATCAGTATTTATTACTCTATTTATTTATTTATTTATTTTACTTGTACATATCTATTCTATTATTTTGTTAGTATGTTTGGTTTTGTTCTCTGTCTCCCCCTTTTAGACTGTGAGCCCACTGTTGGGTAGGGACTGTCTCTAGATGTTGCCAATCTGTACTTCCCAAGCGCTTAGTACAGTGCTCTGCACATAGTAAGCGCTCAATAAATACGATTGATGATGATGATGAGGTCATGGGTTCAAATCCCGGCTCCGCCAATTAGCTGGGTGACTTTGGGTAAGTCACTTCACTTCTCCGGGCCTCAGTTCCCTCATCTGTAAAATGGCGATGACGACTGTGAGCCCCCCAGGGGACAACCTGAGATCACCTTATAATCTCCCCAGGGCTTAGAACAATGCTTTGCACATAGTAAGCACTTAATAAATGCTATTATTATTATTATTTACCAAATTTCCTATCTCTCCCCATCTGGGAAGCAGAAGAGGGACAGACATTTTACCTGAATTTCACCGAAAGAGGAATTGGTGGCTAGAGTGCTCTGCACACAGTAAGCGTTCAATAAATACGATTGATGATGATGATGATTATGTAAATGACTCGACTAACCCTTAAGTCAGCGGCACAGGTTTTTCTTCTGATTGTCTATTTTACACATTGCTCTCTCTGACCAAAGCTCTTCTCAACCCTTCCTTCCCCTTTTAAAATCCTAAACGGTATTTCAGATTGAGACTGGAAAGTCCAGAGTGGGGAGAAACCTCTTTTAGACAGTACCTATCAATCGTTACCTAACTTTATAATAATAATAATAATTATTATGGTATTTGTTAAGGGCTATGCGTCAGGCCCTGTACTAAGTGCTGGGGTAGATACAAGGTAATTGGGTTGGACGCGGTCCCTGTCCCATATGGGGCTCACCGACTTAATCTACATTTCACAGAGATAACTGAGGCACGGAGGGGTAAAGTGACTTGCCCAAGGTCATGCAGCAGATTCACGGCGGAGTCGGGATTAGAACCCAGGTCCTTCTGACCCTCAGGCCCGCACTTTATCCACTAGACCAGACCGTGCCGCTTCCCTAACACCACACTGCTTCCCTAACTTTGAGCCGATCGTTTTCAAAACGAATCCGTAGAAAATCAAAATAGATACCAAAATCTGTTTATAGCTTAAATTGATTTTCATTGACGAGTTTTTGTTTTCTCGGCTACGTTTGTTGAACAAATAAATTTACGGCACACAGAGAGAAAAAGATACAAGGACAGGCAGGAGCAGAGGGACAAGGACCCTGCCTGAGCAGCGTGGCTTAGTGGAAAGAGCCCGGGCTGGAGAGTCAAAGGATGTGAGTTCTAATCCCGGTCCTGCCACTTGTCTGCTGTGAGGCCTTGGGCAAGCCACTTAACCTCTCTGTGCCTCGGTTACCTCATCTGTAAAATGGGGATTAAGACAGTGAGTCCCCCAGGGGACGAACTGATTGCCCTGTATCTACCCCAGTGCTTAGAAGAGTGCTTAGCAAATAGCAAGCGCTGAACAAATGCTGTCGTGATTATTACCCCAACGCTTAACACAGTTCTTGGCCCGTAGTAAGGACTTAACAAACGATTAGGAAGCACTTACAATTATTGAGGACAGGCAGGGAAGCATGGACGGAGAGTCAGAGAAGGACAGAGTGACTGGCAGAGAGAATCCACTTCTTTCGATGGTTCGTTTAACTGCCCTTGAAAATGTATCTATTATTCTCCCAGCCCTCTGTGGGCAGGGATTGTCTCTTGTTTGTTGCTGAATTGTCACTCGTTCAATCGTATTTATTGAGCGCTTACTGTGTGCAGAGCACTGGACTAAGCGCTTGGGAAGTACAAGTTGGCAACGTATGGAGACGGTCCCTACCCAACAACCTTTCCAAGCGCTTAGGCCAGTGCTCTGCACACAGTAAGTGCTCAAGAAAAGCACTGAATGAATGAATGAATGAATGAATGAAAATGAATGAATGAATGAATGTAATTTCCTTTATTTGAACTTGCACGCTCCCGGGGCTCATTACTGTTCTCATCTGAAAAAGGGTGAGGGGCATCTACATCACATTGGTCTCCTTTAATCTATCCCTGCCGGATTGTAAACTCTCTGAGGGTGGGGATCATGCCCGATTACTCTACTGGACTCTCCCAATTGCTTAGTACAGTGCCCCAGCACAGTAAGCGCTCAGTACATACCAACAACTGATCGAGTGTTGGGACTTGGCTGGGAAGGACGAGAGAGAAGATGTAAATGCTTAGTACAGTGTTCTGCACACAGTAAGAGCTCAATAAATACAATTGAATGAATACAAAGAAGGGAAGGAATTAACGAGGTAAGGCGGAAACTCAGAGAGCACTCTTCTGGTGGTTTTGATTTTGCCAACAGAGTCGTTGGGAAGATCATAATAATAATAATAATAATAATAATAATGGCATTTGTTAAGCGCTTACTATGTGCAAAGCACTGTTCTAAGTGCTGGGGGGGGATACAAGGTGATCAGGGTGTCCCACATGGGGCTCACAGTCTTAATCCCCGTTTTACAGATGAGGGAACTGAGGCTCAGAGAAGTTAAGTGACTTGTCCAAGGTCACACAGCAGACATGTGGCGGAGCCGGGATTCGAACCCATGACCTCTGGCTCCAAAGCCCGGGCTCTATCCACTGAGCCAAGATCATCCGGGGCAAGGTGGTGGGACGCCCGAGCCCGGGCTCTTTCCACTGAGCCACGGTACATTATTGTTATTATTATGTTCATTCATTCAATCGTATTTATTGAGCGCTTACTGTGTGCAGAGCACTGGACTGAGCGCTTGGGAAGTGCAAGTCGGCAACACGTAGAGAGGGTCCCTACCCAACAACGGGCTCATAGTCTAGAAGCGGGAGACAGACAACAAAACAAAACATGTAGACAGGTGTCAAAATCGTCAGAATAAATAGAATTATAGCTATGTGCACATCGTTATCTCCCAAGAGCTTAAAGACAGTGCTCCTTGTGTATATATGTACGTATTTGCGTAACTATGTACACATTTATTCTATTTATTTTATTAATAATGTGTATATATCTATAATTCTATTTATATTGATGCTATTGATGCCTGTTTACTTGTTTTGATGACCATCAAAGCAAGTAAACAGGCATCAATAGCATCAATATAAATAGAATATTTATAGTCTAGGTCTTTATATTAGGTCTGTATATTTAGGTCTCTATATTCTATATTCTAGGTCTTCCCCCTAGACGATGAGCCCGTTGTTGGGTAGGGGTTGTCTCTGCGACCGAATTCTACTTTCCAAGCGCTTAGTACAGTGCTCTGCACATAGTAATTGCTCAATAAATCCGACAATGACTGAATGAATGCTCTGCACCCAGTAAGCGCTCAATAAATACAATAGGCTGCAGTATCTGATTGCTCCTTTTAGAAGGCAGTCGGCTACTGAAGTTACAGATCTCTAATTCTATTCATTTATACTGATGCTACTGATGCCTGTCTACTTGTTTCGAGCACATAGTACAGTTCTCTGCGCACAGGAAGCGCTCAGTAAATACGATTGGATGAAGGCCTGTCTCCCCCTTCTAGCCTGTGAGCCCACTGTCGGGTAGGGACCGTCTCTAGATGTTGCCAACTTGTACTTCCCAAGCGCTTAGTACAGTGCTCTGCACACAGGAAGCGTTTAATCAATACGATTGAGGGATTGATTGATTGTTTAAAAGGAGGGGCGGGGCGTGTCCTCCCTGTCGGCCTCGTGCTCAATCATCATCAATCGTATTTATTGAGCGCTTACTATGTGCAGAGCACTGTACTAAGCGCAATAAAGTTTCTGTTTCGAGATGGGAGGCTATTACACCTCAGCTCCCCTGAGAGCGTCCCCTCTGCTCCTCCGCCACTAACCTCCTCCCCGTACCTCGTTCTCGCCTGTCCCGCCATCGACCCCCGGCCCACGTCCTCCCCCGGGCCTGGAATGGCCTCCCTCTGCCCCTCCGCCAAGCTAGCTCTATTCCTCCCTTCAAGGCCCTGCTGAGAGCTCACCTCCTCCAGGAGGCCTTCCCACACTGAGCCCCTTCCTTCCTCTCCCCCTAGTCCCCCTCTCCATCCCCCTCATCTTACCTCCTTCCCTTCCCCACAGCACCTGCTTATATGTATATATGTTTGTACATATTTATTACTCCATTTTACTTGTACATATCTATTCTATTTATTTTATTTTGTTAGTATGTCTGGTTTTGTTGTCTGTCTCCCCCTTCTAGACTGTGAGCCCGTTGTTGGGTAGGGACCGTCTCTATATGTTGCCAACTCGTACTTCCCAAGCGCTTAGTACAGTGCTCTGCACATAGTAAGCGCTCAATAAATACGATTATTTCAAACGGAGGGGCGGGGCGCGTCCTCCCTGTGGGCCTCGTGCTCAATAAAGTTTTTGTTGCGAGATGGGAGGTGATTATTTCAAAAGGAGGGGCGGGCCGTGTCTTCCCTGTGGGCCTCGTGCTCAATAAGTCAATCAATCAATCGTGTTTATTGAGCGCCTACTGTGTGCAGAGCACTGTACTAAGCGCTTGGGAAGTACGAGTTGGCGGAGGGGGCGGGGCGTGCCCTCCCTGTCGGCCTCGTGCTCAATCAATCAATCAATCAATCGTATTGAGCGCCTACTGTGTGCAGAGCACAGGACTAACCGCTTGCGTGGCTCAGTGGAAAGAGCCTAGGCTTTGGAGTCAAAGATCATGGGTTCAAATCCCGACTCCACCAGTTGTCAGCTGTGTGACTTTGGGCAAGTCACTTAACTTCTCTGTGCCTCAGTTCCCTCATCTGTAAAATGGGGATTAAGACTGTGAGCCCCCCGTGGGACAGCCCGATCACCTTGTAACCTCCCCAGCGCTGAGAACAGTGCTTTGCACATAGTAAGCGCTTAATAAATGCCATTATTATTATTATTATTATTATTACAAGTTGGCGGAGGGGGCGGGGCGTGTCCTCCTTGTCGGCCTCGTGCTCAATCAATCAATCAATCAATCGTATTGAGTGCCTACTGTGTGCAGAGCACTATACTAACCGCTTGCGTGGCTCGGTGGAAAAAGCCTAGGCTTTGGAGTCAGAGATCATGGGTTCAAATCCCGACTCCACCAATTGTCAGCTGTGTGACGTTGGGCAAGTCACTCAACTTTTCTATGCCTCAGTCACCTCATCTGTAAAATGGGGATTAAGATTGTGAGTCCCCCCCCCCGCCCCCGTGGAACAGGCTGATCACCTTGTAACCTCCCCAGCGCTTAGAACAGTGCTTTGCACATAGTAAGCGCTTAATAAATGCCATTATTATTATTATTACAAGTTGGTGGAGGGGGGCGGGGTGTGTCCTTATCATCATCATCATCATCAATCGTATTTATTGAGCGCTTACTACGTGCAGAGCACTGCACTAAGCGCTTGGGAAGTACAAATTGGCAACATCTAGAGACAGTCCCTACCCGACAGTGGGCTCACAGTCTAAAAGGGGGAGACAGAGAACAAAACCAAACATACTAACAAAATAAAATAAATAGAATAGATATGTACAAGTAAAATAAATAGAGTAATAAATATGTACAAACATATCTACAGGTGCTGTGGGGAAGGGAAGGAGGTAAGATGGGGGGGTGAAGAGGGTGACGAGGGGGAGAGGAAGGAGGGGGCTCAGTCTGGGAAGGCCTCCTGGAGGAGGGCCTCGTGCTCAATAAAGTTTTTGTTGCGGGATGCGAGGCGATTATTTCAAAAGGAGGGGCGGGCGGAGGGGGCGGGGCGTGTCCTCCCTGTCGGCCTCGTGCTCAATAAAGTTTTTGTTGCGAGATGTAGGCTATTTCAAAAGGAGGGGCGGGGCGTGTCCTCCCTGTGGGGCTCGCGCTCAATAAAGTTTTTGTTGCGAGATGTGAGGCTATTTCAAACGGAGGCGGGGGCGTGTCCTCCCTGTGGGCCTCGCGCTCAATAAAGTTTTTGTTGCGAGATGGGAGGCTATTTCAAGCGGAGACGGGGGCCGGGCGGGTCCTCCCTGTGGGCCTCGTGCTCAATAAAGTTTTTGTTGCGAGCTGTGAGGCTATTTCAAACGGAGGCGGGGGCGGGGCGGGTCCGGTCCTCCTTGTCGGCCTCGTGCTCAATAAAGTTTTTGTTGCGAGATGTGGGGCTATTTCAAACGGAGACGGGGGCCGGGCGGGTCCTCCCTGTGGGCCTCGTGCTCAATAAAGTGTTGCGAGACGTGAGGATATTTCAAACGGAGACGGGGGCCGGGCGGGTCCTCCCTGTGGGCCTCGTGCTCAATAAAGTTTTTGTTGCGAGATGTGAGGCTATTTCAAACGGAGGCGGGGGCGGGACGTGTCCTCCCTGTGGGGCTCGTGCTCAATAAAGTTTTTGTTGCGAGACGTGAGGCTATTTCAAACGGGGGCGGGGCGTGTCCTCCCTGTGGGGCTCGCGCTCAATAAAGTTTTTGTTGCGAGCTGTGTGGCTATTTCAAACGGAGGGGCGGGGCGTGTCGTCCCTGTGGGGCTCGCGCGCAATAAAGTTTTTGTTGCGGGGGGGAGGAGGCGGGAGGCGATTTCAAAAGGCGTCGGGGGCGGGGCCGGGTCGTGACGTCAGAAGGGAGTCCCATGGTGCCCCGCGGCGGGCGGGCGGTGTTTGGATTTTAAATCGTTGCAGCCAATCAGAGTGCGCGGGGCGCCGCCTAACGTTCGCCGGGGGGACACGCAGCCGCCGCCGCCGCCGCAGCAGATCGTGCAGCCCGGTCCGTTGCATCCTCCGAGCTCCGTTGCATCCTCCGCCCTCCGTTGCATCCTCCGTTGCATCCTCCGCCCGTCGCATCGGCCTCGGCATGAGCGCCCTGCCGGCGAAGGCCCCGGGCCGTCCGGCCGGGGGAGCGGCGGCGGCGGCGGCGGGGGCTCCCGCACCGTCGGCGTCGGCGTCGGCGTCGGTTCCCGGTCCGGAGATCCCCGAGGTGCTGCTGGACCCCCGCAGCCGGCGCCGCTTCGCGCGCGGCCGCTTCCTGGGCAAGGGCGGCTTCGCCAAGTGCTTCGAGCTGACCGACCTGGACAGCCGGGAGGTGTTCGCCGGCAAGATCGTGCCCAAGGCCCTGCTGCTCAAGCCGCACCAGAAGGAGAAGATGTCCATGGAGATCTCCATCCACAAGAGCCTGCTCCACCGCCACGTGGTGGGCTTCCACTGCTTCTTCGAGGACGACGACTTCGTCTTCGTCGTGCTGGAGCTCTGTCGGAGGAGGGTGAGCTCGGGCCGGGGGCGCCGTAACCATCACAACGGTGATGGCGTTGATTAAAAGCGCTTACTAGGTGCGAAGCGCCGGGGAGGTTGCGAGGCGGTCAGGTTGGTCCACGGGGGCCTCCCGACCCGCATTGGGTTTTTGGGGGGGGGGGTTTGGGGGGGGGGGAGGTAGTCTCCCAAGCGCTTCGGACAGTGCACCGCGCCCAGAAGGCGCTGGGGTGGTGGGGGGCCGGCCGCCCGCAGGGCCCCGAAATGATACTTTTTGGAGGGGCCCGAAACGCCCAGAGTTTCAACGTTCCAAAGGGGGAGGGGACCCATCCCCCATCCCCCATCCCCCATCCCCCATCCCCCCCTCCCCCCTCCCCCCAATTCACCTCCAGCCGTATTAATGGAGCGCTTCCCGGCGTGCAGAGAGCAGAGCACTGCCCTAAGCGCTCGGGGAAAGTAGAGCGCGGCAGGCGGCGGCCACACTGGGGGCCGGGGGTCGGCCGGCCGGCGATGTCCGGCTCGAGACAGGGACCGATGGGGACAGAAGGGCCGCGGGGACGGGAAACCACGAGACCCCAGCGAGAAGGAAAGTTAGCCATATCTGCCTGCATTAACGGCTTTGGGCTCTCCTCTCCTCTCGTCCCTTCTCTTCCCTTTTCCCTTCGCCTCTCCTCTCCCCTCCCCTCGTCCCTTTTCCGCTTGCCTCTTCTCTCGTCCCCTCTCTCCTCGTCTCGTCTCTTCTCTCTTCCCTCCTCTCCCCACTTCTCTTTTCTTCTTCCCTCCTCTCTCTTCCTCTCCCTTCTCCTGTCTCCTTTCCTCCCCCTTCTCCCCTCTCCCCTCTTCTCTCCCTCTCCCCGCTTCTCCTCTCCCCTCTTCTCGCTGCTCCTCTCTCCTTTTCTCGCCGCTCCTCTCCTCTTCTCGCCGCTCCTCTCCTCTTCACGCCGCTCCTCTCCTCTCCTCCTCTCCTCTCTCCTCTTCCTGCCGCTCCTCTCCTCCTCTCCTCCTCTTCTCTCCTCCTCTCCTCTCTCTCCTCTCTCCCCTCCTCCCCTCCCCTCCCCTCCCCTCCTCTCCCCTCCTCTCCTCTCTCCTCCTCTCCCCTCCTCTCCTCCTCTCCCCTCCTCTCCTCCCTCCTCCTCTCCTCCCTCCTCCTCTCCTCCCTCCTCCTCTCCTCCCTCCTCCTCTCCTCCCTCCTCCTCTCCTCCCCTCCTCTCCTCCCTCCTCTTCTCCTCCCCTCCTCTCCTCCCTCCTCTTCTCCTCCCTCATCCTCTCCTCTCTCCTCCTCTCCCCTCCTCTCCTCTCTCCTCCTCTCCCCTCCTCTCCTCCCTCCTCCTCTCCTCCCTCCTCCTCTCCTCCCTCCTCCTCTTCTCTCCTCCTCTCTCTCCTCTCCCCTCCTCTCCCGTCCTCTCCTCTCCCCTCCTCTCCTCTCTCCCCTCCTCCCCTCCCCTCCCCTCCTCTCCTCTCTCCCCTCCTCCCCTCCCCTCCCCTCCTCTCCTCTCCCCTCCTCTCCTCCCTCCTCCTCTCCTCCCTCCTCCTCTCCTCCCCTCCTCTCCTCCCTCCTCTTCTCCTCCCCTCCTCTCCTCCCTCCTCTTCTCCTCCCTCATCCTCTCCTCCCTCCTCCTCTCCTCCCTCCTCCTCTCCTCCCCTCCTCTCCTCCCTCCTCTTCTCCTCCCCTCCTCTCCTCCCTCCTCTTCTCCTCCCTCATCCTCTCCTCTCCCCTCCTCTCCTCTCTCCTCCTCTCCCCTCCTCTCCTCTCTCCTCCTCTCCCCTCCTCTCCTCCCTCCTCCTCTCCTCCCCTCCTCTCCTCCCTCCTCTTCTCCTCCCCTCCTCTCCTCCCTCCTCTTCTCCTCCCTCATCCTCTCCTCTCCCCTCCTCTCCTCTCTCCTCCTCTCCCCTCCTCTCCTCTCTCCTCCTCTCCCCTCCTCTCCTCCCTCCTCCTCTCCTCCCTCCTCCTCTCCTCCCTCCTCCTCTCCTCCCTCCTCCTCTCCTCCCTCCTCCTCTCCTCTCCCCTCCTCTCCTCTCTCCTCCTCTCCCCCCTCCTCTCTCCTCCCTCTCCTCTCTCCTCCTCTCCTCTCTCCTCCTCTCCTCTCCCCTCCTCTCCTCTCTCCTCCTCTCCCCCCTCCTCTCTCCTCCCTCTCCTCTCTCCTCCTCTCCTCTCTCCTCCTCTCCTCTCCTCTCCTCCCTCCTCCTCCCCTCTCTCCTCCTCTCCTCTCTTTCCCTCCCTTCCTCTCCCCTCCCTTCCCCTCTTCTCCTCTCTTCTCCCCTCCTCTCCCCCCCTTGCTTCTCCCCCTCCACTTCTCCTCTCTTCTCTACTCTTCTCCCCTCCTCTCCTCTCTTCTCCCCTCCCCGCTTCTCTTCTCCTCTCCCTGCTTCTCTTCTCCTCTCTTCTCCCCACTTCTCTTCTCCTCTCTACTCTTCTCTTCTTTCTTCTCCCCCTTTTCCTCCCCCTTTTCCTCCCCCCTTTCCTCCCCCCCTTTCCTCCCCCCCCTTCCTACCCCCTTCCTCCCCCCTTCCTTCCCCCCCTTTCCTCCCCCCCCTTTCCTCCCTTCTCCTCCTCTGGCCGCCCCCTCCTCTCACCCTCCTGTCCTCCGGTAGTCTTTGCTGGAGCTGCATAAGCGTCGGAAGGCGGTGACGGAGCCCGAAGCGCGCTACTACCTGCGCCAGATCATCCTGGGCTGCCAGTACCTGCACCGCACCCGAGTCATCCACCGGGACCTCAAGCTGGGCAACCTCTTCCTCAACGATGACATGGAGGTCAAAATAGGTCAGGACAAGCCGGCAGTCCGGGGACCTTCCCCCTTCTCAGGAGCGGGACGGGGAAACCAAAGAAAAGCCCCACAGAGAAAGCTGCCTACAAATCTGTGCTGGCTCAATAGGAACTCCCCTGGACTTGCAAAGAGAAGGCACCAGTAATTGATTTTTAGGCCTGACTCTCCTGCTACATTGCTCCTTGAGGGTGGGGATCCTGTGTACCAAGCTAGTGTACTCTCCCGAGTTCTTAGTACAGCGCTCTGCACACAGTAAGGGCTGAGTAGTATTAATACCACTTCAGTAATAAAGAGTATTGGTTGAAAAGCCATGTCATTTGGAAAAGAAGTTCAGGCTCAGCCTGGTAGAACGCAACCCAGGCCTCCATTTTAAACAGACTAATAGGAGCCGCTCCTCCTCTAGTCTGGAAGCCCCTTCTGGACTGGGAATGTGCTTACTCTACTATAGTGGACTCTCCTGAGCACTTAGTACAGTGCCCCGCAGTACCGTCTTTTGCAAGAGTTCATCCTGTGGGCTGCTTCTCTCTCTGTCTCGAAACCTTTGACTCTTCCCTAGTGATTGGAGTGTGTGACTGAGACTTGGTTGCAAACCCTTCAAGGACCCCATCGCCCTCCAGCTGGATCTTTTTGCGAAAAAAGAGGTTGTCGGCTTTTTAAGTTTGGAGCCTCTATGATAATGGTAGCTGGCAGTCAGCTAACCTTTAAAGCGGCATAAGCAGTCACTAGAATTGATTGCTCTTAACTAGTGCAGAGAACTGTCTAAATGTTTAATAATTGTGGTGTTAACTGCTTACTATGTGCCAGGCCCTGTACTCAGCATCGAGGTGGATGTGAGTAAATCAGGTTGGGCGGCAAAAGTGTTCTATATCCCTATGGCCCCACAAGTGCTCTGATTTTTCACTCTGACCCTTCAGCTGTCTGTCCCGCTCATAATAATAATAATTATAAATAATTATGGTATTAAGCGCTTACTGTGTGCCAAGCACTGGGGTATCATCATCATCAGTCGTATTTATTGAGCGTTTACTGTGTGCAGAGCACTGTACTAAGCGCTTGGGAAGTATAAGTTGGCAACATATAGAGACAGTCCCTACCCAACCGTGGGCTCACAGTAGATACAAGATATTCAGGTTGTCCCACGTGGAGCGCCCAGTCTTAATCCCCATTTTACAGACGAGGTCACCGAGGCCCAGAGAAGTGAAGTGGCTTGCCCAGGCACACACAGCAGACAAGTGGCGGAGCGGGATTAGAACTCACGTCCTCGGCCTCCCGAGCCCGGGCTGCTGCCACTGAGCCACGCTGCCTCTCATCCCCGAGCCCCGTGGTGATAGTGTGGGCACTGAGTGTCCCTCAAATGGGGTGCTAAAAAGAGGTTAAAATGCCATCCAGGTTTGCAAATCTCGAGAAATCTGTCACCCCGAGTAGGGAGCCCTAGAATTAGACCGTATCGTCGGGTGTAAGTAGACGCTCGGAGGGTCTCTTGTGACCGCAGATGGCTCTCTGCCGTGGAGTCCCTAGCCCGATCTTCTATCATCCGAACGTGGGAGTGGTCAGAAGAAGGCACGCTGGCGGAAACTTGGTCGTGGATCGGTCCGATTCTCACCCCTAGCGAGACCCCCGTGGTTGGAGAATCGAAAGCGGATTTGCTTCTGTAGGGTGGCGGGCCTCGCCTACTGGGCCCCCTGCCTGAATTGGGGTGGGGGACAGAGAGCAGGGGGAACCTTCCCTGTCTGCCAAACAACTTTCCTGGTGGGACAACCATCCCGGGGCTGTTTCTCTTACTGGAGCCGAGTCGTAGCCCGTCCTGGCCCGTCGGTGGCATTGCGACATGGGCAAGGTGCCCGGTGGCCAAGCAGACGTGGGTGTCTGCTGGGCCCAGAAGTCGTATTTCCCCCGGGGGGGAGGCCAGCCAGATGGGCCCCCAGTGGAAAAAGTGGCCACTGAGTGGGGAGGTGGAGAACGAGGCGTCGTGAAACCGTTTTGCGGAGGCTCGGTAGGAGCCCCGGGTGAGGATGGTGCAGATGGAGGACTTTCTGCCTTTTCCAAAGGTGACTTTGGCTTGGCCACCAAAGTAGAATATGAGGGGGAGCGGAAGAAGACCCTGTGTGGAACACCCAATTACATTGCCCCCGAGGTTCTGGGCAAGAAGGGACACAGCTTTGAAGTGGACGTCTGGTCCATCGGTTGTATTATGTAAGTACGCCTGGGGTCTTAGCTCTCAGAGAACTTAGCGGGAAGTTGGGCAGGTTTGGCGACCGGGCCTTCTTGGTCGAAAGGGCGGCCTGGGACGAGCTTAGCTTCTTGAATCTGGGGCCGCCCTTTTCCCTCCAGGAGAACCCCCCACCTTTAAGAAAGGGGTTGGTCTGGTGTTCCCAGCGTTTTTGAGCCCATGTCGGTCCGAATCCACCCGACAGTCTGTCGTAATTGGGGTTTGCTCGCCGTGCCACATCCCACTGGGGGGTTGGGCTGACTGCTGGCTTATCAGTAATAATTATAGTGCTTAAGTGCTCAGTATGTGCCAGACACGGTACTAAGTCCTGGGGTGGATACAAGCAAATTGGGTCGGACACAGTCCCTGTCCCACATGGGGCTCTCAGTCTCGATCCCCATTTTACAGATGAGGTAACTGAGCCCCAGAGAAGTGAAGCGGCCTGCCCAAGGTCACCCAAAAGGTGGAGGTGGCTCGTTCAGACATGCCCTGAAATAGCTGAGCCGGCAGTCCCTGGGAGGCCAGAAAGTTCAGGAGAAGGGGGATGGTTTGTTTGCCATTTCTAAAATCTCCACTTTTCCCTTGCTCCGTCTAGACTGGGAGGTTGCTTTGGGCAGAGAGTGTCTTTCACCTTTGTTGTAATGTACTCTCCCAAGTCCTTAGTACGATGCTTTGCACACAGTAAGCGCTCAATAAATGGCATTGATTGATTTTTTTTTTCCCCCAAAGACCTCGGGGAGGAGTTCCAGTCTCCCCTCAGGTGGGGCGAAAGCTGGGGCTTTCTGACCCACATATCGGCGGGGTGTCTGCAAAGGGACCCCAGGTGTTGGCGACTGCACCCTGAGAGCCCCAAGTTCCTACGGGCAGCGTCAACTGGTGGAAAGAGCTTGGGCCTAGGGCCCAGCCCACCTGGGTTCTAGCCCCGGCTCTGCGGTGACCCTGGGCCTCGGTTTCCTCATCTGGAATAGGGATGTGTTAAGGATAAAATGAGGACCTCAGGAAAGCGGGTGTTACTTAGACAGAACAGTGTGTAGGGTCAGACGGCCCCTCTCAGCTGGTCTTCCGTGAGTCACAAGGAAACTTGATCAGCGCTCAGGGTGCAATTTTTGAATAAATATGAAGCGGTGGGAATTTTGTCGTTTGAACGTGCTCCGTTTATATTGAGAACACTGCTTACTCATCAATCGTATTTATTGAGCGCTTACTATGTGCAGAGCACTGTACTAAGCACTTGGGAAGTACAAATTGGCAACATATAGAGACAGTCCCTACCCAACAGTGGGCTCACAGTCTAAAAGGGGGAGACAGAGAACAAAACCAAACATACTAACAAAATAAAATAAATAGAATAGATATGTACAAATAAAATAAATAAATAAATAGAGTAATAAATATGTACAAACATATATACATATATACAGGTGCTGTGGGGAGGGGAAGGAGGTAAGATGGGGGGGATGGAGAGGGGGACGAGGGGGAGAGGAAGGAAGGGGCTTACCCTCACTGGATGCCTCCCTGGGACTTTATCTCCTTACTTGGGGTCCTGGAGACCGGTGGGACTGTTTGCTTCCTGAGCTGGGGAACGGCTTCAGCTTGGAGAGACGAAGAAAACCAGAGTGGGGAAAGCGGGAAGTCTGTGGTGTCTCTTTAGTAACTGCCATTGGAAGTGAGCTGGCGGGCCATGGATTCAGGGGGTGAAATAATAAAAGGCCGGTTCTTCCCTCAAGGAGTTTCAGATCTGGTTTTTGAGAGGCAGGAGAGTCTGCTGGAGTCCCCTTACCAGAGTCCCGCGGTATATAAACTTGGCCGTCCTGTAATATAGGAGTTGCAGCCACGAGGAACTTTAAGGAAACCATTGGTGTCCAAGTGTCCGCTCCTTTGATGTGTGGCCTCTCTGTTTCCTCTGAGGTTGTCTCTTGTTCGGCCCAGATAGAAAGGCGCGCGCTATCCGAAGAACATTTCCCTAATTCCCCAACAGCGTCGTAGCCCACCCGAGTTAAGGAGGAATGGAGTTTATCCCTAGCCTACTGATCCCTCTGCCCTTGGGCTTTCAGGTACACTTTGCTGGTAGGCAAACCGCCCTTTGAAACATCTTGCTTAAAAGAGACATATATCAGAATTAAGAAGAACGAATACAGCATTCCCAAGGTAAGGCTCGGAAGGCTTCTCGGTAGCCGAGCGGGTCGCGTTTTAATGCCTTGGCGGGAAGGAGGTCCTGGTTGGAGGAAGGGGATGGGCCCATGTTGGCACCTGGTGTTGCCTTGGAGGGGAGTACGAGTCAGTGGGGTGGCAATGAGCTGCCTGTGGAGTCTTTTGCTCCAAGGTCCTGCCAGGCTCCCTAACTGTCCAGAGTTTTGAGTTCAAATAGTAATGGTAGTTGTTAAGCGCTTACTATGTGCAAAGCACTGTTCTAAGCGCTGGGGAGGTTTCAAGGTGATCAGTTGTCCCACGGGGCGCTCACAGTCTTAATCCCCATTTTACAGATGAGGGAACTGAGGCCCAGAGAAATTAAGTGCCTTGCCCAAAGTCATGCAGCTGACAGTTGGCAGAGCTGGGATCTGAACCCATGACCTGATGATGATGATGGCATTTATTAAGCGCTTACTATGTGCAAAGCACTGTTCTAAGCGCTGGGGGGATACAAAGTGATGAGATTGTCCGATGTGGGGCTCACAGTCTTCATCCCCATTTCACAGACGAGGGAACTGAGGCCCAGAGAAGTGAAGTGACTTGCCCAAAGTCACACAGCGGACAAGTGGCGGGGCTGGGATTTGAACCCATGACCTCTGACTCCAAAGCCCGGGCTCTTTCCACTGAGCCACGCTGCTTCTCACGCCTTCCGCCCTGGACTGTTTAGAACGTAGGGAGAATCCCGCAGCTCAGAACGGGGGGACGGTTCTACAGTTTGGAAAGCCGCCCGGACAGGCTAAATATACCTCTGAGAAGCCGCGTGGCTTAGTGGAAAGAACCCGGGCTTGGGAGTCGGAGGTTGTGGGTTCTGATCCTGGCTCTGCCGCTTATCAGCTGTGTGACTTTGGGCAAGTCACTTCACTTCTCTGTGCTTGTTAACCTCATCTGGAAAATGGGGATGAAGGCTGCGAGCTCCGCGTGGGACAAACTGATTATTTTTGTATTTACTCCAGCGCTTAGAACGGTGCTTGGCACATAGTGAGCGCTTAACAAGTACCATCATAACGGCTGGCAAATTTCAAGTTGTCCCGCTTCGATGTGTCACTTTGGTGCTTCACTGGCACGGTCCTGACTGCTTCCCCGCATTCGGCGGTGATGGTTGACGTGCTTGCCCGCGTGGCTGAGAGTCTGCCGGCTGCTGAGGAACCATCCCAGGGGGCAGGACAGAAAAGGGGTCTCCATGGTGGAGAGGGAGGCTGGGAGGAAAGTGCCCAGGAACTGGGGGGAGGAGGGGAGCACCTGGGCCAGAGCAGCTTCCCAAGAGGGGGTTTCAGATGTGGTCCCTGGGGTTCCATCCCAGGAGGGACAGTAGATCTTGGGCCACTTGCTATTCTCCATGTCAAAAGATTCTCTGGGATTCAAAACCTGCCTGCTCTTAGCTCCCACTAAAGTCAAGTTCACTCCCATAATAATAATAGTATTTGTTGTCAACTTGTACTTCCCAAGCGCTTAGTACAGCGCTCTGCGCACAGTAAGCGCTCAATAAGTACGATTGATTGATTGTTGTGGGCTTACTATGTGCGAAGCACTGTTCCAAGTGCTGGGGGAGGGCGTATACAGGGTGATCAGGCTGTCCCGCGTGGGACTCACAGTCCTAATCCCCATTTTACAGATGAGGTAACTGAGGCCCAGAGAAGTTAAGTGGCTTGCCCAAGTTCACTCAGCTGACAAGTGGTGGAGCTGGGATTCGAACCCATGACCTCTGACTCCCATGCCCGGGCTCTTTCCACTGAGCCACGATTCCCCATTCACCCGGCCTTGCTAAACTAATGTGACCTTTGGGTGAACAATCAATGGCATTTATTGAGCACTTACTGTGTGCAGAGCAATTTACTAAGCGCCTGGAAGAGTACAGTAAAAATAGAGTTGGTAGGCACAAACCCTGCTCACAAGGGGCTTACAGTCTACAGGGAGCCCGACCCATCCGTGACTTGGTGGGCTTTGGAGTTCAGCATGTCTGACCTATCTTCCCTGCTTCCTTTTTGATCCCATATTGAGGCCGGACTGAAACGAGCCACAGCCTCAAACCCTCGGGGGTTGCGCTTCCCAAAAGAGACACCTCTCCCGCAATCCAGGCGGGATTTAGGACCACAAATGGACCCCTTCTCCCTCTCCCGTCCCTCCCTTAGAGGTTTTCCGCTCTCAGGCTCTCTGATGTCCCTGCTGGTCTGCAGTCACCATTTTGTATCTTTAGCTAGCGACCTCCATTTAGCAGAGATAATGGCCGCTCTCCTAGCCTAAGTCCGAAGAAGTCATTTAGACCCTTTCTTTCTTTTTGGATCAGGTAGCTATCGTTCTTTCCCAGTCACAATTCTTTGTGACTGATACGGTTTTGGTCAATTTCTTGGATCTCAAGAACCCTTCAAGGAACTTTTCATTGTTCCCTGTGGGAAGCGGTGCTTGTTAATTATAATAATAAAATAATAATAATAGTGCAATACTTGTAATTAGCGGTACTTAAGCATTAACTCTGTCAGGCGCTATACTAGGCGCTGGGGTAGATACAAGGTGATAAGGCCAGACAGTCTGAGTTTCTTAGTCTAAGAAGGAGGGAGTAGGATTTAACCTGTTTTTGGGTAGGGACCATCTTTATATGTTGCCGATTTGTACTTCCCAAGCGCTTAGTACAGTGCTCTGCACTCAATAAATCCGATTGAATGAATAATCCCCATTTTACAGATGAGGGAAACGAGGCACAGAGAAGTGAAGTGACTTGCCCATGGTTACGCAGCGGGCAAGGGACAAAGCCGGGTGTAGAACTCAGGGCCCTCTGTCTCTCAGGCCGGCCGGTGCTCTTTCCAGGAGGTCACGCTGCTTCTCAGTTGTTTGGCTAGAGTAATTCCTATTTTCATGGAAGTCGGTAATCGTCCCTAACTGCAACCCAACCTGCAAGTTGCTGTTGCTGACAGTGGGCGGGATGCTAATTTCTTTCAGTCTGGGTTGAAATCCCGTGGAGGTGTGTGGCCGCCATCCTGCCGGGGTTGTCATTAGAGAAGCAGCGTGGCTCGGCGGCAGGAGCCCGGGCTTGGGAGTCGGAGGTTGTGGGTTCTAATCCCGCCTCCGCCGCTTGTCAGCCGTGTGACCTTGGGCAAGTCACTTTTGTGCCTCAGTTCCCTCATCTGTCAAATGGGGATGAAGACTGTGAGCCCCACGTGGGACAACCTGATCTCCTTGTATTCCCCCCCAGTGCTTAGAACAGTGCTTTGCACATAGTAAGCGCTTAACAAATACCATTATTATTATTCATTCGTTCACTGTACCGAGCGCTTGGGGATGTCTAATTCAGCGGTAAACAGACACGTTCCATGTCCGCAAGGAGCTCAGAGTCTAGAGGCCGAGCTTCCGTCCGGCCAGGGTGTTGGGGCCCGGATCGCCCGGCCGGCGCTGGGGCTGATGGCGCCTCCCCTCCTCCGTTCCCGCACGCCAGCACGTCAACCCCGTGGCCGCCTCCCTGATCCAGAAGATGCTGCGGCTGGACCCCTCCACCCGCCCCACCGTCGTGGAGCTGCTCAACGACGAGTTCTTCACCTCGGGCTACATCCCCGCCCGGCTGCCCACCACCTGCCTCACCATAGCCCCCAGATTCTCCATCGCTCCCAACAGCCTGGACCACAGCGGCCGCAAGCCGCTCACCGTCCTCAACAAAGGTCAGGAGGCCCGGGCCGGGCCCTCGCCACCCTCCCCGCCTCTCCCCAAGGACCGGAGGGGAGGGGGCACCCCCGCTCCCTAGCTCCCTCCCCTTTAGCTCAAAGAGGAGGCACCGTGACCCCCAATGAGGCCCTGGAAATAGACTTTAATTTTTCCCCAACCTGCCCTCACCCCTGGGTCGTCTCGGCAGTAAAAAAAAAATCCCCCTTTTTCTTACTCCTCCAAGGAGAGATGACAGTTGCTAGGCTATCTTTAATAATAATAATGGCATTTATTAAGCGCTTACTATGTGCAAAGCACTGTTCTAAGCGCTGGGAAGATTACAAGGTGATCAGGTGGTCCCACGGGTTGCTCACAGTCTTCATCCCCATTTTACAGATGAGGGAACTAAGGCCCAGAGAAGTGACTTCCCCAAAATCACACAGCTGACAAGTGGCGGAGCTGGGATTAGAACCCGTGACCTCTGACTCCAAAGCCCGGGCTCTTTCCACAGAGCCACAAATACCTGGGTTGGTGGGGGCGGTTTGGTTTAGTTTTTTTTATTATTATTATTAAATGGTATTTAAGCACCTACTGTGTACGAGGCATTGTACTAAGTGCCGAGGTAGTTACAAAGTAATCAGGTTGGACCCAATCCGTGTCCCACAAACTTGCCCTTAATTTCTCTTTTGTTCCCCTGGGCCCCATGTGGGACAGGGACTGTATCCAACCCAATCATCTTGTATCTACCCAGTGCTTAGTACAACGCTCAGCATATAGTAAACGTTTAACGAATACCCCAGTTCTCATTACCTTCACGCTGGCAGAGAGGATGCCGGGATGGAGTTGAGTTGCCGGAGGCCAGCTTGGCAGAGCTGGCATTTGGGTGTTTTGGAGGGTCCTGTTCTTGTTGGAGAAAGAGTGTTTTTTCTGGATCCTGGGTGCCTTTCCCCACTCCCGCCCCTTTCTGTTTGAAATCCAGTTTATTCAGTGCCCGTCCCAATTAGGATTCTCTTCCCTTCTGTACGCTCAGATCCTCCCAAGAACCTTCTTCCCTTCCCCATCAGTAACCACTGACTCCCCTCAGCCTCCCTCTCCTCCGTTGGTGATTTCCCCGCCGCCGCCACTCCTGACTGCATCGTTCCCCGATTTCCCCCACCCCTCCCCACCCCTCAGGCCTCGGGGGCCGTTTGGGATCCCCACCCGGGCTTCCCGTTGCCACCGTCCCTCAAACGGCTACCTGGGTTCCTCCTCCCTCCGACCAGGACCGGACAGCCCCGTGGTGGAGAAGGTGCCGGATAAGGAGGAGGCGGCCCCCCGGGAGCAGGGCGAGCCCACGGACTACCACCTTCCCGACATGCTGCAGCAGCTGACCAGCGTCAACGTGGCCAAGCCCTCTGAGCGGAGGCTGGTGAAGCAAGGTGAGGATCGGGGCTTCTCGGCGAGCGGGACGCCTGGCCCGCTCGAGGCGAGGGGGCTCACCCTCCCCTTTGGGGGGGCGGGGGGGCGGTCGCCCGGCTCGAGACCCCCAGCAGGTTCCCGAGGTGACGCGTTCACGCCGCCGCTCGACTCTGCGCCCAGCCTCCTGTTGTTCTTGTGTTCCAGAGGAGGCCGAGGACCCCGCCTGCATCCCCATCTTCTGGGTCAGCAAATGGGTGGACTATTCAGACAAATATGGTTTAGGTAGGTCTCTCCTCGCCCCTCCCCTTTTTCCAGATGGATAGACTAGCCACCGAGGCCGCCGCCGCCGCCTCCCGAGGGGCCGTGCGGGGTAGGTCGTCGCGGGGCAGCGAGGGAGGGCTGTGGACCTGAGGAAGAGAGAAAGAAGGGAGCCGAGGATTGGGCTCCTGACTGCTGCCCTCATTCCACTCCCCGAACCCTCAGTGGCGGTGGGGGGTGGGGGGGGTATTTGTATGTGCGTGCACATCTTGACCCCAGAGGTCAACCGGCAGCCGGAGTTGGTCCCCTCTCGGGACCGTGCTGGGAGCTAATCCGGTCGGGTTGCTGGACGGCCAAGGCCTCTGCCACCCCGCCAGTTGAGAGGGGGGTCGGCTGGTCTGGGCCCCGATCCTAGTGGGTGCCTGGCTTCTGCTGGAGTAACCAGCGGGCCCGTGCGGGCCCACCTCCCCCGCCCAGGCTACCAGCTGTGTGACAACAGCGTGGGCGTCTTGTTCAACGACTCGACGCGGCTCATCATGTACAACGACGGGGACAGCCTGCAGTACATCGAGCAGGACGGCACCGAGTCCTACCTCACCGTGCGCTCCTACCCCTCCACGCTCACCAAGAAGGTAAGGGGGAGGTTTGGACGTCAAGGACTCCGTATGGGTTGGGCAGGAGAGGAGGGGTGAACCAGCCACAAAGCCAGAGCCTGTTAGAGGCCCCGGGCTACTTGGGTGGGTGGACAGGGCTAGTCCTGAGTCCTGGAACCTTTGGAGGGGAGAGGGAGTTTCAGGCCTCAAAGCCGGAAGACAGAATGGGGACCACCTCATACCCTCCCCTGTAACATGCGCTCCTTGGCTTTAGCTAGGATGGGTGAGGGGCGTTCACTTCGGGGGCTGCTGGTAGGTGCTGGGAAAATGGTCTCTGGGCGGAGCGAGGGGTTCCCAAGGAAGCCAGACTATGGAAGCCCCTCCTCCAGTCATGGGGGGCCCTGTCTGTCTCCCCGTTTGCACTTGGGGAGGGAGGAAGGGGAGCCGGGTCGTTCAAGGGTGTCGTAGCCAGTACCGAGACTGAGAGTTTGGGCCGGGGTGACCCGGGACCGAACTGGCCAGGAATTGTCCCGGGGCGGCCTTTGTAGCCCACGGCCCCTGGGGCTGGCACCAAGAGGAGCCCAGCTGGGCTTGGAGCCGAGGGGCCCCCTGGGCCCCAGGTGGAAGGGGCCAGGGGCTCAGCTCAGAGTGGGCCTGTCTGCTCCGGCGTGGGCCGGACGCTGAATGTCTCTAGGGCTGTAGTGGGGCCGTCCGCTCCGCTCCGCTCCGGGGCTCGGTTCGGGGGACGCCACCCCACACGCGCCCGTTTGCCTTGCGGGTCAGCAACCCCGGGCTACGTGGGGTTCGGTCCCCAAGCCCCCGGTGGCAGATGCGAGGTCAGTTTCGGGCCCGCCCCGGGCCCCAACACGATACTGCCGGCGGGCCCCGCTCCGGCCGGGCTCTGGCTGAACGGCGTCCCCGCCCCCCGTAGATCACACTGCTCAAGTACTTCCGCAACTACATGAGCGAGCACCTGCTCAAGGCCGGAGCCAACATCACCCCGCGGGAGGGGGACGAGCTGGCCCGTCTGCCCTACCTGCGCACCTGGTTCCGCACCCGCAGTGCCATCGTCCTGCACCTGAGCAACGGCACCGTGCAGATCAACTTCTTCCAGGTGAGCTCCCGGGCACCGTCTCGGGGTCCGGCCCGCCTGCTGGCCCCTCTGCCCTTTCTGCTTGCACCGGAGCCCCTTCTTGGTAGCCGGCTCTAGTCCTGCTGCTCTACCCTCCGGCCAGGCGCTGTCCTTCTTCCCGCACAGTAGATTTCTCGTCTTACGAGTGGGGCTCCCTCCCCGGGTTACTAGCAGCAGAAGACGCCATCCCTTCCTGTGATGTTTGGGAGCGCCCGGAGGCCTGGCCTAGTAGGACCGATGGGGATGAAGGAAATGAAGTAGGCCCGTGCCACCGCCCCGCCCCTGCCACCCCTTTCCCGGGCCTGCAGGGATGACGGTGGAGCCGGCCACAGCCCCTGTCCCTCCCGGCGGGCGGGCGGGCGAGGGTCCTGACGGTCTCGGGCCCCCGTCCCCCCCCCGGCAGGATCACACGAAGCTGATCCTGTGTCCCCTGATGGCGGCCGTGACGTACATCGACGAGAAGCGTGACGTCCGGACGTACAAGCTGAGCCTCATCGAGGAGCACGGCTGCTGCCGCGAGCTGGCCAACCGGCTCCGCTATGCCCGCACCATGGTGGACAAGCTGCTCAGCTCCAAGTCGGCCGGGGCCCGGCTCAAGGCCTCGGCTTGAAGCGGGCCCCGAGGCCCCCGGCCCCACCCCGGATCTCTCGCCTCCTCCGCCCGTGCGCCAGGATCCCCGGCCGCGGCCGGGCCGCGGAGCCGGCGCCGGGCGGGCGCGTGCGCGGTCCGGACCGGCTCCAGACCCTCCTCCCCTCCCGCTCTCTGCGGGGAGATGTTCTCAGAAGGTTCGGCATCAACCGAGGAAACTCAGGTCCAGGCCTGCCCCCTCCCTCGCCCCGGCCCCGGCCCGGCAGGGGGAAGTTACCATGTAAGTTATTTGTACATCTTGGTGTATGTCTGGGCGCCTCAGGTTTCTGCCTCCTTGAATTGTATAGAGATTTTTTTAAAAAAATGAAAACCAACTTGTGCCGTGAAGCCTGAGGACTCAGCTTCTTAAACATTAAAGATGATAAGTTTGTACCCAATTAAACTTTTTGTATATTACCTGGCACGTGGTGTCCGCCTCATTTTTTTGTAAGCGTTTTTAGAAGAATGTCCCCACCTCCCACCCCCAACTATTGTGGGGTGGGGCGGGAGCCCGACCTGGCCTGGGCCTTGTCTGAGCAGCTTTGCGGTCTCATCCCATCAACGGGGGGTTGGTTCACTGGGGCCCCATCCCCACTCTTCCTACTGCTTTTGTTCCTGCCGCGGCTTCGCTCCCACAGCCCCAGAGGGAAGGCTGGGACCTCACCTCCAAGGGCCCTTGCGCATCCTGACGCATTCCCTGCTGGAAGTGGGGAAGGCCTGAACCGCTCTTAGGCCTCAGAGCCGGCGGTTTCCGGGTCCTCTGGGCCGCAGCTGCTCTTGCCGTTAACTCCAACCCCTCTGTCTTCCAGGGAACGTCTCTCCCAGCCGCAGGCGGGAAGCTCAAATCCTAGCTGGCTTCCCCCGACTGAGACCAGGCCGAGAACGGGCAGGAAGCTGCAGAGTTGCCCTGAACCTGCTGTAACGCGGGCAGGAAGTTTGGGGTCTTTCTCAGTCCTGCCCTAGCACTATTACACGAGTTGCTGGTTGAAAAGGGTTTTATTTACAACAAGCCAAGGGTTACAATGGAAAAAATCCCATACCTAAGCCAAGGAAGAGAGGGGGAGGCAGGCAGGGCTGGCACTTGAGTTTCCTTGGGCCTGGATGGGCAGAGGCGGGGAGAGTGCCTCTCTGCCTTCTCATGAAGAGCGGAGCTGGGGATCTTCCCCCTCAAAGGCCAGCACGTAGCCTGGTCTTCCAGTGATGTTGATGCCGTCTGCTCCCCAGTGCCAAGTTTTCGTAGTAACCAGGCATCGTGAAGCAGGGCCGGGAATGGGGGAGGTCTCTGGTGGATCCCCAGTGCCCCTTTCCTGACCCATGAGGTTTGTGACGTGTGCCGCGTGGCCTTTCCCACAACTACACAGGGATACCACACAGAAGTGTTTGGGGAAATCCACAGAACTAGAGACCGTCGCCCTGAGGCTCCCTGGTCTCCCGACCCCCGGTTTCCCTTCCTCTCCGAGGTCTTCCTTGCCCAGCTCCCCAGAAACGGGGCCTCGCTTCTGAGCGGTGGGATGCAGGAGCAGAGGCATTTGAAGCAGAAGTCCCAGCCACAAAGGAATCGAGGTCAACGCCGATCCAACAATGGTACTCGTTGACTGCTTACTATGTGCAGAGCACTGCACTGAGCACTTGGCAGAGTACAATATTAAAGAATTAGCGGACACGCTCCTTCCCCACAAGGAAGTCTAGCGGGCAGGACGGGGTAGGTGGTCACCCTCTGAGGAGCGGGGCTGGAAGGTGAGGCAGGTGTCTGAGCCAAGGATTAGTCAGTGGTATTTACTGAGTGCTTCCTATGTACTAAGTGCTTGGAAGAGTATAACAGGATTAGCAGACATCTTCCCTGCTTATAACAAGCCTACAGTCTAGAAGGATTGGGTGAGTGGCAGAGAGCCCAAAGCAAGAAAGCTCTGAGTGGGACTTCTGGGACTCACTTCTCCAAACCCCATTAGGAGGGATGGAATCGCTGTTGTTCCGCTTGCCTGAGCAGACGGAAGGATGAGATCTGTATGTTGCCAACTTGTACTTCCCAAGCGCTTAGTACAGTGCTCTGCACACAGCGCTCAATAACTATGATTGATTGATTGAGTGATCTGTGAAGGAGCTGTGGCTTCTTGGGAGAAAGGCATCACATCAAGCCCCAGGCTGGTGTTCTAACCGCCTCCGCCCCCGAAGTCGAACGGGGTAGAAAGGGGAGCGAGGGCAGGAGGAAGGGCAAGTTCAGAGAAGCAGCGTGGCTCAGTGGAAAGAGCCTGGGCTTTGGAGTCAGAGGTTATGGGTTCAAATCCTGATTCTACCAACTGTCAGCTGTGTGAATTTGGGCAAGTCACTTCACTTCTCTGTGCCTGTTACATCTGTAAAATGGGGATTAAAACTGTGAGCCCCCAGTGAGACAACCTGATCACCTTGTAATCTCCCTAGCGCTTAGAACAGTGCTTCGCATATAGTAAGCGCTTAACAAACACCGTCATTATCATTATTATTCAGAGGCTGAGAGGGCGACTTGCAATTTGCCACCTCCTCCCCTCTGCCCCTCATGTCCCGGGAGGGACGGGAGGAAAGCCAAGTTGTTCCGGTCCCAGCTCCCACCCCTGACCCCATCCTCTCCAGGCCGAGGGCAGGAGCAGAAGGGGTAGAAGGGGGGACATACAGTAATGTACTGCAAAGGCAGCGGCTGCCATCGTTTTAATTTAAAACAGACCAGCAGCCGTGCGTCCGGAGGCCCGACCTTGGCGGCGAGAGCGGGGAGCTGAACCAGCCTAGAGAAAAGAGGACAGAGGGAGAGTTTCTCCGGCTCCTTCCGAGCCGGGCAGCCACGAGGCCAAGGGGAAGGCGGGTACAGAGTAGGTGGGGTCCACCCGCTTCCTCCTCGTCTCTCACTCTCAGCCCTTTCTGCTTCCCCAAGAGCCTGAACGGGGCCAAGATGCGGAAGCCCCAGTGAGGTAGACGGAGAAGACCTTCGGGCGGGCCCACGGGTCACGGTCGCTGGTCGGTCGGTTCTCCCCCGGCCGGCTACCTGCCCCAGAGCTGCTCCGGCTCCTCCTGCCCCTCCCCGTAGTAGGGCCGGAAGAGACGCTCGGAGGCACAGCCCCGCATGGCCCGGTGCGTGTGCAGGAGCAGCAGAGGGAAGCGGGCCGTGAAGTACCCCACGAACTCCTCGGGAACGGCCCCCAGGGCCTGCTGTACCTCGACGGGCAGCTGGTGGTAGTGGTGTTTCTGCGGAAGGAAACCCCCGTCCATGCTGTTGGACGGCCCCGGTTCTCCTTTCCAGCCCCCGGGTTTCTGACCCGTGATGGAGTCGGGGAGGTTAAGGGGACCCGGCCCCTCAGAGCAGAGCGGAGAAGCCCCACTCGGTGCTTCATCCAGCTGGAGCTCCCACAGGGGCAACAAGTCCCTTCCTGGACCGCGGGTGCAGGTAGAGCCTCTCTGGGTCTCCTCCTCTCCCCCCGTCCCCATCAGGCCCCTCTGGGTTTCCCCCCGGGGCTCGCCCACCCCACCAGACCCCTCTGGGTCTCTCCCCGGGGCTCGCCCACCCCACCAGATCCCTCTGGGTCTCCCCGGGGAGCTCCCCGTGACCCCAGCTTCCCCGTACCTTGTTCCTCATAGCCCGGAGAAGGTCCCGCACCGACGTCCCTTTGTAAGACCGGAACTTTCGCAAGTCTGGAAAGGCCAGCACGCTCCGTCAGGGGCTGGGTTCTGGCCCGGGGATCAGAACCTCTCCCCGGGGATGGGGCCGAATGGGTGGATGGGCCAGCCCTCCTCCCTCGAGGTAGGAGAAAGCCTTCTGGGGCCAGGCCGGAACCCAGCCTCTTGGCTGGGGAGTCAGGAACTGGCTGGGTTTTTTTTTTTTTAAGGTGTTAAGCACTTAAGGTGTTGATGATGGCATTTATTAAGCACTTACTATGTGCAAAGCACTGTCCTAAGCGCCGGGGCGGTAACAAGGTGATCAGGCTGTCCCACGGGGGGCTCACAGTCTTAATCCCCATTTTACAGATGGGGAAACTGAGGCCCAGTGAAATGACTTGCCCAAAGTCACACAGCTGACAGTTGGCGAAGCCTGGATTTGAACCCATGACCTCTGACTCCAAAGCCCGAGCTCTTTCCACCGAGCCACGCTGTCAAGCGCTAAGCTCTGGGGTCCGTTCAAGTTCATCAGGTTGGAGATGGTCCTTGTCCCACATGGGGCTCATAGCCTAAGTGGGAGGGAGAGGATTTAATTTCCATTTTAAAGTTGAGGAAACTGAGGCACAGAGAAGCTATGTGACTTGCCCAAGGTCACACATCAATCAACGGGCAGAGCCGGGATTAGAACCCAGGTCCTCTGACTCCCAGGTTCACGCTCTTTCCACTAGGCCACGCTGCTGCTCTAATCCCAGCTCTCCCACCTGTCGACTGTGTGAGCGGGGATAGGTCACAACGCCTGGGGGCCCTCAGTTTCCTCCTCTATAAACTGGGGATAAAATTCCTCTTCTCCCCACTCTTACACTTGTGAGAGCCCTGTGTGTCCAGTGCTTGGCCCACGGGCAACACTTAAACCCGGCAATTAGGTTTATTCTCCAGCCAGTTAGGCTCCTGGGGTGGGGGGAAGTGGTCACTGGGGCAGGGGCCCCACCGGGGGACCCCGTGACCGTCCGCCGGCGTACCTGTCTGCAGCGGGGCGGAGATGTGCACGTGCCAGTTGCCCCGGACGACGGCGCGGCCCCCGGCCTCCAGCTCCGACAGCACGGGCCCCTCCGACGCCTCTTTCTCCAACCGGTCGCTCACGTCCTGGAGACCGCAAGAACCGCTCCCAGGGGCCGCCCTGCTTGCCCCATCATCATGGCCCACTCCCAGCCCCTGTCCGTGTTCCCTCAGGGCCCCTGCCGGGCGCCTTTCATTCATTCAATAGTATTTATTGAGCGCTTACAGTGTGCAGGGCACTGTAGTAAGCACTTGGGAAGGACAAGTCGGCAACATATAGAGTCGGTCCCTACCCAACAGCTGGCTCACGGTCTAGAAGGGGGAGCTGGTAATGATGGCATTTGTTAAGCGCTTACTATGTGCAAAGAAACTGTTCTAAGCGCCGGGGAGGATACAAGGTGATCAGGCCGTCCCATGGGGGGCTCAAAGTCTTCATATGAGGGAACTGAGGCCCAGAGAAGTGAAGTGACTTGCCCAAGGTCACACAGCTGACAACTGGTGGGGCCGGAATTTGAACCCACGACCTCCGACTCCCAAGCCCGGGCTCTTCCCGTTGAGCCACGTTGCTCGGGTTTGCCGCTCACCTGGAAGAACTGCAGCTGCCTGGCCGGACTCCAGAAGAAGGGGTGGGCCAGCACGCGGCGGGCCGAGGGGCGCAGCGGGGGCCTGGCGCTCAGCATGGCTTCCACCAGCTCTCGGGCAACCACCTTGTCTGGGCGTGGCAGGAACGTCACGGCGGCCCAGGTGGCCTTCCCAAAGTGCTCCTCCCCAACCCCCCTCACCCCTCCACACTCCCCCCACCCACTCCAGGCCCAATTGGAGCCTTCCCCAGGCCCGGCGGTGGGTCAACGTCCCTCGGGCCGTGGGCGGGGGGCACCGGCTTCCCCCTGGAGACTCCGGGGCCCTCAGGAAGATGCGGAGACCGGGGTGCCGTCTGGGGACTCCCAGCCGAGCTGTCCCGGGAAGGGGCTTGGGAGGGGGTCTCGGGAGAGGAAGGCTGGGACGGGGGCCTGGGAGGGGGCCCGAAAGGGTCCGGGGGCCCTCTCACCGTGGGTCCGGCTCTCCAGGTGGCTGAGTCGGTGGGCTGCGGCCAGGATGTTGGCCTGGCGGTGCAGGCTGTCCCCAAATGGATGCTCTCCTCCGGACAGCACGTAGTAGAACACGCAGCCTGCGGAGAAGATGTCCACGGCGCAGGTCTGGGGACACCGAGGGAGGACGGTGAGTGAGGGCCAGGGACAGTAGGGGGGACATTTGGGAAGGGAAGGGACAGGGCCAAGTCTTCTTCTTCTACTCCGTTGAGCGGTGGCGACTCCCCCCCTTTCTTCCACTCTCCTCTTTGGGGACGTGGCACTCCACCAGGTACCAAATTTAGGAATTTGTTCCTGGTGGGAGGAGCTGGGAGAGAGGAAAAAAAAAAACCCAAACCAGGGTGGCCTAGTGTTGCTCGGGTGTCAGAGGACCTGGGTTCTAATCCCAGCTCTACCACTTGTCTTCTGTCACAACCTCTCTGGGCCTCAATTTCTTCCTCTGTAAAATAATAATAATGATGGCATTTATTAAGCGCTTACTATGTGCAAAGCACTGTTCTAAGCGCTGGGGAGGTTACAAGGTGATCAGGTTGTCCCACGTAGGGCTCACAGTCTCAATCCCCATTTTACCGATGAGGTAACTGAGGCCCAGAGAAGTTAAGTGACTTGCCCAAAGTCACACAGCTGACAATTGGCGGAGCCGGAGTTTGAACCCATGACCTCTGACTCCAAAGCAAATGGGAAGTCAATACCCAGTCTCCCTCCTACTTAGTCTTTGAACCTTGTGTTGGACACAGACTGCGTCTGACCTGATTATCTTACATTTTCCCCAGTGCTTATTACAGTGCTCGACACATACTAGGCGCTTAATCACAATTATTAGTATTGAATCCCAGTGACTAGGGAGCAGGGAGATGAAGTTGGGGTTTGGCCCTTAAAGTTTCCTTAACTTAGAGCAGTGGGCACAGATGCCAGGCTGCCTGGAGGAGGAGGAAGAAGGGAGACGGTGAAAAGGAAAGCTACGCTGTCCCATAAGGTCGTAAGTTCCTAGAGAGAAGGGATCGTGTCTACCAACAATATCGTGGTACTCCTCTCCTAAGCACGTAACAGTGCTCCACACACAGCAATGCACAGCCAACAACCCTGATCGATGCCCACGGCAGGTGGAACTGTGTTGGGACCCTCCCTTCCTCCACCCGTCCATCCCCTCCCGGCCGTGGTGTGTCCGACTCACAGGGTTATCCTGGGGCTGGGGGCACAGGAGCTCGGGGGCCATCCAGCCCTCAGTGCCGGGGATGCCCGAGCGCAGGCTGAAGCTGTGACGTCCGCGGGGCATCTTCTTGCAGAGGCCGAAGTCGGAGAGGACGGCCCGGCTGCGCCCGCGGCTGTCGGGCCCCGAGATGAGGATGTTGCAGGGCTTCAGGTCTCGGTGAACTAAGGTGGGGACAGGACGGACACGGGGGTGGGGGTCAGGGTGGGGACCGAGGGACGCCTGGGCAAGAGGGCGGCTTTGGCGCTCACACTGAGCCTCTCCCCACGTGCCCCCTACTCCCTCACCTTCTGAATGAAGGGGGGGGGGGGGGGGGGGGGGGGGGGGGTGTGTGTGTGTGTGTGTGTGTGTGTGTGTGTGTGTGTGTGTGTGTGTGTGTGTGTGTGTGTGTGTGTGTGTGTGTGTGTGTGTGTGTGTGTGTGTGTGTGTGTGTGTGTGTATCTGCATCCTTCACCCTCCCAACCTGCAAGCGCAGTCACTGGCCCAGAGGAAAAGAAAGGAGATGGGAACAATGAGGGAGGGCAGCAGGGCAGGGGGGAGGAAGGTCCAGCAGACTCCTCCACCTGCTTGTCTACACTCTCTAACTTCCTCGTGGGCTGGGATCCTATCTATCCACAAGATTCTATTATTCATTCATTCAGTCAGTCATATTTATTGAGCACTTACTGTGTGCAGAGCACTGTATCAAGCGCTTGGGAAGCACAAGTTGGCATCAGATAGAGACGGTCCCTACCCAACAGTGGGCTCACATATTATGCTCTCTCAAACCCTCAGTATGGTGATGATGATGACGATGATGGCATTTATTAAGCACTTACTATGTGCAAAGCACTGTTCTAAGCGCTGGGGAGGTTACAAGGTGATCAGGTTGTCCCAAGTGGGGCTCACAGTCTTAATCCCCATTTTCCAGATGAGGTAACTGAGGCCCAGAGAAGTTAAGTGACTTGCTCAAGGTCACACAGCTGACAATTGGCAGAGCCGGCATTTGAACCCATGACCTTTGACTCCAAAGCCCGTGCTCTTTCCACTGAGCCATGCTCTGTCCACTGAGCCATGCTGCTTCTCTAACTGCCCCCAGTTAGTGATCAATAAAGAGAAGCAGCGTGGCTCAGTGGAAAGAGCCAGAGGTCATAGGTTCAAATCCCGGCTCCGCCAATTGTCAGCTGTGTGACTTTGGGCAAGTCACTTCACTTCTCTGGGCCTCAGTGACCTCATCTGTACAATGGGGATGAAGCCTGTGAGCCCCCTGCGGGACAACCTGATCACCCTGTAACCTCCCCAGAGCTTAAAACAGTGCTTTGTACATAGTAAGCACTTAATAAATGCCATCATTATTATTATTACTAATGAATACCACTGATTGATGGATTTATTTTACTTGTGCATATTTACTTGTACATATCTATTCTATTTATTTTATTTTGTTACTATGTTTGGGAGGCCTTCCCAGACTGAGCCCCTTCCTTCCTCTCCCCCTCGTCCCCCTCTCCATCCCCCCCATCTTACCTCCTTCCCTTCCCCACAGCACCTGTATATATGTATATATGTTTGTGCATATTTATTCCTCTATTTATTTATTTTACTTGTACATATCTATTCTATTTATTTTATTTTGTTAGTATGTTTGCTTTTGTTCTCTGTCTCCCCCCTTTTAGACTGTGAGCCCACTGTTGGGTAGGGACTGTCTCTATATGCTGCCAATTTGTACTTCCCAAGCGCTTAGTACAGTGCTCTGCACATAGTAAGCGCTCAATAAATACAATTGATGATGATGATGGTGATGATGTTTGGTTTTGTTCTCTGTCTCCCCCTTCTAGGCTGTGAGCCCACTGTTGGGTAGGGACCATCTCTATGTGTTGCCAACTTGTACTTCCCAAGTGCTTAGTCCAGTGCTCTGCACACAGTAAGCGCTCAATAAATACGATTGATTGATTGATTGACTGATTGATTATTGAGCTTAAATTCTCATTCACTGGGCTTCAGGGCGGGCTTCAACCGAACTGGAGAACAGCTAGTCTGGGCCTGCCTGTGCAGGAGCCTGAGCCACCCTGTCCCACCACCGATATTCCGAGAGTGTAGGAGAGCCCCCTCCTCTCCTTCCCGGTCCCCCCGCCCCGGTACCGATATTGAGAGAGTGCAGGTGAGCGAGTCCAGATGCAGTCTGCTGTAGCAGGGCCACGGGCTCCAGGCTCAGGCCGGACACACCGCCGTTTTCCACATACTGAGGGGCCACAGAAAGAATGGATGAGGAGGAGGAGGAGGAGGAGGAGGAGGAGGAGGAGGAATATAGGTCACTAGCCCTGCTGGAGGAGGGGCTGATGCCAGGGGAGAGGGGCTGGACCAGGAGGAAAGGGGCTGGTGTCAGGGGGGCTGAACTGGGGGAAAGGAGGCAGAGCCTATGACTTCTTTTAATGGTATCCGTTAAAGTGCTTACTAAGTGCCTGGCACTGTTCTAAACGCTGGCATCGATACAAAGTAATCAGGTTGGACACAGTTCAGTTCCTGCTTGGAGCTCACAGTCTTCATCCCCATTTCACAGATGAGGAACCTGAGGAACAGAGGCCCAAGGTCACTCAGCAGACCAATGACGGAGCCGGGATTAGAACCCAGGTCCTTCTGACTCCCGGGCCAGGGCTCTGTTCCCTGGGCCCCGCTGCTTCCCACGATGTGGGGGCAGAGGGGTAGACAGCCTTCTGGCAAAGATGGAGTTTAACAGTTGGCAGGGGAGAAGGGGCAGCATGGCTCAATGGAAAGAGCCCGGGCTTGGGAGCCAGAGGTCATGGGTTCTAGTTCCGGCTCCGCCACTAGTCAGCTGTGTGACTTCAGGCAAGTCACTTCACTGGGCCTCAGTTCCCTCATCTGGAAAATAGGGATGAAGACTGTGAGCCCCACATGGGATAACCTGATCACCTCGTATCCCACCCCAGCGATTAGAAGGGTGCTTCGCACATACTAAGCACTTAACAACTGCCATCATTATTATATAGAGAAGCAGCGTGGCTCAGTGGAAAGAACCCGGGCTTTGGAGTCAGAGGTCATGGGTTCAGCTGTGTGACTTTGGGCAAGTCACTTAACTTCTCTGTGCCTCAGTTACCTCGTCTGTAAAAATGGGGATTAAGATTGTAACCCCTCTGTGGGACAACCTGATCACCTTGTAACCTCCCCAGCGCTTTGCTTTGCACATAGTAAGCGCTTAATAAATGCCGTTATTATTATTATTATTATTGTTAAGGGGCCCAACCCACTTCTCTCTCCACAACCAGCAGCAGTCCCTCCCATCCACTCCCTCCCTCGGCCCACCCAAGTCCCTCCACGGGCCTCACCTCCTGCAGAGAGGCCGGGCAGAGCTCCAGGGCGATGTAGTGGAACTGGGGTCCCCGCTCGGTGCAGAAGTAGCGCACCACGTTGGGGTGCGCATCCGACTCCCGCAGTAGCTGCACCTCCCGCTCTGCCAGCCCAAAGCACTCACGCAGCAACCGCTTCACCGCCACCGCCCGCCCCTCAAACTGGCCCCTGTGGGAGGCCCCAGGGACGCAGTCAGAGAAACCGAGCCCGGGGACGCGGGGAACCCCAGGCGAGACAGGGAGAGGCCCGGGGAGATGGGGCAAATTCGCGCGACAATATTAAGAATAACCAGGATGATGACTGTGCTGTTTGTTAAGCACTTGCTAGGTGCCAAGCGTCACGCTGATATGATACAGAGAATAAGCACTTACTATGTAGGAAGCACTGTTGGAGATACAATAGGGTCAGACTCGGTACCTGTCCCCCTCGGGACTCAATCTAATCGGGAGGAGGCCAGAACGGGTACTTAATCCCCATTTCACAGGTGAGGATACTGAAGCACAGAGAAATTTAGTGATTTGGCCAAGGTCACCCAGCAGACAAGCGGTAGAGCTGGGATTAGAACCCAAATCTCTTTACTCCTCACCCTGCGCTCTTTCCACTGGGTCACGCGCTTTCTAGGAAATGTCAAAGGCAGACTAAAAATCAGAGAACAAAAGGGACAAACGATTTACTCTCCCCCACTTCAAAGACTTATTGAAGGCCCACCTCTTTCAAGAAGCCTTCCCAGATTAAACCCATCCTTTCCTCTTCTCCCACTCCCTTCTGCGTCGCCCTGCCTTGCTCCCTTTGTTCTTCCCCTGTCCTAGCCCCACAGCATTTATGTACATAGCTGTAATTTATTTATTTGTATTGATGTCTTGTCTCCCCATATCTGGACTGTAAGCTCGTTGTGGGCTGGGACTAGGTCTGTTTTTTGTTGTATTCTCCCAAGTGCTTAGTACAGTGCTCTGCACACAGTCAGTGCTCATTAAATATGACTGACTGAATGAATGGACAGACACTGAGAAGTAGAGAAGAAGATGAGGGACTAGGAGAGGTGGAAAAAAAACAGGGGCTTCAGACCTGTGAGTCCTGACCCCCAGCTGGATGGAGCCTGCCCCATGCCCAATCTCCTGTCTGATAAAGGCTGGGGATCAGGGCTTCTGGGGCTCCCGGAGTAATCCCTGGCTCAGCTTGCTCTATCGATTACCTCACATCTGGAAGCTCAGCTAGGGCTGGGGAAGAAGAGGAAGGGAGAGGAGATGGGAAGAAGCAGCGTGTGGGCCTGGGAAATAAGGGTTCTAATCCTGGCTCTGCCACTTGCCGATTTTGCAACCTGGGGTAAGTCACTGAATTTCTCCGTGCTTCAGTTTCCTCATGGTAAAATGGGGTGAAATGGCCATTCTCTTCTCCCTGCCACACCTCCCCCCCTACTATGAGCTGCGCCCCATGTGGGACAGGGACCGAATTATTTCTGTGTCTACCCCAGCACTTACCACAGTGCTTGACACAATTATTAATCTCTCCAGGGAAAAGGAAGAGGGGACTGGGGTCCAACAGGGATTCTGATTAGTTGCTGAGTTCCTGGGGAAGGTCTCCCCCAGTTCAGCGGGGAGAGGAGAGCAGGACAAGTGAGGCATGAAGTGAAAAGCCCCAGGGCCCCTCCTTGGGAATCACTCTGCCTCCTCCTCCTCCCCAGCCCTCCCCGGGGTCCCAACAGGGCGGCCCAGGACCGCTGGGGAGAGCGGCGGTGGGTAGGCTCCGCAACCGTCTCTCTCCTTACCTGAACACGAAGGTGCCTCCTGCTCCGTGACCCAGAACTTCCCGGGGGTTGAAGGAGATTTTCCCGACCACCGTCAGCTCCCCAGCTGGGGGGTGGGCGGACAGAGAGTCAAGAGGACAGAAAGAAGGAATCAGAACTTACAGATCCCCTCCCTGCCCACAGTGTGGGTCTAAGAGGAGGAGAAGGAGGACTTCTGCAAAGCCTAGTGGAAAGAGTACAGACCTGGGAGTTGGAAGACCTGGGTCCTAATCCAAGACTCCACCATGTACCTGCTGTGTGACCTTGGGCAAGTCACTTAACTTCTCTGTGCCTCAATTCCCCCCCATCTACAAAATAGAGATTCATTTCCTGTTCTGCCTTGCTTAAGACTGTGAGGCCCATGTGGGACTTGGGTGCCTTGTATCCACCCCAGCACTTAGTACAGTGCTTGGCACACAGTAAGTGCTTAACAAATACCACAGTTACTGTTATTATTATTACTACTATTTTTATTATTATTATTATTATTGCTTCAATAGGTTCTACTTTGGCCTATTGTAGACCTTGAAACTGAACTCAACTCCCCTGCGCTAGGGAAGCTCTTTGGAGGCTGGTCCAGTGTTTGAGAATGAGCCCAAGAAAGGATGACTCAATCATCTCTGGTGTCTGTCTCCCCCGTTTTAGACTGTGAGCCCGTCGTGGGCAGGGATTGTCTCTCTTTGCTACTGAATTGTACTTTCCAAGCACATAGTACAGTGTTCTGCACATAGTAAGTGCTCCATAAATACGACCGAATGAATGAATCCTGGAAAAGAGTCATGAGCCCCTCCTCAGGACTAGTTGTCTGCTCGGAGGAGAGGTGACAGGACTGCCAGCTTGAGCTCATCAAGTCCTAACGGGGGGGCAGGAAGGGCCAGGACCAGTAGCCCTGGGTGGAGAAGACACAAGGCTGGAAGTGCTTGGATTACCCCCAGGCCAGGCTGGGTAGGAATGCAGAAGGGACCCTCTTCTTCAGCTGGCTGCCATTTTGAGGGGGAACAACAGGAGAAGTAAAAATATTTTCTTCCCGGAAAGGCCAGGCATTTAACAGTTCTGCTGCCCCGACACTGACCTCAGCCACCGCGGTGATGGGCTGGGGGCAGGTGGGGCTGGGGCCAGGCTGCTCCCATTGCCACGGTTGCCCGGCGGGCAGCGAGAGTTGATTGGGTACACCTCCGCTGCTCAGTGAGGACGATGGAGCTCATGGGGTCCCAGACTGGGGACCACATCCCACCAGTTTATAGACTGGCAGCTTTGGGGGGCAGGGGTCAGCTTTCCCCCATCCCCTCCCCGCTGACCCCCCACAGAACCAGGCTGGGCTGATTGCTGAAGGGAAAAAGCAAAGTTTCTGCTGCTCTGAAGTTGTTTGATATTATTTTTTATGATTTGTTAAGCCTTTTAATAATAATAATAATGGTATTTGGTGAATGCTTTTTCTACGTGTCAAACACTGTTTTACGTGCTGGGATGTATACAAGTAAATTAGGTTGGACACAGTCCCTGTCCCGCATGGGGCTCACAGTTTAAGAAGGAGGTAGAATCGGAGAATTGAGGCACGGAGAAGTTTAAGCGACATGCCCAAGATCACACAGCAAGCATTTGGCAGAGCTGGGATTAGAACCCAGCTCCCCTGACTCACAGGACTGTGCTCTTTCCACTAGGCCACGCTGCTAGAGGAGCGGCCGCCCTGGGGCTCCTGGATTGGCTGGGGCAGCATTCTGGACAGTTCCCGCTTACTTTCCCACTGGGAGAGGCTGCTAGAGAGGAGGACTTATAGTTCTGGAGCTGGGGGGGGTGGATGGCTGTGAGGGGTGTCTGTCAGAGAAGCCAGCATCTCCCCGAAGCAAGGGCCCACTGGACGTCAAATGAGCCTTCCTCAACTGCGGCTAGAACAACTGCCCTTCGGGTTTGAGTGTTGGGGATCGTCGCTGGCCGGGGGGAAATTGTCCCAGATTGGGGAAACCACTGTCCGCTGGCAGAAATCTTCGCTGTCTAGGAGCTCTTTGCCTGCCATTCACAATCGCTCTGCTCCCTCCAGCTGGCACAGGCCCCAGCATCCATCACTTCCATCTCACTCTTTCAGCCTCCATTCACTCCCTCTCTCATCCTTTGCCCTGTCACTAGCGCGCACACCTCAGTCAGTCAATTGTTTTTATTGAGCCCTTATTGTGTTCAGAGCACTGTACTAAGTGCTTGGGAGAATACAGTGTGGCTCAGTGGAAAGAGCACGGGCTTTGGAGTCAGAGGTCATGGGTTCAAATTCAGACTCCGCCACTTGTCAGCTGTGTGACTTTGGGTGAGTCACTTAACTTCTCTGTGCCTCAGTTGCCTCAACTGTAAAATGGGGATTAAGACTGTGAGCCCCATGTGGGACAACCTGATCACCTTGTAACCTCCCCAGCGCTCAGAACAGTGCTTTGCATGTGAGCCCACTGTTGGGTAGGGACTGTCAATATGTTGCCAACTTGTACTTCCCAAGCGCTTAGTACAGTGCTCTGCACACAGTAAGCACTCAATAAATACGATTGATTGATAGTAAGCACTTAATAAATGCCATTATTATTATTATTGTTAGTAAGCAGACACATTCCCTGCCCACTTCAAGATTGGAGTCTATCCTTGCCCACCCACCCATCCACTTTCGGCCACACGCCCACCCCGCTTTCTTCCCTTGGATGCCAACGCCTGGGGCCACCCCCATCCCTGCAGCCCCACACTGACCTTCGGGGTCTCCGGGTCCCCGGGAGCTCTGCAGGGAGCTGGTGGAGGGGGTTGGGGAGAGCCCCCCCAGGGTGGTCTTCCGGGGAAGGGGCGGGCCATCGGGGCCGGCTGGGCTGGGCTGCTGAAGTTGCTTCAGCTTTTCGTCCAGCTGCTGCTCCAGTCGCTGTTGCTGCACCCGCTGCTGTTCCTGCAGATGCTGGACATGGACCCGAGCCCTCAGGTCCTGCGGGCGCTTCCCGGCACCGGCCCCGGTCCCACCCCCAGCCCTCTGCCCACCCAGGATGGGGGCACGCATTCCAAGGTGCAAAACTGGACACTGCTGCGATCCCCTGGAAACCAGGGCAGAGAGGCAGGCAGGCAGGATTCTTTGTCTCCAGGGCAAAATGAAATGTCTTTCCCTCACCCACCCTGGAAAGCTGGGCAGGGAAGGGAAGGAGGGAGGGAGGGGAGGAGGAAGAGAGAGAGGGAGGGAGGAAACAGAGGGAAAGGAGGGAAAGGAGGGAAGGAAATGAATGAATGCATGGAGAGCCGGGGATGGCCTGAAGCGGACGGGATGGGGATGGGATGGGGTGGGGTGGGGAGTGGTGGCCGGGCACCTGGAGCAGTAGACAGAGGAGCCAGCCACCCAGCAAGAGGGCAGTGACGCCAGCCATCAGCAGGCCACCGGGCCCAGGCTGGGGATAGAGCTCCGTGTGTCCTGCAGCAGGGCCGCTGTCCACGTCCGGCGGCCGCTCGGGGCCCCAGGCCTCTTCCTCTGGACTCAGCCTCAAGAACTGGGAAGTCAGAAAAATCCTGTTAAGGTCACCCTGGCCTCGTAGAGCCGGCAGCTTGGAAGGGTCTCAGGACCCCTGGGGAACTCTCTGGGCTGGTGGTGGGGGCTGGATTCTGGGGGAGACCGGGGCCCCACCTACGGGAGCTGGGTTCGGCCCACCTTCCTCGCTGTGCCCCTCCGGGCCGGCTCCCTGGGTGGAGGCCCGAGGACCCCATCAGGGGCTCTGCTGGCCTCCCCAGGGCCCGGCTCTGACCTCCAGCCCCTCTGCGGCCCTCAGCCTTCCAATGTGGGTAGCAGTCTTTTGGATGGGCAGGTGCTGGGGATGGGGCAGAGAGGAAGAGGTGCACGGAACCTCTTCCCCCAAGACAACTGAGAAGCAACTTGGCCTAGTGGATAGAGCACAGGCCTGAGAGTCAGAAGGACCTGGGTTCTAATCCTGCCTCTATCACTTTTCAGCTGTGTGACTTTGGGCAACTTCTCTATGCCTCGGTAACCTCATCCATAAAATGGGGATGAAGACCGAGAGCCTGTGTGGGACTATTGTACTCTACCAAGTGTTTAGTACAGTGCTCTGCACACAGTAAGTGCTCAAAAAATATGACTGACTGTCTGACTGACATGGACAGTGCCCAGTCTGATTAGCTTGTATCTACCCCAGTGCTTAGTACAGTGCCTGGCCCATAGTAAGCTCAGGGATTGTCTCTATTGTTGTACTGTACTTTCCGAGCTCTTAGCCCAGTGCTCTGCACACAGTAAACGCTCAATAAATACGATCAAATGAATGAATTAACAAAAAGCCATTTAAAAAAACCAAAAAAAACCATGCGTGACAGGGATCGTGTCCAACCTGATTGGCTGGTTTCTAACCCCAACGCTTACGGCAGTGCTTGGCACAGAGTAAGTGCGTGATAAACACCACCATTATGATGATTTTTATGAGCCGAAACCTCCCCCTCCGCCCTGGGCCCTGGGTTGACTGGCACGTCTGGAACTAACCTCGTCAAAGAGCGTGGGGACTGGAGAGGTTCTGGGAGGTAAGTGCTCTGCCGCCGCCGCCGCCGTCCTGCCTGCCGCTGGGAAGGCTCTCAGCATGGTGGTGAGAACCACCGGGGGCAACTCATGGTGGCCTAAGGGAGAGAAGGTCACCCTCGGGAGTCCGGGACCACTGCAGTCTTGAGGAGGCAGCTTCCTCACTCCCAGGGAGGGGGTGTTATCGGTTCTGCGTCAAGAGCCCCTCCAGAGTTGCCAGGGAGGCAACTGACCTTTAGGGCCCAAGAGGCAATCAATCAATCGTATTTACTGAGTGCTTACTGTGTGCAGAGCACTGTACTAAGCACTTAGTACTAAGCGCTAAGGCAGAGGGTAGCAGGTCCCCACGGTGGCGGGGCAAAGGAGGACCTCCCCCTTAAGGAAGCAGCGTGGCTTCCCTGACCGGTGGGTACCTGGCTATAATTTACTTAACTGTCTATATTCCCTTTAGATGGAAAGCTCCTTGCAGACAGGGAATATGTCTCCCAACGCTGTCGTATTGTACTCTCTCGAGAGCTTAGTACAGTGCTCTGCACACAGTAAATGCTCGATAAATTACTGATCGACTGATTGGTGGGGAGGGAGAGGGCTCTATGGCCTAGTGGGAAGAGTCTAGAATTGGGAATCGGGGACCAGGATTCTATTCCCGACTCTGCCCCTTGGCTGTTGAGTGACCCCGGGCAAGTCGATTAACGTCTCTGGGGATGGGGACCAAATATCTGTTTTGCCTCCCCCTTAGACTGTGAACCCCATGTGGGACTTGGTGCAACCTGATTATCTTGCCTCTACCCCAGTGCTTAGTTCAGTGCTGGGCACTTGGTAAGCCCTCCACAAATGGCGCAATTCTTATTCAGAGGGCCGGAGTCCCAGGAGTGAGTCTGGTCCCCGCTTGCCCCTTTTGCCAGGGGAGCCCCTCTCACCGATGAGCAGCCACTGGTTGCTGAGGGAGGTGACGCTGCCATGGGGATATTTGACATCCGTGCTGGGGGTGATCTCACACTCCCCCGACTCCCGCAGGGTCACCTCCTCTGTGGTGGGCCCCTCGATCCGGGCCAGGGTCACCCCCCGCGGCTACGGTAGAAGAAGTGGGGCCCGTGAGGCTGAGGGGCCTGGGGGGGTGGGGCTCTTCCCACCCGGCGCCCCACTCCCCCATCATCCTCTCCCTCCTCCTCCTCCTCCTCCCGGCAGACCTCCCTGCACTCACCACCAGGGCCACGCCAGCATGGACCAGAGCAGTGGAGGCATAGAAGGTGGCCGCGTGCTTCCCCACATAGAGGGTCGACCTGTGGGCCGTTGGGCCATGGGGGACAAAGTGCAACCCCTCTTCAATTATGGGGATGTGGCAGAGGGGGCAGGGCCCGGCTCCCGACGGGCAGCCACAGATGGCGGGGTCAGATCCCTGCCCAGCATCCTGGGCAGGTGACGAGTGGGGAACGGGTCTCCCTGGGCCCCTTCCCCTCCCTCTTAGCATCAGGTGTTTTCCAGGCTGAGAGCCAGCACTGCTGGGCTACTCCGTGCAGGCCCCCACCTGCCCCGGGCCAGAGACGGTCCCCCACCGCCCCCCACCCCACGGCTCTAAACTTTCTGCTGCGGGCCAGACCAACTGGGTGGGATCCTGGGGGACTAGGGCTTCATGAGCACATTCTAGTGGGGTCTTTGAGGGGCAGAACTATTGCACCTCCTTCGTGGGCTGGGCGGGGTGTGCGTGGTTTTCATTAGTCCTCCCCCTGGCCTGGAATGCCCTCCCTCCACATATTCGCCAAGCTAGCTCTCTTCCTCCCTTCAAAGCCCTACTGAGAGCTCACCTCCTCCAAGAGGCCTTCCCAGACTGAGCCCCCTTTTTCCTCTCCTCCTCCCCATTCCCCCCACCCTACCTCCTTCCCCTCCCCACATTAACTGTATTCATGCTTGTACAGATTTATTACTCTATTTTACTTGTACAGATTTACTATTCTATTTATTTTGTTAATGATGTGCATTTAGCTTTAATTCGATTTGTTCTGACGACTTGACACCTGTCCACATGTTTCGTTTTGTTGTCTGTCTCCCCCTTCTAGACTCTGAGCCTGTAGTTGGGTAGGGACCATCTCTATATGTTGCCAACTTGTACTTCCCAAGCGCTTAGTACAGTGCTCTGCACACAGTAAGCGCTCAATAAATACGATTGAATGAATGAATAAATGACCACCCCCCTTCCCCTAACCCTCCCAACCCTGGCCCAAGCCCAGAAGCCTTAGGTCAGCACCTCAGGGGGGTGTTCAGCCTCCATCTCTCCGCAATCCCTTTCCCAGTCCCAGCCCAGGAACTGAGCCTTCTCCTGTCTACCCCTCTAAAATGTAAGCTCATTGTGGGCGGAGAATGTGTCTGTTTATTATTCTACTGTCCCTCCCAAGCGCTTAATACAGTGCTCTGCACACAGTAAGTGCTCAATAAATAGAACTGAATGAATGACTCCTCAGAGCCCAGGAACCCCCAGAGGTGGTGGGCGAGGAGCTCTGGGACCCGGTGGGCGGACCCCAGACACTCACTGGAGCTGGGTCTTAGTGGCGGAGAAGTCCCTATTGGCAGGTTCAGGTGGGCTTCTCCAGTGGGCCAGGCGGATGTGGTGGGAGTAGAACGTGAGGTAGCGCAGGGTCTCCATGGCCACGTTCAGATGGGGCAGCCGGCGCAGGCTGTCCTGGTGCCAAGCGTAGATGCCCGCCACCGGGGAGCCGTAGTTGTGCATCCAAAGCACCGCCCCGCTCCCTTTGTCCACCGTCACCACCAGCCCGTCCCCGCTGGAGGCCAAGTGAGCCAACTCTGGGGGGGGACGACAGCACCCAATCACAAGGCCCTCCCCTGCGGGCACACGGCACAAGACCGCTGGCCCGGGGTCCTCTCCCTCCCAGCCTGACCCGGGAGGGCTCTGTATCTCCTCACCCAGTTCAGACCTCCAAGCTCCGAGACTGGACGGGGCGGGATGGGGGTTGTGGGGGCGGAGGGGGCAGCAGTCAATAAGGCAGGGGACTTTTCTCCAGACTCATGCCATCCCCTGGGAAAATGAAGTCAGGGGGCAGATGCTAGGGAGGCCCTCACCCCCATAACCATGCCAGGGGCCTTTTGGGCAATACAAATCAGCCTCTGGAGCCCCCAGAAGTCTAGCAGACAACCCAGGTAAAGACAGGTTGGGAGGGACGTCAAAGCAGGGCTGGAGGGGGCAGCAGTCAATAAGGCAGGGGACCTTTCTCCAGACTCATACCATCCCCTGGGAAAATGAAGTCAGGGGGCAGATGCTAGGGAGGCCCTCACCCCCATAACCATGCCAGGGGCCTTTTGGGCAATACAAATCAGCCTCTGGAGCCCCCAGAAGTCTAGCAGACAACCCAGGTAAAGACAGGTTGGGAGGGACGTCAAAGCAGGGCTGGAGGGAAAGACGTTTGACCCTCTTGGGCCAGGGGTCAAGAGGGGAGAGGGGAGGGGGAGAAGTACTCCGCCTTGTCCAGGGTGAGATTCTCACCGTAGCCATAGGAATCATCCATGAGCGGCGCAGAGTAATCGTGGTAAGTGACGTTCCAGCGTAGCTCACGTGACTTGGTGTCAAACATGGTGACCGTGTATTCTGGGAGAAATGGGAGCCGGGACCAAAACCCTTACTGCCCACCGCCATCCAATCTCTGCCCACCACCCACCGCCCTCTGCTCCACTCCCGGGGCCTGGGTACTTGGGGGTTCCAGCCCAACCAGAGGCTTTCCCGGCAGGGCTATAACAGGCCAATTTCATAAATCCAGAGTCCATACTTTCACATGCAAGCTGCTGATTGCCAACCCAGAAGCTTGCAGTGGCCCCTGTCTTCTCATCATAACAGTAATAAGAGTGGTGGTATTTCTTAAGCACTTTCATTCATTCATTCAATCGTATTTATTGAGTGCTTATTGTGTGCAGAGCACTGTAGTAAGCGCTTGGGAAGTACAAGTTGGCAACATATAGAGACGGACCCTACCCAACAACGGGCTCAGCACTGTACTAAGCACTTCAGAGTCCATGTCTCTCCCATCCTAAAAAAACCCTCTCTTGACCCCACCTCACCTTCTAGTTATCGTCCCATATCCCTCCTACCATTCCTTTCCAAACTCCTTGAACGAGTTGTCTACACGCGCTGCCTAGAATTCCTCAACAACAACTCTCTCCTCGACCCCCTCCAGTCTGGCTTCCGTCCCCTTCATTCCACGGAAACTGCGCTCTCAAAGGTCACCAATGACCTCCTGCTTGCCAAATCCAACGGCTCATACTCTGTCCTAATCCTCCTCGACCTCTCAGCTGCCTTTGACACTGTGGACCACCCCCTTCTCCTCAACACGTTATCTGACCTTGGCTTCACTGACTCCGTCCTCTCCTGGTTCTCCTCTTATCTCTCCGGTCGTTCTTTCTCAGTCTCTTTTGCAGGCTCCTCCTCCCCCTCCCATCCTCTTACTGTGGGGGTTCCCCAAGGTTCAGTGCTTGGTCCCCTTCTGTTCTCAATCTACACTCACTCCCTTGGTGACCTCATTCGCTCCCACGGCTTCAACTATCATCTCTACGCTGATGACACCCAGATCTACATCTCTGCCCCTGCTCTCTCCCCCTCCCTCCAGGCTCGCATCTCCTCCTGCCTTCAGGACATCTCCATCTGGATGTCCGCCCGCCACCTAAAGCTCAACATGTCGAAGACTGAGCTCCTTGTCTTCCCTCCCAAACCTTGTCCTCTCCCTAACTTTCCCATCTCTGTTGACGGCACTACCATCCTTCCCGTCTCACAAGCCCGCAACCTCGGTGTCATCCTCGACTCCGCTCTCTCATTCACCCCTCACATCCAAGCCGTCACCAAAACCTGCCGGTCTCAGCTCCGCAACATTGCCAAGATCCGCCCTTTCCTCTCCATCCAAACTGCTACCCTGCTCATTCAAGCTCTCATCCTATCCCGTCTGGACTACTGCACTAGCCTTCTCTCTGATCTCCCATCCTCGTGTCTCTCTCCACTTCAATCCATACTTCATGCTGCTGCCCGGATTATCTTTGTCCAGAAACGCTCTGGACATATTACTCCCCTCCTCAAAAACCTCCAATGGCTACCGATCAATCTGCGCATCAAGCAGAAACTCCTCACCCTGGGCTTCAAGGCTCTCCATCACCTCGCCCCCTCCTACCTCACCTCCCTTCTCTCCTTCTACTGCCCAGCCCGCACCCTCCGCTCCTCCACCACTAATCTCCTCACTGTACCTCGCTCTCGCCTGTCCCGCCATCGACCCCCGGCCCACGTCATCCCCCGGGCCTGGAATGCCCTCCCTCTGCCCATCCGCCAAGCTAGCTCTCTTCCTCCCTTCAAGGCCCTGCTGAGAGCTCACCTCCTCCAGGAGGCCTTCCCAGACTGAGCCCCTTCTTTCCTCTCCCCTCGTCCCCCTCTCCATCCCCCCGTCTTACCTCCTTCCCTTCCCCACAGCACCTGTATATATGTATATATGGTTGTACATATTTATTACTCTATTTATTTATTTATTTATTTATTTTACTTGTACATTTCTATCCTACTTATTTTATTTTGTTGGTATGTTTGGTTCTGTTCTCTGTCTCCCCCTTTTAGACTGTGAGCCCACTGTTGGGTAGGGACTGTCTCTATGTGATGCCAATTTGTACTTCCCAAGTGCTTAGTACAGTGCTCTGCACATAGTAAGCGCTCAATAAATACGATTGATTGATTGATTGATTGATTCAGAGAGTATAATACAACAATAAACAGATGTTAGGCGCTTTCTCCCCCTAGACCAATGTACTAAGCCATCCATCGATCAGGAGGATTTATTGCGTAGGGGAGTGAGCAGAGGCTAAAAGCTGGGACAGGGGAGAGGGGAGGGCTCACGTGTTCGGCCGATGTAGAGGGGGGCTGAGGGGCACGGCCCATCCCATGCCTCTGTCGACAGGGTCGTCTGCTTCTCTCCTGATGTGGGGTCCACCAGAAACCAAGTATCCTGCTTTTTCCCTGTGTGGAGAGGAGGCACAGGCCTAGTGGACTCCCCCTCTCACCCCAATCTTACCCTTCCTGAGCCCCCAACAATGCCACCCTCCCGCCTCAGCTCCCTGTTTCCATCACACAGGCCTCAAATTCAGTCCAGGCTGGCTAGAGACGCCTCATCTCCCTCTGTCCCTCCAACGCATCCCAATACCCTTAGTTCCCCTTTCCAGTTCCAGACCAGGTGAACGGGCCACCCTTCTGGGGCAACCTCGCTGCCCAGGGTCCCCGTCCCTGGAGCTCCCACAGCCTTGAGGGGGTGGAGATGAAGGGAGAGAAAGCGGTGGGGTGGGGGGAGGTGGGCAGACGAACCTGTGTAGAGGATGCCATCTGAGCTGCGGCACGGGGATGACTGGACCAGCTCCGGGATGGTGAAAGGGAGTTTCTACAGGACACGGGGGCAGGGGGGTGAGGGTGGTCAGGAGATGAGTCCAGGGGATATCGTGGACATTCGAGGGGGATATCCCCAAAACCCATGGGAACGGGATGCTCCAACCCACCGTGTGCCTGGGGAAAATACCTTGGTAACTGGAATCAAGCCATCTTGATCTCCCAGAGCCTAGGGCAGGGGGCTGCACGGAAGGGGATGGCCTGCCCCATGGGGTAGCCAGCCCCTCCCTGAGCAAGGGGCTCTGCGCAGCCCCACCGAACCTACCATCAGACCTTCCTTGTTCTTTCCCCCCATTATGTACAGGCTGCCATCATTGGGATCCGGAAGAAAGGCCGGTCTGGGGGGAAAAAAACACAAAACCCAGGGAGTGGCTTGTTGAGACAACCCCGTCTCCCTCCACGGGTGCCTCCCTGGATTCTGCCCCTTCTCCTCCTTTTCCTCCTCCTTAGACCTGGGAGAAACTGCTCTGGTTTGGAGGAGGGAGAGAGGAAGAGGAAGGGCTCAACCTCATCTTTCTTGCCTCCGACTCTGGCTTAGGTCTCCCTCCCCCTTCGTAACTGGCGGACCACCACTCTCCCCGTCTTCAGAGCCCTGCTCAAATCACACCTCCTCCAAGAGACCTTCCTCGATTAAGGCGTCATTTTCCCCATTTACCCTCCCTTCTGTGTCACCTACGCATCTGGGTCTGGGCCCCTTAAACCCTAGGACATTCACCCCAGCCCCGGCCCCAAAGCACCGGTGTTCAACAACCCACCTGCAATTCATTTTAATGTCTATCTCCCCTTCTAGGCTGTAAGCTCCTTGTGGGCAGGGATCATGCCTATCAGCGCTGAGAACAGTGCTTGGCACAGAGTGAGCGCTTAATAAATACCATCATTAGTATGATCTATTCCACTGTATTGCAGCCTCCCAGGTGCTTAATTAGTCCAGTGGTCTACACACAATAAGCACCACTGATCAATCCTAAATCCCCTCCACCTCCTTCTCTTCAGGGGCTCCCTCACCATGAAACAAGGGTGGCCTCGGCCACCCTCCCGGCCCCCTCTGCCATCTTCCACTCCTCCCTCTCCCACCCCCATGCCTCCAGGGGTCCACAGTCCTAGAGGCCTCCTTCCCTGACCCTGCTGGGCAGATGGTCATCAGGCACGGACACTTACTCTGAGACGTACAGTGGCCCCTGGATGATAGGATCTGAAAGCGTAGTGACACATGGTGAAGTTGGGGACGGCTCCAGGTCTTCCCCTGCCCTCTCCGCCCCCAACTCCCATCCCCCCCAAACCTCTCCAGAGCCCAACCCCTCTGAAGCCCCAACTAGAGAGCTTTCCGGTGGGGGCCAGGATGCCTGAATTCCAGTTCCTGCTCCGCTCCTGGGGTGACTGCAAACACACTCCTAGAGAAAAGGGCGTGGGGAGCATGAGGATTCTGGACAGAGATCTACAGTGGGGGAATGGAACCAAGAAGCAGGCTACATTATTAATAAGAAATTATAATATTAATAATAATATTGGTTAAACACTATATATAAATTCTTTATTCATATTAACGGCCGTCTCCCCCTCATTCATTCATTCAATCGTATTTATGGAGCGCTTACTGTGTGCAGAGCACTGGACTAAGCGCTTGGGAAGTACAAGTTGGCAACATATAGAGACAGTCCCCACCCAACAGCGGGCTCACAGTCTAGAAGGGGGAGACAGACAACAAAACAAAACGTATTAACAAAATAAAATAAATAGAATATGTAAATATGTACAAGTAAAATAAACAGAGTAATAAATCTGTATAAATGTAAGCTCGTAATGAGCTGGGAACATTCTGCTAATGCTGTTGTACTCTCCCATGTGCTTAGTACAATGCTCTTCACATAGTAAGCACTCAATACCATTGATTGATTGACTGATTGATTACTTTTAGACTGTGAGCCCACTGTTGGGTAGGGACTGTCTCTGTATGTTGCCAACTTGTACTTCCCAAGCGCTTAGTACAGTGCTCCGCACACAGTAAGCGCTCAATAAATACGATTGATGATGATGATGATGATTACTCTGTGGCATGCACTGTACAGAGCGCCGGGATAGATTCGAGATCATCAAGTCAGTCCGAGGCCTTGTCCCAAATAGGGTTCACAGTCTAAGCTGAGAGGAAGAACAGGTATTTCATCCCCATTATACAGATGAAGAAACTGAGGCAGAAAGAAAGTGAGTGATTTGGCCAAGGACCCAGAGCAGGAAACTGGCAGAGGTGGAATTAGAATTCAGTCCTCCGACTTTCAGGCCCAGCTCTTTCCACGAGGCCAGGCGGTTTATCCACTATAACCCTCTGCCGCCCCTTGGCGCGTTCCTTACCATCTTTCAGGGTCCATTTGATGCCACCTGTCCTCTTGCTGACCGCGTGCAGGCTCCCGTCCAGGGTGGACACAAAGAGCAGGGTCTCCGGGACGGTCACCGCGTTCCCCATCTGGCCCTAAGTCACAGAAACAGACAACCCAGCTGGACTCATTATCCATTAACTCATTATCTTATGTCTTCCCCAGGGCTTGGTACAGTGTAAGCGCTTAAGTCATTACTCTCATCATCACCACAGGGGAATAGAAATTTCCCCAAGCAGAAATAATAATAATAATAATAACAATGGCATTTGTTAAGTGCTTACTATGCGCAAAGCACTGCATTGCATTCACGTAGTTATTTAGGAAGGCACAAATTGTACATTCAAGTTCAATTATTTCTCTTGGAAATGGATCTGTGCAGTATGAAATTTCATTTACTATTCTATTTATTTTTTGTTAATATGTTTTGTTTTGTTGTCTGTCTCCCCCTTCTAGACTGTGAGCCCGCTGTTGGGTAGGGACCGTTTCAATACATTGCCGACTTGTACTTCCCAAGCGCTTAGTACAGTGCTCTGCACACAGTAAGCGCTCAATAAATACGACTGAATGAATGACTGTGAGGAATGGGGTATCTATAATTCTATTTATCGATTTGGGTGCTATTGATGTCTCTCTACTTGTTTAGTTGTCTGTCTCCCCTTCCTGGACTGTGAGCCCGTTGTTGGGTAGGGATTGTCTCTGTTGCCAAATTGAACTTTCAAATGCTTAGTACAGTGCTCTGCACACAGTAAGCGCTCAATAAATACGATTGAAAGAATGAACGGGGACTCAGCCTCCCTGTCCGCAACGCTTCCACTGCGGCGTCCAGGCTGCTGGGCTTCCCAGAGTCCTCGGTGGAGGTCAAGGCCCCGGAGGGAGAGTCAGAGCCCAGCCGTTGGGAAATTCATTCATTCACTCAATCGTATTTATTGAGCGCTTACTGTGTGCAGAGTACTGTACTAAGCGCTTGGAAAGTGCAATTCAACAACAGAGACAATCCCTGCCCACAACAGGCTCACAGTCTAGAAGGGGGGGAGACAGACATCAAAACAAGTAAACAGGCATCAATGGAATCACTATAAATAGAATTTTAGATATATACATATTAATAAAATAAATAGAATTATAAATATATACATACACAAACACAAGCGCTGTGGGCGGGGAGGGGGGTAGAGCAGAGGGAGCAAATGGGGGTGATGGGAAGGGGAGAGGGAACAGAGGAAAAGGGGGGGCTTAGCCCGGGAAGGCCTCCTGGAGGAGGTGAGCCTTCAGTAGGGCTTTGAAGCGGGGAAGTGTGCTAGTTTGGTGGATTTGAAAAGGGAAGGCACTTCAGGCCAGAGGTAGGACGTGGGCCAAGGTCGACGGCGGGACAGGCGAAAACGAGGCCCAGTGAGAAGGTTCCTTGGCAGATCCCGATGGGGCACTGCTCTGGACTGGGAATGGACATTAGGGCAGAGGGGTAGGGGCCTTCCAGCTATTTCGATTCTAAATATTTTTTTAAATGGCATTCGTTAAGCGCTTGTGCCAGGCATTGTTCTAAGCACTAGAGTAAATACAGGCTAATCAGGTTGGACACAGTCCCTGCCTCACATGGGGCTCACAGTCTTAATCCCCATTTTCCAGATGAGGTAACGGAGGTCCAGAGATGTTAAGTGACTGGCCCAAGATCACACAGCAGATTAGTGGTGGAGCTGGGATTAGAACCCAGGTCCTTCTGACTCCCACGCCTGTGTTCTTTTCACTAGGCCATGCTGCTTCTCAAGATGAAGATAATCTATAAAATAACACACAGATGATCATCCACCACCTTACATTTGCCTTGACAAACTCTAGGGTCGGGTCCAAAAGACGATTTGGATCTGCTTCCCGGGCAGCGGACATAGGGGTGGCTCTGCTTCAGGAGGAGCTCCGACAGTTAATCGATCAACTGATCAATCAATGGTATCTGTTGAGCACTTACTCTATGCAGAGCACTGTCCTGAACCCTTCAGAGAGTATCACACACTAAGTAGGCATGATCCCTGCCCTCAAGGAGTTTTCTATCTCAAGGGATGGGAAGGATTGTGAAACAAGGAAGTACAAACAACCGCAAGCAACACACACAGCAGCACAATGGGGCAGGGTAGCCTGTGAGTGTGTACCGTGCTTTTGGGACTGTGGGTTCCTCACTGGCCTTTTCATTATATGTCTACCCAAGAATGTATGTCACCATCAGTGGCTTCTTTGAGAAGCAGCGTGGCTCAGTGGAAAGAGCCCGGGCTTTGGAGTCAGGGGTCATGGGTTCAAATCCCAGCTCCTCCACTTAGCTGTGTGACTTTGGGCAAGTCACTTCACTTCTCTGTGCCTCAGTTCCCTCATCTGTCAAATGGGGGTTAAGACTGTGAGCCCCCCGTGGGGCAACCTGATCACCTTGTAACCTCCTCAGCGCTTAGAAGAGTGCCTTGCACAAAATAAGCGCTTAATAAATGCCATCATCATTATGATTATTATTACAAAGGACAAAGTTTGTATGAGTGTGTGTGTGTGTGTTTTCTTGGTGTCCCCTTTATGGTCCCAACGAGTCAAATTCACTCCCTTGGAGGTGCTGTGCTTGGCCGTGACCCATTCCCATGAAGTGGGGTTGCCTGGATTCGTTTCGGGAAGACATGGGGTGCTGGGTGCGAATAGAGCGGGAAAAAGCAGTGTTCAAGGTGTGAGGACTCAGAGGTGTGTCCCTCTCCCCACCACCCAACAGCCCCATCCCCACTGCATCTCCTGGACACTGGGCTAAGAAGTGCTTAGAACAGTGCTTGACACATAGTAAGCGCTTAACGAATACCATCATTATTATTATACAAGTTAATCAGGCTGGACACCGTCCATGTCCCACATGGGCCTCACAGTCTTAATCCCCATTGTACAGATGCGGTAACTGAGGCGCAGAGAAGTAAAGCGACTTGCCCAAGTTCATACAGCAAAGTGGTGGAGATGTGATTTGAACCCAGGTGCTTCTGACTTCCCAGCCTGTGTTCTGTCCACTAGGCCACACTGCTTCTCTCTCTCATTCATTCATTCATTCAATCGTATTTATTGAGCGCTTACTGTGTGCAGAGTGCTGTACTAAGCGCTAGGGAAGTACAAGTTGGCAATACAGAGACGGTCCCTACCCAACAACGGGCTCACAGTCTAGAAGGGGGAGACAGACAACAAAACATGTCTCCAATCCTCTCCTTCCTAAGCTGAAATGAACTGTTGGTTTCCCAGGAAGGCTCCCACTCTACTTGTCTTCCGGGCCTGGGCTGGACGCCATACGGACTGCCTACCCACATGCCAAGAGCAACGGAGAGAGGGACGGATGGTGCCAGTCCGTGCTGAACCCTAGCCACCGGGTAGATGCCAGAGAAACAGCATGGACCTAGAAGTTAGAAGGACCTGTGTTCTAATCTCCCCCTCCTCCCCCTCACCTTACCTCCTTCCGCTCCCCACAGCACCTGTATATATGTTTGTATGGATTTATTACTCTATTTATTTTATTTGTACATATATATTCTATTTATTTTGTTTTGTTAATATGTTTTGTTTTGTTGTCTCTCTCCCCCTTCTAGACTGTAAGCCCGCTGTTGGGTAGGGACCGTCTCTAGAACTTGTACTTCCCAAGCGCTTAGTACAGTGCTCTGCACACAGTAAGCGCTCAATAAATACGATTGAATGAATGAGTGAATGAACAATCCCTGCCTCGCCATGTGTCTGCTGAGCAACTCAACTGAGCAACTCACTTCACTTCTCTGTGCCTCAGACTTCCTTTATCTGTAAAATGGGGATTAAATGCGGGACACGGACTGTGTCCAACCTGATTACCTTGTATCTTCTCCAGGGCTTAGTACAGTGCCTGGCACATTCATTTGATCGTATTTATTGAACGCTGACCGTGTAAGCACTTGACAAATACCACAAAGTAGATAAAGAAAGAAAGAATGGGTACCCAGGCTCCAAGACCTGTCTACCTGTCTAACTCTACGTTGCAGTTTACAGACTAAATCGTCCCTTTGGAGCATCCCTGCCCTCCAAAAGAAAGTGTGGCCTTTTCGGCCCTAAGCCCCAGGCCTGGGCCCAGGGTGGTGGGGGCTGGTGATGACCTCTCTCCACCTCAAAACTCCAATACTGCCTAAGACTCTTGTTAGGGGCTGTAGGCATCATCATCGATCATCAATCGTATTTATTGAGCGCTTACTATGTGCAGAGCACTGTACTAAGCGCTTGGGAAGTACAAATTGGCAACATATAGAGACAGTCCCTACCCAACAGTGGGCTCACAGTCTAAATCTTGTGGGTAGCATCTTGCTACCCACAGGGCAGACCCATCCCCACCTCGGCAAACCCGCCGGGCAGGTTTCGGTGCCAGGTGGCAGTGGGATGGGAGCTTCCTGACCCCCGAGCCAAGCCCCACGGAGGCCAGGAGGTGGGAGGGGGCCCTGGACTGGCCTGGAAGGGGCTCCCTCGGTGCCCGGCTGCTGGCCGGTGTGCCCGCCCCACCCCAAACCCCGAGATGCCACCGCTCCCTCAGCAAACAGGGTGGTGCTGAACAAATAGTAGCCGTGGGCCGTCTCCCCGCCTGGGATCACAGCGGCCCGGATCTTCCGGCTGCCCCAACGGGGCAACAGGGTGGGTGCCCCAATGGGGGCTGGGAGCGGGGTGCTTTCAGTCAGCCAGTCAGTCAATCTTATTTATTGAGCCCTTCCTGTGTGCGGACCACCAAACTAAGCACTTGGGAGAGTATAATAAACAATATAATGGACACTGGCCCACAGTCTACAGGGAGACAGATATTGCCTTTCCCTGGGGAAGGGAATAGTGGTGTTCTTTTTTCATTTTAAAATGGTATTTGTTAAACCCTTACTGTGGGCCAGGCACTGTTCTAAGCACTGGGGTAGATGCAAAAAAAATCAGGTTTCTTTCTTTTAATGATATTTGTTGAGCCCTTACTATGCACCAGGCTCTGTACTAAGGGCTGGGGCAGATACAAGCTTAGCAGGTTGGACCCAGTCCATGTCCTACGTGCGGTTCTCAGTCTTAATCCCCATTTTACAGACGAGGTAACTGAAGCACAGAGAGGTTAAGTGATTTGCCCAAAGTCACACAGCCGGCAAGCAGCGGAGCGGGATTAGAATCCAGGTCCTTTTGGCTTCCAGGCCCATCCTGCTTCTCTGACGTGGCCTGACTTCCAGACATCCGTTTCCCCCTGCCCAGCCACCTCAGCTCTTTCTAACTCACCCCTCCCACCCTGCCACCTTGCCAATTACTATTATTATTATACAGCTTGTTAAGCACTTACTATATGCCAAGCACTGAATGAAGCTCTGGGGAGAGGGA